>NC_141496.1:50339393-50854393 GCF_009769465.1 Tauraco erythrolophus | reverse complement strand
TCGGGCGCTGCGGCGAGGGGGGAGCGGCGGACAGCGGGGCGAAGCGCGGCCGGGCGGGGCGGCCGGCGGTGGGTCAGCGCGCCGCCCCCTCCGCGCCAGGCCCGGCGCCCGGTGGGGCGGCGGGGAGGGGCGGCGGGTGGCGCAGGAACCGGCCCACCGGTCCGTGCGGGCCCCCCGCCGCCACGTCGAGCGGGAGGCGGCCGCGGCCGTCGGGCAGGTCGAGGCGCGCCCCGGCGCGGTGCAGCGCCGCCAGCGTCTCCAGGAAGCCGGTGCGGGCCGCGTCGTGCGCCGGGAGGCAGCCGGTGCGCGGGTCGGGGCGGTTGGGGTCGGCTCCGCGCTCCAGCAGCAGCTCGGCCACCCGCGGGCTGCCCATCATCATCACCTGCGGGGAGAGACAGCGTCAGCGCCGCGCCCGCCCGCGCCGCGGGGCACCGCGGAGCACGGCGGCTGCGGAGAGCCGGGGGGGCGGCGGCTGAGGGCCGGGAGGCTACGGGTTTGGGGTGTCTTTTGGGCATAATTTTCCTGTGGCAGCTACTTGTAGCTGTGACCTGCATGAACGCGCACGGCTGTACTCGACGATCCTTATGGGTCCCTTGCAGCTTGAGGTGCTCCGTGATTCTACGGTCAATTAAAATATTAGCTACCATGCGTGTGATTTCCGGACTAGCTACTAGGTATATGAATGTTCTGTTTCACGTTTTATATGGTTCATATATATATATATACCATGGCATATATGATACTTGTGGTGTGCGTATTTATATTTATACACACGCACACATATATGTACATGTATATATACACACAGGTGTGTATGTGTGTACATATAGATACATGCCATTTTTATATACCATTTATATACACCATTTATTATACCATAAATAGTGTGTGCGAGTGCGTATACGTACATGCACACTCTATATATCTGCACACTATATATTCCGCGACAGCCCTGAGGGGCCTCGCATTAAGCCTGCTGTCACTTAGGATGCGTCACTGATTCGGCAATAAACAGCGCAGCTCGCAGCACGGCGAGCGCGCCCGGGCGAGGTGCGACAGCCCTGGCAGTGAGTGGTTCGCCTTTTTTTTTCAGGGCCCGGTGTGGATTTCCCCCCTCCTGAGTTCTGGGTCGAGGCGTTTTTCTCTCTCTCAGCTCTGGCTAAACCTGTGCTGCTTCTCACAGGAGCAAGGAAAGCTGTTGAGCGCTCATGGGTGACGCACAAAACTTTTCTGCCGAGCCCTGATGCCACTGCAGCTGAATCAAAAGCAGAAACTTCGTGCAAGGTCCGATCTTGCATGATTGAAGCAAACCAAACCAAAAACAAACAAACAAATACAACAAACAGACAAACAAACAAACGAAAATGTCACTTGAGAGTTTAGTTCCCGCGTTCTCCTGGTCATTTTCAACGGAATTTTAAGCTCCATAAATTGAGTTTTAACACGGTAGAAAATACCTTGAGACAATAGCTTTTCTCGTTATTTTCTTTCTCGAGGGAATTCGGTTATGTACTACAAATATTTGGTTTTATTTATAATAGAAGTGTGAAAATGCTTATAAATTTCATAATTAATAAATTCCTGTAGAGGCTAAGTTTTTCAGAAACACAAAGAGAGTCTACATGTCAGAGTGGCAGCCATTTTGCAAGGTGCTGGCAAGGGAAACAGAACTTAGTCTCACTCTGAAATGAGGGGAGGAAAGAGAAAATTTACAGCAATTTAGAGACCCTTTGCATCTGGAATTTGAAGCTACAACAAAACCAAAACGAATAACTTTCTCAGAGTCGTTCTCAGTGACTGACTTAACAGAAATATTTCTCTTTTTTTTTCCATATATAAAGTGCAAGAACCAAAATGGCTGTTCAGGTTAGCTGGTGAATCTTTAAATATATCGCTTCAAATGACAACTCGAGAAGACCTTTTCATGAAATACACAACTCCAGCTTAAAACACAGTACATTAATCGTTCAATGACCATTTAAAAACTTTGATCTTAAGTATGTTGATTAATGCAACACACTTCTAGCTCTCAAAATGCCTGGAAAACAACTCCACTACAAACGGGTACTTTATATCTACCAATGAATAATACCACTATTGATGAATAGTGAATATTAAAAATACTACTAATAACAGTGACCGCTAATATGTACCTAGTTTCAAGTTACAATTCCTACTCAGTGACAATTTCAGCGCCGTCTTCTGTGCCGTTCTCTCGCATGAATATAGGAGTAAGAGACAATTTTTCTATTTATTTAGGGGAAAAGAATCGTTAAGGCTATATTTAAAACAAGCACAAAACCACGAAAAGTTGATCGAAGCGCAGTCAACTTCCTCAAACCTTTCTGAGAGCGGATTTTGCAGTCCCGCTTCTCCCTTTAAGTACCCTCTAGCATAATTCGTTTGCTGCTAGCGGTGCCCCTCTAAACGCCCATTAGTATTCGCAGGAGGGCGACGGCTCGGAGGAGCGCCCGCCTTTATGCAGACAGCTGCGGTTGGACTCCGGTTCCGATAACAACAACAAAAATTCATTGAAACTCCGAAATCCTTCCTCCCTCCCCCCCTCCCCCGCCAGCGTGGCAGAGGACAGCTCCCCCCACCCTTCGCCCCCACCCTTCGGTGCTCCGTACCTGGAGCGGGGTCCTCCCAAAGGAATTGGTCCCATTAGGATCCGCGCCCGCGTCCAGGAGCTTCCGCACCTCCTCGCGGTCCCCGCGAGCGGCGGCGCTGCACAGCCGGTCACCGCAGCCGTCGCGCCGGGGGGACCCCTCCATCGCTCCCCGCCGGCCCGACCCACACGGCTGCCCCCGGCTTTCCGTCTGCCCTGGCCGGGACCTCGCTCTCCGCAGTGCCGCAGCTTCTCCTCCCCGAGAGCAGCGGCCGCCCCCCGGCCCGGGGCCCCCGGGCACGGCACGGCGGACCCCCACCCCCTCCCCCCCCGGGCACACCCCCGGCGGGGCAGGGCGCAGCAGCACCCCCCGCCCCCGGCTCCGAGCCGGGAGGCGAGCGCGGTCCCGGCGGCTGCGGTAAAATCCGCTCTCCAGGGGGGTACGGGAGAGCGGCAGAGGGCCGCGGGGTGCCGGCAGACGGCTCCGCAAGCTGAGAGCCGGGGGCAGCTCGGCACCCCCGCGGGGGAGCGCGAATTCACAGCCCCCCGAGAGCGCGGGGAGCCTGCCGCGGGGGCTGTCTCCCTCCGTAGGGATGGGGGCCCGGCGCCCCTCACCCCCCCACACGCGGAGAAGGGGGTGAGAAGGCAAGGGAGTGGGGCGCAGACCCGACGGCAAACGGCTTCCCCGGGCTGGCCACAGCTGCCCCAGGCCGGGCAGGTGGGACGCACCCCGCTGTTATTTCGCGTGGGGCGGGAGGGGGACGAATTAGAGACTTCCCGGGACAGAGGGGGACTCTTGTTCGAGTGATGGATTTGGCTTCTGCCTCCGGAGACGGGCCCTGCCCTGCCCTAAGCCCCTCCGAGCCATGGGTCTGGGGTCCGTCCCTCCGTCCCGCTGCCGGCCGGGAGCGGGCGGCCCGGATGAGGAAGAGAGCCGTGCCCGCAGGAAGTCTGCGATCCACCTAATGGCACCCGGCCGAAGAGGACCGCTTCACCCCGGCCCTGCGGGAGCCTCTCGCGGACTGGAAAACGGCAGTGGGACAACGTACGGCTCCAGCCGTCCTCGCCTTGCCGCTGGGACGTTCCCCAAAAAACAAGCACCTGACTCCTCCCCCTGCTTTTCACCATCCATCTCATCCCTTCTGGACAAAGCGGCTTCCCGTTGCGGGCCCCGTGATACCACCCCTCCCCCCAGGCGCCCCCCTTCCCTCCTCCTCCGTCGAAGGGAGCGGAGGATCGGCCCCAGCGCCCGCGGGGCTGCGCAGCACCCGCGACCCGCGGCTCGAAGCTGCCGGCAAAGCTGTGTAGGAGGCAAGGCGAAGGAAGGGGATGAAGGCTCCTGCATTCCCGCAGGGCAGTGCAGAAAGTGGGGCTTTTCGGAGCCACCGCCGAGGTCGGACAGTGAAGTGAGCAAATACAGAAAACAGATTAAGGAAGCTTTTTTAGTTTGTTGTTGTGGGTTTTTTTTTTCTTTCCCCCTCTTTGTTTGCCCCCCCCGCCCCCCCCTCCCCCCCGTCAGTTCCCTAATCTCTTTTTAACTGTGGAAAACCGGTGCGATTGCCACAGAAGCAGTATCCGCGGTGCAAATGCACCTTTGTTCCCTTCGGCGTTAACCTTCCCCTCTCCTGTCGGGCACGCGAGCAGCCGTATGTGGCGAAATACGAAAAAAGGCTATTTTATGTCTACGTGTACCGACAGCTGAAATGCAGAGGCATCCTTGGATGAGGAGAAAAAAAAAAAAAACAAATTTTATCCCCGCGTTAGCAAGTGAGAGGTTCACTGAAATTTCGTCATTTGGCGGCTTTCTGAGCCTCCCTCGCGAAGTTTCGGGGGAAAGTGGAGCTGCGAGAGCAGGGTGCGACATTTGAAGGGGGCTGGGGTGGGTTGAGACGCCCGCTCGGCAGGGACCCGCGGCGGGCTCCCACGCTCCGTGGTTTTGCTGCAGCGCACGGTGCAGAGCAGACCTCAGGGCTGGCGGGCGATTAAAAAAAATAAATTAAAAAAAGATATAAATAATAATAATAAAAAAGTTTAAAAGTGGATTTTTTGAAAAGTCCATAAAATCTGAGAAATTAAAAGGAAAGGATCCCCCATCCACCAGGCAAAGTGCCTACCAGTCCTCTGCGTGATAGCCATGTAGAGATAAATCCAAGGAGAAAACTTCCTTGGTTACGTGTGTCAGGTGTATTAAAATCTCAAATCAGTATTGAGGAGCAGCAGGGTTGCATATTATGGCTGGCTAACTTTGCTTTCTGTGAAATAGTATCGGTAGTGCATTTTACGCATTTGCGTGTGTGTGTGTATAAATATATGCATACGTGTCTTTTTGTGAATATATAAGTACAAAAAAAATTATACACCCACACGCCAACTTATTTGTAAGTGAAGACGTTACTAGACGAGTCACACGGCCTGTCTGCATCTCCATCCCTGCTAAAATCTGTTAAAAGCTGCGAAATCGCAGAATGGCATAAAATAGCAAACATGGTCCCATGCTAACGATTACCGACCCTCCAAATCACTTATCAAGCTACCAGACCATCAAAACGACACAATTTGAAGTTACATTTTGGAAGCCGTACGATTTTTCCCCCCCACAAATGAAAATCCTGTTTTGCACAATTCTGGTACCAACAAACGACCTCAAATTTATCGAAACATAACAACGTACGGTCATATCTGAAGTCAGGGAAACAATAGCCGAAGCTGTGCTAAAGTGTTTTGAAAAACGATCTGTGTATAACACTTGTATCCTGGAGGAAGGGAGGAGAAATCACCTTCTCTCCTCAGCAAACCTTACTGCAAAGATACTTTCCCAAATTAAAAAAAAAAGAAAAAAAAAAAAAAAAGTCGATCCACATTAAGCAGTCTCCCTATCCTATATTTCTCCTCTTATTTATTTTTAAAGTCACTGTTCAACAATACCGAACTTTGACACTGAAAACAGATCCATTTTAATACTACAGTACAGCAATCCTGCAAAGTGTTCTAAGATGTTTTGGTGATAGCATGCAGGACGAAAAAGGTAGTTTTCAGTTACCAAAAGCAGCTATCTTACGCCATGTTTAAGGTTCAGCAAGTACTACCCCTTTAACGCAAAAAAATAAATAGAAAAAAAAAATTCAAAACATGTACGCGAGTTATTCTATCATCTAACGAATATTTTGGTAATACGTTTAGGAGTTAATTAAATACTACAAAGAGACAAACTATAGAGAACAGAATATTGGGATTTCCTCGCCTGCAAATAAGCAAAAAAGGCGCACGACGGGCAGCGGTGGGGAGAGGTGCAATGGAGAAGTTGCATGGAAATAATCTGATTTATAATTAAGAGGGGAAAAAACAGTTGTTTGGAGTTACGCTGCAAATTAAGCAAAAACGATTACTAGAAATAGTTTAACAGTATCCTTCACTCTTCAGCTTAAAATATCAGTGTATCTGCAAAGATAATTATCCTCATTACATATATTGGGAAAGAACAGGAAAATTTAGCACCTTAATTTTAGATCTTTAGAATTTGCACCATAGAGGTTTATTTTGAACATAAAAATTATGCAACAAACAAACAAACTGAAAAAACCCACCACACACACAAAAACCCAAAATCAACCCAACAACCTGTAATAATAAAGAATAAACACTTCGGTTTCTGTTTTCCGAGTCGCGTGAGACAAAACTGCGCAGAGCGCATTTCTGAATGCAATATGCTGCCCTAAAATTTTTACATTTTTTCTTAGGAACGTTCCAGAAAAATTCAGATGTACATTATTTCGGTCCCGCTATTTAGGCTATGGAGTTATCGGAAAGTAAAAGGACCTAATTGCTCTGGATAATCACCTCACAGTTTACAAAAAGCAATCAAGCATTCGTCAGGTAAAATACTCCCTTTTTTTTTAAAAAAAAAAAGGTAAAAAAAAAGGTAAAAAAAAAAAAACAAACAACCACAAAACCAAATAACAGACCAAAGACAAATAACAAATATACGCACACAAAGTAAAACAAATAAAATGTCTCCCATCGTCCTAAGAAGTAAATAGGTCTAGATGTTGGAAGAAAACCACGTCAAGGCGTGGCCGGTTTTCTGCCCGGGTGGGTGTCTGTCGAATTGTCTCTATCAGCCAATTTTTGAGTGTCGGTCGCTGCCTCGGGCCCGCTCAGGGTTCAGAAGCAGTTTTGTGGACTCTTTTTCAACGAAAGATTCTCTCTCTCTAACACTGCACAGGGAGTGTTAAAATGTTATTTGTTCCACCTAGTTAATTAAGCAATTTAATTTTTAACAAAGCTTGAGAATGAGACCCGTCTCTCTAAATAGGAAAAAAGGACAAAAAGAGCTGTGTTCTCTTTATTACCAAACTTTTTTTCCCCTCCTGAAACAGATTTCTACCTAATCCGAACATGAAGCCGCCTCCTTCCTGCAGACTGTGGCCCGAAATACTATGGGTTTGGGGTTTGTTCTCTCTGAGCTGCCAAAATATCTACGCATTACTTTTGTGACTGTAATGTTACGTTCTATTATGCAAGGAGTATGTTTAGGCAAAAGGAGAAATCTCGTAATTTTGTTTTTTAGGTTAAGCACACCTCCTTGTTTTACCCCTCGCCAGCGCCTTCAGAATCAGATTTTCAGCACATTTCAGTGACTATTTTAGAGCTAACTGGCATTTTAGAAGAACTCGATTTACCCGATGAAAAGCTCAGGGAGGGTGGAGGGGGGAAGTAGCAGCATTTCCAGCAAGTGTGGAAATAGACAGAAAAAAAAATGCCAGACTGCCTGATCCACGAGAAGGTTTTGTCCTTGCTACAGCGAATTTACTTCGAGATAATCAGCACCCTCATATTTATGTTTCATACTCGAGATTTGTGCATTTCAGGTCAGCTAGAGTTTATAGTTTCTTTTCTCCACATTTAGTGAAAGATGAAGAAATTAGGCCTACTACAAATGCAAGAAACGAGGAATTTGAAGGTAACAAGGAACACTGGATATTGTTTCTGATTTATATATAAATATTTGTAAATAGATATTTGTAAATATATATTTATAAATGTAAATATACACACACACATATACATACGTGTGTGTCTGTGTATCTCTCCACATTTCGTATTCAGAAAGCACTGAAAGTGATCTAACCAGTGACTGGAGCAGGCAAACTCTGAATTGCTTTATCTCCACATCTCGTGTCCTACAGCTTGAAGGGTTTATTTGTTATAGATACATTTTTTATATATATAAAAAATATATCATGTCTATTTTTGTGTATAATTGCAGGCAAATGTTTCTACTTTCCTTCTCTTCTACCTCTGTTCTTCTCCAGCCTGTGCTGTGTATTAGACGAGGTTGTGAACTCCCCTAACGACTTCCTACGAGGATTTTTCAGAACAATCCTCGAATACTCGTCAAAATTAACATTCGCTTTATTTTTCATAATGTGGCTAATTATGTGTAATGATCGAGGCCTAAGCTGCGTCGCGCAGATTCACAACAACCCGATTTTGCACTCTGCAGTCAGGAAAAAGCCTCTGAAAACGCCTCCACCTCGGGTGTCTCTCAAGGTCCTTCATACAAATGAATTTTAATTACTCTTTCTGACGCTGCTCGGCCGCTCTGACTCCTATTGCGCACATTTATAGAACAGCAAGGGAAGGCAAAGTAGGCCACTATATTTCACTGTCATTTACAGCAGTGGAAAGTAATACACGCTGGGAAAACAGGGGCCATTTTCTCTCTTCAGAGCAATAGTTACGTTCCTTGTTCGCAAGGAACTGTCTGCAAATGTTGGCAAGAGGTGATGGGTTTATTTTTTTTTAAATTAGCCATAGAGAAAACGAAAAGAAAAACTTAAAAAGGAGAGGGGAGGGAAAGGCAGAAACAAGTTACAGTAACTTTTCAAGACCTTGTCATTTTCTACTGCGTTTAAAAAAAAAAAAAAAGAAAGAAAGAAAAGAAAAAAAAAAAAGGAAAAGGAAAAAAAAAAAAAGAAAGAAAATAATAACCCCCACGCCTGTGCAAACCTCACGTGTTCCCCGTGTAATCTGAGCATGTGGCAGGGAGAGGGCTGCGCAGCGCTGCGGGACCAGGGCCGGGCTGCCACGGGGAGCGGGCACCCAGCTCCCCCTGGGCCGACCACCACCGGCTCCCGCTCCCGCTCCCCCCGCCCCGTCGGGCCGCCTGCGACGACCGCAGCCGTCCCTCCCTCCCTACCCAACCCCCCCCCCCCCGCCCCAAGTCCCCGCCGCCCCCCGCGGGCCCTACCTGGGCCGGTGGCTCCCGCGGCGCCTCCTGCGCAGGACCAGGAGCAGCGCGAGGCGCGGAGGCCAGCGCCGCCGACCCAGCGCCCCGACGACGCCGCGAAGGACGCGCCATCCCAGCGCCCGGGCCTGGCGCCGGCTGAGGGCTTGCGGAAAGCGGACGGTGCACCTTATCCGGGGTGTCATGGGTGCAGGGGAGCCCCCGGCGCGCCGCGCTACAAATACCTCCCCGGTGGGGCCCCGCCGGTGAATCGGCCCTCTCACCCTCCATTCATTGGAGAGCATTTGCTTTCTTTTTTTTTTTTCTCTCTTTTTTTTTTCTTCTTCTTCTTTTTTTTTTTTTCTTTTCCGTTTGACTAATTTCGACTCCCCATTTCGCCTTACCTCCCTCCCCCCCCCCCTCCCCCGCCCCTCCTCTGCCCTTAAACGCCTCCCATGATGATGGCTCCCGCCTCGAAAGCGGGGGAAGGAGGACCGGCGGCGGGGGATGGGGACGGGGGAGGCCGCCGGCTCCTCTCCCCTCCCACCGACTCGCCCCGGGGAGCACTACCACCGAACGGGCGTGGAGGCCGGCCAATCGCAGGGCGCTCCCCTGCTTTCAAATAAAGCCCTGACGACATGTCCTTGCCGCCCCCCCCCCCCCCCCCCCGGATCTGTCCCCTCCAAACACGCCACCTCCCGCTCCATTTGGGAGGAGTGTGCTATTTAGTTGTTTGGTTTGTTGTTGTGTTTTTTTGTTTTTTTTTTTCCTTGTTATTTGGTTGGGTTTGGACCTCGCTCCCCTCGGGAGACCCTCGGCGGGGCGAGGGCTGCGGCGGCCCGGCGCACCGCAACCCCCGCCCGTGCCCCCGGGGGCCGCGCTGGTGCCCCGGAGAGGCGGCTAGCGGATCCCTGCCGCTTTAAAAGCGCAGGCCAGTATTGGCCCGGGCGAGCAGCGATTTCCTTGTCACATGGTCATTTGAACGCGACGCGGGGCCGTTGCGTAGCGGAGCGAAAAAAAAAAAAAAAGAAAAAAAAAGCGGATCTCGTCTCCCCCCGCCGGTAACCGAAACGGGTAATTAACTGTTTCCTCTCCCCCGGCCTTCTCCCGGGCCGTGCTCCACGGTACCGGATCGCTTTGTTTTCGGTTTGGAGGGTGAGATTTTGGAGCGGAGGGGGGGGAGGGGGGGGAGCAGCGGAGGAGCGCTGAAGAGCCCAGAGCAACCTGCCGGCCGCCCGGGCCGGCTCCAGGCACTGCCGTGGGGGCGGCTGGAGGGGTGCTGAGCCCCTCGACAGCCGGTGCTGAGCAAGGCCTGCCATCAGGCAGAGGATCTCTGGGCGGCGGGAGGGGTTCTGCTAACCCCCTGCCCCGTCCCATTCCCCGTCCTCGGGAGCCCCTCTGCCTGCGTATCCCCCCTCCCAGGGTGCGGGATACCTTCGTGCGAGGCGCGGGGAAAGGTGATGGGAAGGGAGGGTGTCGGTTCTGCGGGCGCATCTTCGCCCTCCGCGGGTGCGGCGAGGCCCTGCTCGGCACGGCGGGACGCGGCGCAGCTGGACGCGGCTGGGCGCGGAGCCGGGGGTGCGGAGGGAGTGCGGGAGGCTGACGAGGAAGCCTCTGGGGACGGGAGGCAGCGCGGCGGTCCCTGGGACGGCTGGTGAATGTATGCGTACGCAAACCGCCCCCCTCCCCCCCCCCCCCCCCCCCCCCCCCCCCCTAACAAACAGCTCCTTTTCTCGGCTGGACAAACAGTAATAACACCGATGTCAATAGAAGTTTCCTTCTTCTGCCTGGGCACGGAGTAACCCTAACAGCAAAGCTAATAAAGAAGAGCCTGTAATGGTTTCTCCTGGACCGAGTCCGATTTCGAGCCTGGGAAATGGGTGAGTGAAAAGAACCATTTCGAAATGAAAGCAGCAATTCGAGAGATGAGCCTTTTCTTTCTTTCTTTCTTTCTTTCTTTTTTTTTTTTTTTTTTTTCTTCTTTTTTCTTTTCTTTTCCCCTCCCGTGGCGACGATAGGCAAGGCAGAATCGAGAGAAATAAACGCCGGCCGGGGTGCACGATGCAGGTGCCGCAGCGGCGGTGGGAGGATGAACTGACAGTTTTGGCAATAGAAACCAAATCCCCACCAACGCTGAATGCATGGCCGAGCCGGGCCCGCCGAGCATCCCGCCGTGCGCAGGGCGCGAGCCCTGCTGCGTGTGCGCGCGCGTGTGCGCGCGGGTACTCAATTAGTGCTGCGGAATTAAAAAGTAAAAAGCGCGAGCTGTCTGCCACGTTAAACGTAATGCTTTCCGGGCTTTCTCGAAGCGTGCATTGCCGCTGCTGTTTGTTGTTAACCAATTACTGTTCTTTTCAGGAAGGACTCCAAGCCCTGGGGCTGACGCTGAAGGTGCCTGTGGAAGGTCCTGCGGCCGAGCAGGATCGTGTCGGGGACCTCCATCCTCCCACAGGGTAAGTAGCCTCCGCCATGGGCCTGACCCGGAAAGGGGCTCCGGATCTATGTCGTGAGGCAGATTTATAGTAATTAGACATTTAGCCCTGCTGGGCTTTGCGGGTATATTCTGCTCGTTTGGTGCGGTCAGCCTAGGAAAGTCTGTTACTTCCCTGCCTATTATTATTGTTATCATTATTATTATTGTTATTATTATTGTTAATATTATTATTATTGTTGTTATTATTATTACTATTATTGTAGTTGTTGTTGTTGTTGTTGATTCATAAACCAGAATGTAAACACTCATAAAATAAAATTTTAAATCAAATTCTGGTTCTTGAAGGAAAATGAGCTTTTAAGGCAGGAATGCTGGTCTGAGGTTGGTAGTTGGAAGTGTAGTTTACCAGACCCTTACTCTTCTGTAAAGAGGGTAATCAGTCTCTAGCCTTGCAGCCTTGCCCTATCTCCGTGTTTAGTCCTGGTTCCATCCTGGTTCCCTCAGACATGGCATGCAGGCGCTTGACTGCTATGTCCCAAGTGTTGTCCTTGGCTCGCTTATGGCTATGCCGTGTGCTGAGACAGAATATGGTACAGTTCCATAAGGCGTTATCACCGCATATTGTAATTTTGTATGTTTCCTATTTAAAGATATGTATAAAATACATATTCTAGGCATTCTTATAATAAAGAAGCATGAATATAGTCTAAATATAATGTGATTTTTTGTGCTTATTTTATATGCATATAATGTAGTTATAATTAAACGAAACACATTACATATAAAAATAATCGATACGAAAATACGTAGGCTTGATACATAATCATAACGGTTTTTATACACACGCCTATTTTGTATATTTTTATATAGGCATTATATAGATGTATTATGTACATAAACGGCATAACTACAAATTTGTAGCCTGCCAACTTATACGAAGTAAATATAAAGCACGCATTGTATAAAATTATGTTGTAGTAAATTACATATTCCAATACGTTATATAAAAAGTATGTATATTATTTTTAGCGTTTATGTGTGAAATACCTAGGAGTGGGACACTCGGTAGGAATGCGAAACAAAGAGAAATCTTCCCCCCCGTTAATTCTCTACAGGTAGCTCCGCAAAGTGCCTAGGATTTCCGCTGGGAAAGGGGACCAGAGCTCTCCCGCTGCCCCGCCTTGCTTCCCTTTCTCTGTCCCGAACCCGCGGGATGTGGGAGCACAGCCCCGCGTGGGATCCGGGGAGGGAGGAGTGGGAGTCTCCCACTGGTGCGGCGGGAGCGGCACCAGCCGCACGGGCTGGAAGCTCCGTCCTCCCGGCCGCTGCCCGGCAGCTGCCCGGCCGCTGCCCGCAGCACACCCGCGGAGCTTCGGGACTCGCCGCGGCGGGAGCAGGTCTCCCCGGCCGCCCGCTTCTCCCTGGCGGAGGCTGGGCCGCCGCTGTGGTTTTACCGCGGCATGCTCACACCCAGCTTCCCTGCGCCGGGGCAGTCAGTGACATACGTATTGGCTCTCAGATAATTGATTTACCCCTCGCCCCCGTTCCTCTCCTCCAGCAGCACAGCCGTCACAACCGCTTGTTGTTACAACGGTTTGTTTGTTTGTTTGTTTGTTTGTTTTTTGTTTGGTTGTTTGGTTGTTTGGTTGTTTTTTACCAAACGTCACCTCCGGGCAGCTTGGGAAACCCTGGGGTCGAGCTCGGTCGTAAGATTTTTTAAATTTTTATTTCTGTGACGCCTTCGTTTTGCAACCGTCATGGTTTCTTCAAGATACTGCTAAACTTAGAGCAACTCAGGGAAGGTCACTTGCAAATTAGTAGAACACCTATTCAAGCGTGGGCGTTATCGGGCTTGCAGAGACACAAATCGCTCTTTGTTTTCTCTTTCCAGGTCCCATGTTTACAACCTTCATGAGAAGAGCCACGGATGCGCCACGGGCCCATGCACAGACATGCACAGCATCTTACGTTGTTTTAAGAAGGTATTTGCCAAAAGCCGCAATCGCACCGGGAAGCCTAGATTCCCTGCTGTCCCGGCCGGTTTTGCTTAGGGAGAGGCAGAGATCAGCTTCAGCGCCCCCCTTGAGTCCTATTTCATTTGAGCCTGAAATCAAATGGAGAGCAGTCGGCTTGGGCCCAGGAGAGCCCGGAGCCTCTGCCGTCCCCTTCAGACGGAGGGCTGGGAAGTGCAAGCGGGGAAGCCCCGGGGAGAAGGGTAAACAGAAAGTCCAGACGCGGTCCTGTCAAAAAAACGAAGGGTTTATTGTGCCATCTCTGTGCGGGAGTGTTCCTTCATATTTATTTCTCTTCACAGACTCTAGCGTGGAAAAAGGAGAGGGGCGTGGGGTTTCAAGTGCAAGATAACATACAGACACGTGCAAAGTACAGCGTATAAAACGATACGTATCCCGCCGGTCCTTCCTGCATCCGAGCGGGGAGACGCGATCCGGCGACTATTTACAACGCGTGAGTGCCGCTCGACTTCGTGTCTCCCGAGGCGGGCGCGGGCAATAAATTAGGGGAGGGGATGCCCCAGGAGGAGACTAGGCGCGGGGCGGGGGGTGGCGCAGGAACCGGCCCACCGGTCCGTGCGGGCCCCCCGCCGCCACGTCGAGCGGGAGGCGGCCGCGGCCGTCGGGCAGGTCGAGGCGCGCCCCGGCGCGGTGCAGCGCCGCCAGCGTCTCCAGGAAGCCGGTGCGGGCCGCGTCGTGCGCCGGGAGGCAGCCGGTGCGCGGGTCGGGGCGGTTGGGGTCGGCTCCGCGCTCCAGCAGCAGCTCGGCCACCCGCGGGCTGCCCATCATCATCACCTGCGGGGAGAGACAGCGTCAGCGCCGCGCCCGCCCCGCTCCGGCTCTCTCGTTCGGCCCCGCAGGAGCGGGGATCCCCCGCGGAAAGGAGCGGAAAATCCGGGGGTGAGGCCTAGAAACCAGCTCCGGCGGCGCCACGAACGGCGGAGAGCACGGAACCGGCGGGAGCGTTGCGCAGCTTGGGGAAACGCTCCTTTCCCGCGCCGCGGGACGCGGCGGAGCAGGTGGGGCAGGGCGGCGCGGCAGCCCCGTCGGGGCCGGGGCGTGCGGGCCCGCGCGGGGCAGCTCACCGCGACAGAGGCCGGCAGAGGGGCGGCTGGCGAGGGAGGGACGGGGGAAAGGGGATGGCCCTTCTCCCGGCGCATCCCCGCAGGAAGCGAGGACAAGTCCCGAGCCGCCGTGCAGTGGCCACCGCGGAACCGTGCCGGTGGAGTCGCTCTCGGAGGCAGCCGCCGTCCCGCTCTCACCCGGGACGCTTTTCCAGGAGGTCCCTGGCAAGGAGACACTCGTGTGCAGAGAACCCGCCCTCCCTGCAGCACGGCGCCCGCGCTTCCCTCGCCCTCAGGAGAGGCTGAAAACGCACTTTTAGCCTGACCCCTCCCCTGCCCAATGCAGCACCAACATGCTCGGGAGCCCTCTCTCTCGGGCTCGCCGTTTTCTGAACTGCGTTTCCCCCAGCGCGTCCCGAAGTGCGTTCAGCGCACGGACTAAATCGCTGCTGCGCAAAGGTGCAGAGGAAAAACATGTCGGAGGACGACAACAGATACGTGTTTCGGGTGAAATGGTGCACCGACATTTTGTAGGAGAGTGTTGCGCAAGCACTGGGCGCAAAACTTAAATATAGCTTCTCAGACTATCCCACTTTCGTTTTATTTTGAAAATTTAAGAAGGAGCTGGCTAGAACTATCTCGGAAATTTACTCAGCTTTATAAACCTGGTCGCTACTGCACCTCCGGGCACTACATCCATGTACACGTTCACGCGAGTGCAAAATGTGGGCAGACTGAGCCCCACGGGGACGGCTAGCTGCGTACCTGCAGGGTCCGCTGGGCAAGGCTATCGCCCCCGGATGTTGCTGCTCGTAAGCGTCAGTGAATATACCGTGAGAATCAGAGAATATACTCCTTTTTTTTTTTTTTTTTTCAAGGGAGAAGAAAAATACTAATAAACGCATAAAGCAGAAGACGAGGTATGACGAAAGGGTAATTCTTTCTGAAAAGGTGACTCGTTACTTTTAGTGAACGCTTATTGCGAGATGAGCACTAAAGTTCTCGGTTTTGAGTCATCCTATCTCAGTTGGTTAAAATAAAGTCAAGGATTGGTAAGACTAAAACCTCTCTGTTGCGGCCGTCATAGACTTTCGCCTTTCCAGAAAGGTGAGACGAACCGCGGCGCTGCGTCGCGCCGCTTCGACAGCAGCCGAGCGCAGCCGTCGAGGAGCGGCCGGCCGGGATGCTGCCCGGGGGCTGTCGCCGCCGCTCCTAGGGCGCGGAGAAGCCGCTGCCCCCTCCTCGCCGCCCGCACGCCCCCCCCGCCTCCCTACCTGGATGGGGGTCCGGCCGTAGGAATTGACGGCGTTGGGATCCGCCGCGCCGTCTAGCAGCTCCCTCAGGCGCTGCAGGTCGCCGCGGGCGGCGGCGTTGGCCAGCTCGTCCGCCTCCGGCGTGCCGCCCGTCCGGCGCGCCATGCCCCGCCTCGCCCCGGCCTCACAGCCGCCGGCGGCCGGGCGCCGCGGAGCGCTGCAGCCGCCGCTCGGCCTCCCCGCGCCGCCGGCGGCTGGCGGTGATCCCGGCCCGCGGGGGGCGCCCTCCCCATGGGAGCGCCCGGCCCCGCCGCTCCGCCACCGCGGCGCTCCGGGCGGCACCACCCCGCCCGCCCCGCGCCCGGGCCCGGCCCGGCCCGGCCCGGCCCGGAGGTGCCTGCGCGGTGCTGTCGCCCTGGCCGCCTCCACCTGCGAGGACGCGGCGGAGCCTCCCGACGCTTGTTTTCTCCGCTCAGCTGATGCCGCTCCGCCCCGGCCCGGCCCCGCGGGCCCGCCTCGCCCGTGTGCCCGTGTCACCGTCACGGCGGCGGAGCGCAGCGCCCGCGGCCGGCCCTCGGCCTTGCCCAGACGGGGCGGAGCGGGCTGTGAGGGCCGGGAGGGCCGGGCTCCCGGGCGGGCGTCCGGCGGCGGGGCAGGCTCTCCATCTTTTTTGTTCTTTTTTTTTTTTAATTATTTTTTAAAATTTCTTTTCCCGCCCAGCCCTCTTCGGGGCAGCAGCGTCTTAACCTGTGCCCGGCCGCCCCAAGAGGAGAAGAGGCCGAGGGGAAGGGTAGGAGCAAAGGGAGCAAAAGGGAAGGATAGGAGCAAAGGGAGCAAAATGTTTTATTTAACGAGAGCGGGATTTAAGGACGAGAGCGGGCCGGGAACAGCGGGCTTGGTGTCAACGGGGCCCCGCTCCCGTCCCAGCGGGCGCGCTCGCCCTGGCACTGCCTCCCCGCCCTTTCCAGACACCCACCGGTACCCAAGGCGCAGGGGGCGGCGGTGGCTGCCCTTCTTCCCCATTCTTCTAGGGTAAACTGCGAGCTCTTCCGAGCTCTTTCAATTGACACAAGCACTTAGTAATACACAATGGGCGCAGCGGCGCGGGGAGCCTGCACGGAGGTACGAGCCGCGACTGCGATGTCTCCACCCTCCGCCTGAACCGGCTGATTTTTCTTTTTTAATTTTTTTTCTTCTTTTTTTTTTTTTTTTTTTTGTTTTAATTAAAAATTGCAACAGGTCGAGACTTCTAACCCTTCCTCCAAATAAAGGCCACAGAGGACGGGCAAGCTCTTCTTCGGCACGACGAGGTGTTTGCGCGGCTCTAAAGCGGCACTACGGCGACCCGGCCCCAGGGCGAGCGGCGGGGCGGGGGCGGGATACGGCGGGGCGGGGCGGGGGGGCGCGGGGCGGCGGCAGCACCACGGACAGCTCCCCCCGGCCGCCGGCTGCGCAGCTCGGCGCCGCCGCCGCCCTGAGCCGCCCGCCGGGCCGGGCCGGGCCGGGCCGGGCCGGGCCGGGCCGGGCCGGGCCCCGCCGCCCCCGGGCCGGCTGCAGCCGCTCGTCATCCGCCGCTCCGGAGGGAAAAACGCGCCGCAGCCGGCAAAAGAAATGCCCTTTGCTGAACGCGCCGGATCGTCGCATCGGTGAAGGGCGCTGGCGGGCGGTCGCGCGCTTCCCCCTCCGAAGGTTCCTTTGTTTGAATCTCGCTGTAGCGGCCGATAAGCGGAGCGGTCGCGTCGCAAAGGGAGTTGATTAAAGGTTTCTTGGGTCTTATTGCGCGTGGTGTTGTGCAAAGACTCAGAGCTCCTCATTTTTTCGTTCGGGTATGTTTGACGATGGTGCTGCTTAAGGTTTGTAAGTGCCCTTGCGTCTTTCACTGTGCAGCGTCATGGAAGTGACCTGTTTCCCCACCTTAGCCCACGGACGCGACCTTTGTCGGATACACGGGATCTCTAAGCTCGTTCTCTTGGAAAATTTCCAGTCATAACTCTACTCCATATCTCCATTCTCTGCTCTTTAATCCTGTGCCAATCATACCGCCCACTTGCTTACCTGCGTCTTTATCTGAAACAATTACCACATATTACCAAAACAATGAAATTACTTTTCTTGGCCTAATACTATCGTGCCTAAAGGCACGGCTATACTGTCAAGAAAGCTCTTTGTTTTCAGTACCAAATGGTGCAAGCAATTTGCACCAGCAGCAAAAAAAAGAATGCTAACTGGCGTGGCCAATGAAGACTTTACATGAAAGTTAGGTTTGGGGTTTTATTTGCAACGCTTAAAATGTTCCTGTAATCAAATCAGCTTCGTGCTAAATTCTACATCTTCACTCACACTGGCTACTATTTTTGTGCTCAGATATGTATAAATGAGTGGAGTTCCACTCACGATGAAGTGCTTCTTGATATAAATATCTGCTTCTTGTTAAATAATTAAGCATTTACACACAATCTAGTGATTTCCTAGTGTTCTGGGTTTGTTTGTTTGTTTTCCCTCTTTCTTTATTAATGAATTTGCTCTTCGAGCACTGAATACCATAAAAATGAGAGAAAAAAAAATTACTTAAGACCTCTATAGTAAAAAAAAAAAAAAAAGGAAACGAGGAAGAATTAAATCTAGACACTCTAGACCACTGTAGAGCAGAAACAACCAAGTAGCAAAAGGTATACTTAAGTCTGAAGAAGACTACAAGATAACTTTGACAGCAGTTGCAGTAAATTTCAATATTGCAGAATCAGTTAAGTAGAGATAGTATACTGACCCTGATTCTCAGCTACAGGAGAGCCATGCACTAGTGGTAGAAAAAGGGTTCTGGCAGGGCTTTGGTGCCAATGATATGTCCATAAGGTAAACGGCAACAGTCTGCGTCTACTGGAATTGTGTGAAAGTTTCAAGCAGGGCATGTTATTTTAACGAACACAAAGCATGAAAAACATGTCTAACGAAAGATAGGCTTTCTACTCATTTGTTTAACTCACTTGTTACTCTAAGGTTATGTCGTAAATAAGATGACCAAACCTCAAAATATTCCTTCACATTGCTTTCAGAAGAGGTGGCATTTCTTACAAACCTCAAGAAGTACCACTGTCAAACGTGTATGAGTGAAGACATAAGAAGTCCTTTCGGATTCTTCCTGCAGTTCGGAAAAATCCACACCATGCTATTAGGGAAAATAAAGCTGCCCTCAAAAAGGCTGCCTTTGCAAATTCATAAATGCTTGTTCTTCCCACCAAGACCTGAAAACCCACCCATCAGAGAAAATAAAACTACTTGCTTTGGATCTGGAATCTCAGACAGTGTTTTCTTTTCCTTTTGTTCTGCATATGCAGCTGCTGGCTGACAGTTTAACTGTCCGGTTGACAGTGGTTTTAAATAAGCTGTTACACAGTTAGAAGTGACTTCTTCCCATTTCAAAGTTAATTGTGCAAGGATAATTTGTGCAATCATGACCTTAAAACAATCATTTAGAGAGACAGTGGGCCTTTTGTAACTGTATTACAAATGTGTGTTGCAGACATATTAAATATGCATGTAGACATTGACAAAATGTCAAATAAATACAAATCACTTGGTAGGTAGGTAGACCATACAAGCACTGCAATGATACTGATTTCTACAGTCAAAAGGAAAAAAGAGAAATGTTGAGAGATTCAGGAAGATAATTGTTAGTATGCATAATGTGTAATCAGCTCAATATTACTCAAAAGCAGCTTACCACAAAGGAAAGTGTTACGCAGAGCAGATTTTCTTAGTTTTCACTGATTTGACTCCACAGAAATTGAAGTTTTTTCAAGACATTGTTTTACAATTTGAGCAAACAACTCAGTGCCACAATGAAATGTAATTTAGTACAGGTTGAAGAGCTTTGGATTTTGAAAAATCTGTCAATAAATATTTTCTGCAGAATAATCTTAATGTATCCTGTTCTGATAAATTAGGTTTAGATGTTAGCGAAAATCCCCATCATCAGTTATGTTACTGCTTTCACTGGGGAGAATAGACATCATTGACTCCTGCAGGAAATCACCAGGCATGTCTGCCAAGAAGAACCGAGTATCATAGGATAACAGGAATATTTGGGCATACAGTGCTAAGGATTTGAAAATAAACCAAAATCATACAAATGAACAAAACAGGCAGGAAAGTTTTTAAATCCTCAAGCTGGATGATAACATGACTGCAAGAGCAGCGGGCTTCCAGTCTCCAAAACCATCAGCTGTTCACAGGCCTGTTCTCCTACCGACTGCACCTCGCAGTAGTTACGTGCCAGCTCTGGCAGTCTGCTTACCTGTAAGTGCAAGGTGAGCATTTGGTGCTCCCCTCAAATACTAGTTGCCTATATCAGGGAGGCTTAACCTTGGCAGGGAAGAATCTGGCTTTGTGAAAAAGTCTGTTTCTTCTTCCATATCTTCTGCTTGGTCTGCAAAGACATTAGGCTAGTTATCACTGGGCAGGAAAAAGGTCATTGGCAGGTTGGTCACGGATATGTTTTCTTCCAGCAAACACTCTTAAAGAGGTAACGTTCGGAGTAGAAGGTTCTGTTCTTCCCTCAGATGGGTCTCTTTCTTTGGGAAGGAGGAAGATAGATAACACTGGTGACCTAACATTCCTTGTCCAGATCAAAATAAATATGCAAATCAGAGCAGAAGAATGTGCTTGTTTTGGATTTCTTTCAAGTGGAAGTATAAGGACCAACTCAAATTTAATTGTGGCTCTTTTTAACAGTATTGACACTATTCTGGAAATTTCATAGATTTCATAGATTTCTAGGTTGGAAAAGACCTTAGAGATCATCGAGTCCAACCATCCCTAATCCCCATTAAACCATATCGCTGAGTAGATCATCCACCCTATTCTTAAACACATCCAGGGATGGGGACTCAACCACCTCCCTGGGCAGCCTATTCCAGTGGCTGACAACCCTTTCAGAGAAGAAATACTTCCTAACATCCAACCTGAATCTCCCCTGACTAAGCTTATACCCATTTTCTCTTGTTCTATCACCCAACACTAATGTAAAGAGCCCTTCCCCTACCTCCCCACCATCTTTTCTCAAGTATTTGTAGGCTGTAATCAGGTCTCCCCTCAGCCTCCTCTTCTCCAGGCTAAACAGCCCCAACTCCCTCAGCCGCTCCTCATAATTTTTATTTTCCAGCCCCTTGACCAGTTTAGTCGCCCTTCTCTGGACCCGCTCCAGGAGCTCAATATCTCTCTTAAAGCGAGGGGCCCAAAACTGGACACAATATTCCAGGTGCGGCCTCACCAGTGCCGAGTACAGGGGCAGGATCACTTCCCTATTCCTGCGGGTTACACTATTCTTGATACACGCCAGTATCCCATTAGCCTTTTTGGCCACCTGGGCACACTGCTGGCTCATATCAAGCCTGTAGTCCACCAACACCCCCAGGTCCTTCTCCGCCAGGCAGCTTTCCAGCCACTCTTCCCCAAGCCTATAGCGATGCTTGGGGTTTTTATACCCCAAGTGAAGGACTCTGCACTTGGCCTTATTAAATTTGGATTGGATTTTGAGAATCCAAAAAGAGAATGGATTTTCTCTTTTTTTACCTAGTTGCTCTTTATGTATTCTTTCAAACGATGTGGACACGAGCACTAGAAAGCACTGCACAGACACACTTCTGGCAATTTTATGGCTATTTGCCTAGCTATGTTTCCAATGAGCTCTTTATGTGCACTGTTATTCTTACTGAATGTGAGTGATCATAGATTCAGCGAGAGAGGCCTTGAAACTTGCTTCCATGTTTGGTTAGCTTGTTGGGTATGCCGTGTGCTTCCCAGGGGCTTTTTGATAAAATATTCTCCCAGAATAGCTGAATCAGTGGTAGAGGAAACACTCAAACTAGAAAACAAATCAACTTCTTTCTTATGTCAGAGAGCTGTAAGCTACCGCAGCACAAGCAGATGCTAGTGGACTATCTCCTCTGTAAGCTATCACTTATTTTGTTATTTGGGATTTAGCTTTGTTCCACCAGATAGTTTCTTGATCTATGGATGGCCCAATGGTTTGGTCCTGTGGTTTGTACTACGGAAACGCTAATAAACCACAGCATCAGAATATGTGCTCTCTAGATCTAGAGTTTTGATTTTAAAATGATTTTTATTTTTATTTTAGATGGCTTCATATCCAAAGGTTTGTCTGACTACAGAGAAAGACGTCAATGCAGAAACTAGGACACATTCTTCGGTTCACAAAGTCTAGCATGGCCTCAGATTGCTTTTGTGGCATCTGTGTAGCAAACCAACTTGGAATCCAAGTAATAATTCTCATGTTCCCATCACTTAACTGTACAATGCTGAGCAAATCACTCTTTTTTTTTGGCTCACCTACATATGGAAGAATTGTGCTCATAGGACTGTGGGACAGCAGGAGAAAGGTTAGTGAATTTGAGACATTTTTTCAATATATATAGTCAAATGGTAAAAGCTACTGTGCACCCTGTTCATGGGCTTTGTGATTCTGCAGTTGCAGGGAACCGTCATCTTTGGAGTGTCTGAAGAAGAGAGTGAGTCAGGTAACATGCTGTCTGAGAGCTAAGCGATGCTTAACATGTCAGGCATCTTCCACAATTAATGACTATGTTCCTAAATTACATAAAATTCACAATGAGCAGGTCTTTATTTAAACATTTAATCCAGTCCTCAAGTGTATGTACATAGATTTGCATTGTTAATGACAAGTCTTCTACTTAAACTTTAATGTACCTATGAGCTTGAACTGGAGAATCGGTCCCATTGTGCCAGTTTCTTCTGTTCTCATCAAGAGTGCTGTGGTTGAGTTTAGCTGCTAAAAGCTACTGAGTTGCTCACTACAGTTTAGCTGCATATAAAGACATGCTGAGAATTTGTAGGTTAACTTCATCTTGTAGTAAACTATTGTTATCTATCACTGTATCTCTATAGCTATGTTTTTATGTCTCCACAGGGAACAATCTCCCAGTTACAGTCAGCTCATATTCTCAAGGATGTGAATTATTCCAAATGAGGTTGAAGGCTTGGAGACAGTGCAATTTAGTGCATTATTTCAACATACAGAAATATTGGAATATGAAATTTTGATTTACCTGAGCCCGTGGACATCAAGGACTATTTTTTTTTTAAATTTTCATTCAGACTTCTTGTTGGCTGATTGCAAAGTGAGCTTTGCTAGCTGAGAGTTAGTGAATATTTCTGAATTTTCACTTGGCAGCTGTGCCTGTCCTACCTTTAAGTAAGGAACACAGGGAGGAGGTCAAGACATTTTTTAAAAGCTGACCTGCAAAGAATTTCTATTAAATTAGTCTCGTCTTGCTTTTGTAAAGCCCATGAAACTTTAAGAAAAAGAAGAGCATTAGGAGTTTTCTTTCCCTTTAGTCCACTCATCTTGAAAATTAGTGATTAGGAATAGCAAACTCAATCTTCCCAATCTGACTGGCAGACTACTGAGGATACAAGGAGTCTGTACACAGTTAGTCCCACGGTTGTAAAACCCAATCCATGAGTCACCATACAACATACTTTAAATTATCACACTATAACCCCCAAATATTTTGGCGATCTTTAGCTTGTTTATTAATTATATCAGATCCTAGGGTCATATTTTCAAACCTGTTGCAAAAAGTTTTCTTCTACCTAACCACATAAGCCCAGAAGCTGGGACTATCAAAAAAAGCAGGAAACAGGATAATGTCAGCCCACAGACTGGCCACCAAAGTACTTAAAAATTCATCATAATAGTGGAGCAATGGTTTGACTCTAACCACAGCATTCTTTCTCCAGAGCACTCATTAAATGCTAGAAGTAAGTGTTTAGCTGAAAACTAGAATAATATTTTCAATTCCTCCATTCAAGTTTCTTCCCAAATGTTCAGCTTTCAGTTCTTTGCCTCTTGGCTTGTAATTTCTCTCATTTCCCAGGTTTCATACAGCCTTCCAAAATAAAGGAGATGTGCACTCTGAAAAGTCATTGGAAAGTAACTTACTTTCCAACTTCACCTGACATCTTTTAAACATCAAAAATAAATCTGCCCACAGGCTTTGTCTTTTCCTATTTGTCATTCAAAACCCTTTTGCAATGGGCTAGAATGGAGGAGACATGGAGACATAGCTAACTTCTGAGGCTCTGGCCAAACCTTATTGTTAGGCAGGCAGAAGCATAGGCTTCTGTGCTGCAGAAGGGATGGTACAGGAGAGAAAAAAGCATAGGGTGAAATTTTAATTTCTGTCTAGCTCGATTTCCACTTTTGAATATGAACTATTTTTCTCTTTCTTAGAAAATTTGTTTAAAAGTGTGTATTACAGCTGCAAGCTATGCTGCCAAAACTAGAAGTAGGCAGCTCTAGAGGCAGAGTGACGGGCCGAGGGATGAGTTTTGAGTGTGAGCCTGAATCAAGGCTAAAACTGTGGGGAAGGGGAACGTAGTAGATCGGATTGAAGACATTCAGTATTTCTGTATGACTGATGATGGGATGGTGTTTGGTGTTTGGATTCTCTCACTATCCTGCGGTTTTATACACTGTAGCCTACCTGATAAGATCCATTATCCAGTTAACTTGTTTGCAAAATGTTTACACAAGTAAAATAAGCTTCAGTGAAATGTTGAGCACGTATTATATGTGCAGTATCTGTCCATGCATCATGTGCTCCACTTTGGCTCATGCCTTGTGAGCTGAAGTATGTTCTTTCTACAGTTTTGGACACAGCTAAATGCCCTGTTTTATTGTTAAGACCCTTTTCTGTTTAAATAATTTCAGGGGATGCTTGTGTTACGATTAGGTCTGCAAACGCAGTTGATAGTGACGTTAACATCTTCCATAAATAGAACAAGACTAATCATGCGATCAAATCTAGTGATACATGTGTATAAATATTTTAATCTCCAGTGACAAAGTTTTCTAGACAAAAATCTCTAAAGCCAAAATTCAGTTATAAAACCACTTTTATTGTTAGCTGTCATAATAATGGATAAGCAACAAGACACTATGTGGTTGGGAAAGGTCTACCTTGATACTGTGTTGGTTTCTAAAAGCCCATGGCCTTGGTCTTACGCAGTGGGGTTTTTTTTAACATGAGAACACAGACGCTTTCTGAAAATAGAATAATGGAAGAGATTCGTCTTGTTATTTATCAAAGGGTCAGTGAAATGTGAGTAGGTGGAAAAATAAGTGTGTTTTAGTATCAAATATGTTAAGACAAGCTCAGCAAAATCAGAGTGTCTTGATACAAAAGCTTTTAAAATAGCTTCACATTTATAAACGGGCAATGCTGGCATGCTTTTGATTTAAATGATGCATATATGATCTCATCAAATAGAATGGGATATACGTGTCTAGCTTAGGTGGTTTTAAACAACAAAGAGAGCATGTTATGGAATGGTTTAGAATGAAATTGTTTCTACCTGAGATCTCTGCTGTCTGTGATTTATCTTTCTTGTCAGACTGAATAAGCTGTTAACATTTCTGTCATTAAACTTCACTTTGGCAGACCATTCTTCTGAATTTTTATTTTATTTTTGTGGTAAATCATGTTAAACATGTCACATTGCATTTTAAACTTCTTATGTCTGCAGTGTTTCCTACAAAAGCTTTGATAAGACTACTTATCAAAGAACAATCCTGTTTCAAAATGTGGGTTGAGTCATCTTTCTTTATCAACAAGTATAGACTTCTCACGGTGGAAGAGGCACTGTGACTCTGGAGATCCTATCTGTGGGGTGACAGCAGACTACTCACTGATTGCAGTCTGAAGAACCTCTCTTAAAAATAGAATTACCTGACTAGCCTTGTTTCTCATGCTGCTATATTACAATATACCTCTTCATATTTCCATTTAGCTTGATTAGGTATAGTCATCACTGTGTAGCGCCGCTGCCTTTTGTAAAATTAATCCCACTAACGCTGTTTTTCCTGGCTGTAAGCCACAGTGGATGCTCAAAGTGGGGAAAATAATGATAGGTTGGGCACTCTGCATGAGTGTGCATGTTTTTTTCTGTGAAGAAAAAGCAGCTCAGGACGATTTGTGATTCTGAACAACCTGTTAGTGGCATCCTGTTTCAACGGCAGGGATAGCTTCTGATTCCCTGACTGCTTTCCTGCAGAGGCTGAGCAGTCAGTAAAAGTGGCTGCCATGCACGGAGGGAGGATACAGCTAATCCACTGCTTTTGCTGAGCCTGCTGATGCTGCAGCGTAAGCTGCTGTGTCTGCTACAACGAGTTATGACACGCTGTTCTGGGTTTCTTTTAGGACAGCCTATGATGTCTGCTATCAAGCACATTGGGCATGTGTTTGTTTTCAATTTACATATTCATGAAAGAGGAGATTGCCTAGGAAACACAAGTGTTTCTGTTGCCTCTGGAATGCCCACCTGTTGTAGCACACATGCACATTAGTTACCTCTAATTACTGTGCAGTCCTTTATAAAGCTGCATGTATTTACCTCCAGGTTTTATTTAGGAGCAGAATGTAATTGGAAATACTTGCTTCTCCTAAAAAAAAAAAAAGTATTTCATTACAATAAGAGAAAGCTGAGGTGCTTTTTTTTTTTTTTTCTTTCAGTTACTGATTGCTGCTGTGTTTGAATACATCTTCTAGGCTGTGTGTAATCTTGCAATGATCCTTAACATAATAACACAGTACATCTACTTGATCATACCCCACATGATGTCTGCGCCCTTTAAACTCTTAACATTTTACAGCTCAGGAGCCCTTCTTCTGTTACTCTCCTAGCAAAATTTTTTTATGTGAGGTGCAAGTCCCAGTCTGACTCCCCACAGAGAAGTGACAGGGTTTCTGCAGCTGGCAGCAGAGCCCCCTTTGCAGAGGTGGACCATTAATATCACAGCCTGCTTGTCCTGTGATCTTTCATTAGGTTTGCAGCAGCTCTCCTGGTTGGACTCAGAAGCGGTGGCTTCCGAACAGAGAGAGAAAACTCTGGGTGCAGGGGTGTGCCAGCTGCTGAAGCTGGTGGAGTGCTGGCCTCCGAACAGCAGGTTAGTGTTTATTGATGGCATTTTCAGATGTCTACAGTGTGTACCGGGCATGTGATTTCCTCTCTATGTGCTGGATGTGGTTTCTCTGACTGTTCAGTTGAATGGGGAGGCCTTCAGACTAGCAAAGTTTCATGTAATTTTTGAAAGTAAATTTTAAAAGATCAAAAAGTAGTTGCTTAATGGTCAGCACTTAGAAACTTGAGAATCTTGGAAGACTTGAAGAATTGCTCCTTATCATCTTAACTTTATCTTTTTGTATTTTCTGGTCGTATGCGTATTTATATGGCACATGTTGACTCATGACCTGTGGCCGTTCTATGTTGATATGTTACTAATTAAATCTGTGGTGTTGCTTAGAGGTGACAGCAAAGCAGATCACCACTGCTGTGAGTGCTGTATGAATACGGCCTTTAAAAATAAATATCATATGGCTCTTTGCTTATTTGTTTTTCCTTTCCCCTGAAAAACGTTTTTAACAGTTTGTATTCAAGCGGCAGGAGTAAGAACCAAGACCTCCAAACACAGAGGTAAGAGTACAGCCAGGAAGCAGTTAACAAGTCAACTCCAAGACAGCGGCTGGCATGATGAAGAAATGGGATGTGTGGTCAACATGCCATTCATCCGTGGGTGATGCCTGCAAGCAATGAGATAACACTTTCAATATAAGTATCAGATGGATGGAGGTCATACCTGTGACAGGTACAACCCCTGATCGCACAGGCTGCAAAACCAGACCAGGCAGGGGCAGCGCACATAGAGGTGTTTGGCACACTCCTGCCCCAGCAGACACGAGTCCTGCTTTTGGGGCTGATGGCACACCTCTCCGTGCCTGTGGGAGATGGCAGGCTGCTCTGGGACAAAATCAGGCTTTTCTGTGCCCTCCACAATGTACGGATATTCGAATATCCATTTTTTGTAAGTCCGACTTCATTTCGCAGTTCTCACAGCTTCCACGCGCTGCCACAGGTTTCAAAACCAACGGCATTTTTCAGGAGCGTTCTGCTTGATGACATCCTTGCGCTCATCGCTTTCATCGGGGACGGCAAACACGATTCCCCGTCTCCCGCCTGCCGCCCTGCCTCGCCCCAGCCCCGCTCCATGCCGGGGCAGCCGACCCGACCTTTTTTTTTTTTTTTTTTTTTTTTTAATTGCAATAACCCATAGAAAAGCTGCCCAGCGCGATGCCGGAGGCGGGTGTCCGTCTCGGTGTGGATTTTAGGAGGGGTACGCGTGCCACCTAGAGGAAGCGCAGCCGCTTGCGGGGGCGGGGGACGGACGGCGCTCGCAGCCTGGAACGTCGACCTGACGTTCGATGCCTACGGGGGACCTGTGAAAAAACCCCAACACCCAGCAGTGGCTGAATTCCCTTAGGAAAGCTCAGTAAACGGCGTGATGCGCCTCTGCGTTTGCAAAGGTTTTGCGTATCCCTGGAAAAGAGGCTAAGAACGCTGTAATCTTTTTCTATTCCAGTAAAAGAGGTAGTGCCTTTGTTTGTGTATTTTAGTAGTCCTCACATTTGTTAATGCTGTCTAGTTCCTAAGATGCAGAAAGAAACAGCTCTGACCGGGCAAAAACCACAAGAAATCCATCCTTTCCACTTGATAAGAACCGTCAGTTTTACTCTGTGTCCCCTTGTTTTTTGAACCTTGCATGATCTGATGCTTCTGGCATGTAACAGCTTAACATCAGCTGACAGAAAGTTCAGGGGATCTCCCGTTCAGGATGAGGCCACACAGGGAGGAGCAGATGGAAATGAGAGCGGTTGCTGTGAGGAATGGGAAATGTATGATAGCAGAAGATTGGAGAAAACAGGATCAAAAAAGAAGAATGGGAATTGCAAATACAAAACAACAAATACTAGAAAAAAGGCGGTCGGCGAAAACAAATTCACAGGGCATATATGATTGCTCTTTATTCCTGCAGCGTCACTGATCCTTTGCAAAACAATTTCCCCAAGAGAAGGCAGCTGTGACGGTCGTTGTTCATGTAGTTCTCTGCAGTGTGTCTTATTTTATTAAGACACAAAGCAACTCCTGGACCAGGGTCGTAGGGATCCAGATGGTCTCCTCTGACACAAATCCTAGCTTACATAATAGGACCTTACTCGCAAAGAACTGATCTCTGAACAGGACTGATTTCAGTGATCACATTTAACTTGTTCTCTCAAATTTCTGTTTGCAATGCTCATTTCTACCATGCCTGCCCCTTTGTGAAGTTGGGAATGCAGGGACACCTGCTGAGGCTGCCTAATTCAAAGTGATGGCTGGTTGTGAGAGTGCTAGCAGCTTGGGAGGAAGAGGCAGAGTCTCATAGTCTCATTCTCTGTTGTCCAAGTCTTGCAATGTAGCAGAAAATCTGTGTCCCAGATTTGGATTCTTTCTTTTCCATTCACTGTAGTTCCAGTACTGAGATTTTTGGGGATGACTAAACTCTATTTTGCGTAAGTATAGAGCCTCAAGTGTGGCTGAACAACCCATGCTATAAATACTTGTTTAAGTAGGACCTGTGTCAGCAAGGAGATGATTCTGCATGGAGTCATGTGCACAAAGTTTCTTGTGGGTAAGACACCCTCAACTATTTGCTGGCATGAATCTTCAAGCGCTGCTGGAATCGCAAAGCAGGGTTTCAGTGCAGCAGTCATTGCTCGACAAGGTCACCTCCCCGGTTTCAGATCATGTGTTTGTTTTAGTGAACTGACCTAGTTAAAGGAAACAGTCCCATCCCTGGGCCAAATGTTCGAGCTGAAGGAGCAGAGAGGAAGTTAAGTCTGTTTGATTAGAGCTCTATTGAGCCCTTGCTCGTTGGAGACATCTACCAGCTGAAGCACGGTGAAATATGCCACGATTGGTGCCACAGAATGTACAGACAGTGATGTAAGGCCGGTTTGTCACTTTCACTAACTTTCCCTCGAATTTGTTGAACTAAAAGTTGTTGAAGTCTTGTTTGAAGATTTCTAAATAGAAGCTATAGTGGCTTAGTGGGTTTAAAGAACTAAAAATTTTCCCCAAAGTTCATTGTCACATTACTTACAAAATAATTTGGAATAAGAGTTAATAAACAGTACACTCTGTCCACACTTTGAAACCTTTCATGACTTCTCTGATAAGTGACTAATATTAGAGGATGACTAATCCGGGTCAGAATATATCTGACCTGGCTTTTTTCAGTGACCTCGTTTGATGACATCAGCCTTGCACACAAGGGCCTCACTCACAAGGAGTCTCTATAACATTTATTAATTGACACGGTGGGATGTCAGAGTGTTTACTGCAAATGACAAACCAATTAACAACAGCAGATGGGATGTACTTTGCCCTGTAGGCACTTGCTCACTGGCAGAACCTGAGGAAGGTGCAAACACAGTGGGGCAAGATCAGGTGACGACTTGTGCCTTGTCTTCCACTCCATGATACTGTCTAACGGGTGTAAACATGATGAAGCTTCCCCATCTGTGGAAGAGGAACAGGCTGCCTCACTCCCTCATTTACTCTGCACTATTTATTGAGGTCGTTGTCCATCGACGTTGGCCCTATCTGTGGCTGATCAGTACCACCCTGTGCAGCAGCAAAAGGATCTGTATCTGGGACGTGTCACAGCAGCAAGGAGCAATGCTGGGCAGTTGTGCTTGCAAGAGCAGGTACCTCATGGCAGCACCAGGCATTTCAGGACATCTCTGCACAGCATCAGGGGCATACACAGACACGCTCGCACTACCTTTGAGCTACCTGACCTGGTTATTGAAGTCAGGGTGAGAGTGCTTTCTATTGCTAAGTACTTAGAGTTATGCTGCTGCAAATTCATTATTTCCTGTACCCATATTAGCTAAAAATAATCTAAATCAAGTCTAAGAGCATGTGTACACTGTGCTTGTGCCTTCCTGTTGCCTCCCTGTATGCAGCGTGAAGTCTGCTGTTTTTCTGGTGTGAGGAAAGTCATTAGCATCTTCTGTTGTGTGTAGAGGAGAGGCAATGTTCAGCTTCCCACTGCAGGGAAGAAGGAAAATACAGCCTCCTCAGTATGACAAGGTGATAGATTCCCTTCTTAGAAGTGAATAGAGAACAAATTCACTTCTTAGAAGTGAATAGAGGACAAATTCACTTCTTAGAAGTGAATAGAGGATAAAGTCTCTTCTTAGAGTATGAGGGTGAAGTCACAAGTAAGAGAGTCATAAGCAGATGAGGAGGTGGTTATAGCCTTGTACTCCTTCGCAGCACCTTTGGTTCAGCTGCCTTTGTTGAGGAAGTCATTGCTGGGTCAGGTTCGATATGAAAAATGAGATGTGTGTGGGGAGTACCCTTCTCTTTTTAGCATGCAGAAGGCCTCCCACACAGGGAAAGGTGGTTCTTCTGCTAACCCATCGTGGGTCTTGCATGAGCAGGCAGAGTTTTCTATTTAGTCACTTTGATGCTAGAGCTTCTTGAAGAGGAGACAGTTTCAATATTGGTCAGTTCATTTTGTTAGTTCCAAGCAGATTCCTGGAGGGGTAATGGAGTTTTGCAGCCTAGACGAGGTGCTCACTAGGAGCTGAGTTTGGAGTTTGTTTTTATTGTGATTTGCAGTAACAAGAGAGACAAAAATCCACAAAGGGGTAAGCTGACATTACATTTGTTTTGAAGTCTAAGGAATGGTTTCTATTTGTACCATGGTTGATTCCAGCAAGTCAGTCTTCTTTCTGCAAGCAAGATGAGTGGGACACTATATGACTATAAAAATTAAAATGCTTTTCAGGAAATAATTTTTGCAAGATCAATGTCATAACCAGCTATAGGGCTGTACCCATCTCAAAAGTAGATATTCTTAGTTGAATTCGTGTTAAAGAAAAATGTTTCCAAGGGCATGTCACAGCTCACCTTTAGCATACACAATGGCTGATCTTTTAAAAAAGATCTCACAGGGAAACACCATAAAGAAACCAAGGCTTTAAAGCAATTGTATCCATATAGATATCATCGCTTGACTTTCTATTCTGAGAAAGAACCTATTGTATACTGAAATAAGATTAAATATGAAAACATATGCTATGGACAAAAATGTTTACTTACCCCTGGTTGGCCCTCTCTAGCAACATGGGGTGGTTTAAAAATTATTAAGCATTTAAAAAAAAAAAGCTGTACATCAAATACCAAAATTAATACTGCACACAGTGAATCTGTAAACTGTGACTAAAGGCGAAACATTTTTAAAATGCCTCTGATAATGAAAAGATTTATTGTAAAATATGTCTTAAATGGCTTGAACAAAATGCTCATTGTATGTGCACAAAATGGCTTTACTCAGCAGTCATTCTTGGATTTAGCCCTTGGTGGGGTTCAGATGCAGGAGGAGCAAAGGATTTGGCAGCAGGGGAGCTGGAATCCGTAACAAACACCTTTTTAATTTAGGGCAATAACAGTGATGTGATTTGGTGTGGGAGAGCTGAATTTGATTATTTTTTCCTGAGTGCCTGGAGCTACCACCACAAGTGCTGATATTCTTATAAAAAAATGTCTTTAGTGTGCAAGATGTTGAGGTGAGATACTGTACACCACAACACTGAATGGCAGGTTCCACCTCTAGATTCGAGAGCTCGCTTTTCGTCAAGTGATCTCGCAGCATGGGATGTTGTCTTCTCTCTTTCTATCGATGGTTGTATCCAACTGTGTTTCCTCATTCTTCGACGACTTGTATATGCTCAGGGCTCCTGCAAAATCAGGCCTTGTGAGTATTCAGAAGAGTGCCCAAATTCGCCAAATGCTTTTGGAAACTTGTGTGTACAAATTTTGCTCATGATTCCCCAGCACGAAAGTCTCCCTCGCTTCTGCTTATTCATGCTCTGAAAAACACCCCCAAACAAAGAACTGTAAAACTTTTTACAATGAGTGGCAAACAAGAAAGAAGAGGGTTTTTGCATGCTTTGAAAGAGATCAGTTGCCTTCAGAGAAAATACATGTTTCTGAGCAAAGTATTAAAGCCTTTTTCCTTTTTCAAAGCTTTCTTCTCACACAGTCCTTTTTCTGAAGCTGTGTCTTTCCCTCTCTCATAACTTCTTATCCTACTTCCTTTTGTTGTTATTGTTCCATTTTGTGAGACATTAGTGGTACAGCTGGAAGGAAAGGAACTTCAAAAACTAGAAACCAGATTATAGATCCAATTAGCCTTAAAAATGGGATGGAATAACAAGTTTTGTCTCTCCTCTCCAGAGAAACAACTTTACTAGCTGCTGTGAAAATCTTCCAGTCTACCTTAAACCAGTATTTTTCCACCCAGTCTAGATACACCAGTAATGCAGTCAGGATGATTAGAACATGCATCATTAAGTGGGCAGGTAACAACATGACCTGGGCCAGAAACACCTTCTTCTCCCTTTGGGTTGGTCCAGAGAGAGGAGCGCTACTTTTTTTTTGCATCTTTGTCTCCCTTACTTGCTCCTTTACCTATATCAGAGATGGTAATTGGTACCTCGTATTGCCTCTGTTGGCAGCTGAGTTTGCAATCACAGCTGAGTAAATACTGTGACAATCTTGTTCTGAATGATAAATTTTGGTGTACCTACATGCCAAGAAAAATTACTCACGGTGGTGAGTAAAATGTCTCAAGGCTGTGCTTGTGGACAAAGTAGAAGTGGCTGTGTCACTGCAGAACACCGCACAGACCCCCACTTGCTGCAAACTGGTAGAGATTAACGCAGACCTAAGATACCTAAGCTAACGGGCCCTGGCTATGGATTGAGCCTACTGTTTCCTGCCTGAAGATTTTATCAACCACCTGCTAATGCATAAAGTTCAGGATGCTACAGAGATGCCAACATTTCCATTTCTGTATTAATTTTGTTTATTTTTAACCTGTCATTGGCATGTTTCTGCATGTCTGAAAAGACAGCTTGAACAGAACAAGAAGGAGTTGTCCTGGTTTTGGCTGGGACAGAGATAGTTTCTCTTTTTAGCAGCTGAAAGAGCTCTGTGCTTTGATGTTAGTCTGGGATTTGTTATGAGAAGAATGTTGATATCACACTGATGTTTACAGTTGGTCCATCAAGGACCTTCCAGTTTCCCATGTTCTTGCCAGTGTGCGGGAGCACAATGGGCTAGGTGGGAGCATGGCTGGGACAAAGGTCCCACAACTCCTTTTATGATCTGAGCTTAGATTTAAGATTGAGGGCAATATTGGCCAATGCAGTATTCCATATCATGCAATGTCATGTCCAGTATACAAATGAGGGTTGACTGAAATGTTAGGAACTCTCTTCTAAGGTCTCTTTTCTGTGGGATTCTTTCTCGGTCTCTTGGAGTTCTCTCTGTCTCTCTCTTGCTTTCTTTTTGGGCCCCTCACTTCTCTGGGATTGAGGTGTCAGGACTTACCTGGTTTGGAACTGTTTGCCAGGATGGGCGTTGGTCCCTGAGTGGTGAGCAATTACACTGTGCATAATTTGTTTATATACATTATTACCAATATATATATTCAGATATTATTAGTAGTATTTTATAATTATTAATTATGATATGATTATGATTATGATTATTAAATTGTTCTTGTCTCAACCAACAAGGCTCCTTCCCTTTTCCCCTTTAATTCTCTTCCCCATTCCCGGATGGTTGGGGAGGGTGAGTGAGTGGCTGCACGGCATTAAATTGCCAGCTGGGCTAAACCACGACAGAAATCTTCAAATACAACATAGAGCGTAGGGGCTTAGGTCATTATTACTTTTGAGTCACTCTGCTTGATTTTGCCATAAAAGGAGATAGCGATTAGATAATAATGAAACAAAGTCCACCAGTTGCTGGTTGGAGTCCTACTCTTGCAGGCTAGTCATTATTCTTCTGCAACCTGGTGAAAACTGCAGTTCTGTGAATATGGAAATACTATCAGACTTCCTTAAGCAATAACATACATGCTGGAGGGAGACGTATGTCGTCTTGACACGGCCCACTGTGTTCCTGTTTCTATGTTTCCCACCAGCTGGGTGTCATTTTTAAAATGACCACAGTAAGATGGCATGATTATTTAACTGCCAAATTCATGTTCTGGCGATCCTTGGTTAGGTATTGCTTAGCCTTAGAGGTATCTGAGGACCTTGGTGCACAAATCTGAATCTCTGAAACTCTTTAGGTATATTCCAGAGCAATCTGTATCTTAAAACACACTGGAGAGCCAAACGTGTCAGTCACGCCTCATCCCTGCTGGAATTAAGCTAGGTGTTGCTGTGATACTTGGATGCAGCAGGAATTATCACAGGATTGTTACCGAAGTAGGAATTTCACAGAAAAATAGCTGTATGATGTGATGGAGTTGGAGACCTTCCGTTCATTAACTTGAACTTGAATTCTTCCCTCCTTTCTTCAACAGGTTTGATCACATCTCTCATTTTCTGGGTGAGTACTCTGTCTGCCGGGCAATTGCACTGTCCAGTTGCTCTCTCTCAGCCTCGACATTCAGTGACAATGGAGCCAATATCTCTGGTACTGAAAGGAAAGGTACCATCAGAAAAGGAGGCAGGGCTGAGGTTCCTGCTCTGTCTTCACAAAGTGGACCATCTTCAATGGAAGAGATTGGAATGTCTCAGGCTCTTTCACCTCTAACTCTGGTTCTAATCTGTGAAAAAACCGGTAGTGTTTTTTCCATGATTTAAGGATCTTTATGTGCTTAGAGCTGTGGTTATGATTTGTAAGCTGAAACAATGAGACGTTTGACGACAAGAAGACACTGATGCCCTGTAAGAGGGGTATGAACAGCAGGAGGTTCAGCATGGGGCAGTTTGGGTTGAAGTAGTTTCACAGATATCCCTAGAGCCTAAACAGTTCTCTTCCAGAAAAGAAAGGTTAATGCAAGTTTGGACAAGAGAAAGGAACATAAAATCAACAAAGTTAAACCTGAAATGGGGATTAGTAAGAATTCTGAAGAATACATGCTTAAAATCACAAGAACTTACAGTAAAGGTTTCTGATACAGCAGAAACAGAGGGACTGAAAGAGAATCAGAGACTTTTTTAGCTTATTAAAAGCTGGAGAATCCATGCAAAAAGTACAGAGTCTGTGGACTTCCCGGGATCACTGTGCAACAGTTTTTTCCTGGGTAATGTTGTAGGCAGATACTCCATGCTCACCATCTTCAAGCAACAGAGATACCATGATCAACAGTTCCTATGAAATAAATGAACACTAATAGTTTAACTGTACATGTCAGGTAAGAGGACAAAAAGGAGAGCTAAGGGATGGATTCTGGTCAGAGATAAAGAAGTCCTATCTCAAGACATTGTTCTGTAGACTTCCATTGACCAGGAGAAAATAAAAACCTTCCCTAGTTTTCAGGTCTGTAGGAAAGTCTCCAAATACCACTGGAGAAGTAATCAAAACAGTGACAGTTTCTGACCAGCGTCTTGCACTTCATTGCTTTATTAGGCTTGTTTCATAACATAGCTGGTTCACCATACTGGGTCATCACTGTTCATGTAATTTATTACGAAATTCTTACTACAAAATAGGAAATAATCTATTAGGTTACAGGACTCCAGGATTGAGGATGACAGGTGTTTTCTGTCACTGGATTTCGGGATGTTTATGACAAACTCGCCTGATGAGATCAGATGCTTGTACTTGATGAGTGCTCAGGAATGGATACATAACCACGTTTCCTGTGAACAGCAGCATTCAGTGACTGCACCTGGGTAGTTTTACTGCAGTGCTTCCAGGTGCACTAGCTTGGCTTGGTAGTGGTGGCATGCCAAGTGTGACATTTTAGGGCTGCTTAGTCCTTTTGCAGTGTTCTCTCAGGCACTGGGGTGACCCAAATCCAAGAGCATCTCTTCCAGGATCTTCCCCTATTTAGGCTATCAAATAAGAGGGAAAGAGAGAAAGAGGAGAACTTCTGAGTTCTCCTTCTTGTCTCACAAACCAGTGCGTCTACTAAAAGAGGGTGTGAGAAGGTTCTGACACGTCTATGATTCTCAGGAGTGGATCTGAATACTTTTTTTCCTGTAGCCAGTGGAATTCAAAGGGACTGACTCCATTGATATAATCAGGACAAACACATGATTAAGAGGGTGTATTCTCAATCCTTTTTCTTACAGCTTTTCCAAATCCTGTTACTTGTAGTCATGAAAGGACTTAAAAGTTTGGTTACTGCAAGCTCTTGCTATCCAGGAGTTCAGCACAGGGAGAGTTTTTATTCTGTTCTCCTGTCAGAGAAGGGGTTGAGCAAGTGAGCCATGCTGCGGTGCTGATTAACAGATAACCTGGAAATTCAGAATGTGTTGTCAGTGCTTCACACACGTCCCGCAGCAAACATGAAAGAAAGGGAGAGGCATACCTGTCAGGTGGTGCTAACGGAGAGGTGCAGGAACGTAATACATCTTGGCAGAAGATATCATTGATTAGTATGTACCAATGCAAAGAGCAAATCTCACTTTTCTTTTTCTACTGACAGAGAGATATACCTGTCACCGTTTTTAACTCCAGAGAACTTCACACTATCACCACCTCCCCTTCTCCATCTTACCTGGTATCCCAGATTCACAACTATCTGTCTACATACTTGAAAAAATCACCATATCTTGTGCTGAGCTTCCCCTGCTCATACTGGCTAGCAGATATAGCTGGTATCCAAAAATGTTGAGCCATGTGTTGAGGCATAGTGATATAAACCTGAGATGGATTAGAGTTTCATGTCTGGTTCCCTTACTTACACTCGTTTAAAAATTTGAAGCGATGAGTTGGATTAATAGGTGCAGGACTTGAAACAGCGCTACAAATTACAAAGGAATAGGCCCAAGTGCAAAAACATTTCTTTTGTATTTTAAGGGGTAAAATGGTGTCAATAGTTGCATTTTACATGTATTCAAGATAGATGGTCTTTCCTCTCTAAGGATTTCATTTGTTGTCTAACTTCAGTTCTGGGTTTCACATATGCTGATGTCATAATTTGCCTCAGGCTCAAAATGACTAAGATTTGCATCTGAAAAAATAAGAAGCTGATACAAGACTGATATGAAAATTAAAGAAATCAATACATAAACAGGTCAACCATTTAAATGAAAATATATTTGAATTGCGAAACCCAACATTACTGAAAGACTTGTTTTCAGAGTGATGTAGGGGAAATTTCTGTTGTTTCCTGTTGTGACTCCGATGGGCTGGTAAACAGTGCCTATTTATTCCTTTTCGCTTTCAGCTCCTATGTTAATCTCATTTATAAGAACTGTGTTGAGTGAACACCTCTGGAAGGGAGAGAAGAGTATCCCTCCTTCAAAAGCAACTGAGTGTGCTCAAGGAGATATGGTCCCAGACACTGAGAGATGCCCTGATACCTGTCCAGACCCAGAGGAAGGAGCAGGGACCTTGCATCAGGGACTGCTGAAGAGGGTAGGATAATCCAACAAGTCCAAAAAGGCAGTCTTATGGTGATGGACAAAGAAACCCCTAAGGGATCAGGGAGTATGGGTAGCCCCTGAGGTGGCTGAAGTCAGACATGGAAACAGGGACACTGATATTAGGAAAGAATTAGTTAGAAACATCTTTATGCTTCTGCTAACCTTATTGCTTTGATTTTTTTCTTTTCCCAATTTCAAAATAAAACTGGCTTTATGAGTTTGCAAGCTTTTTGGATTTCTTTGGGGAGCTCATTGTAAGAAAAATGTCTCAGCAAGTCCATCTCAGAGCTCTCCTGACCTTGAGGTCTCATCACAGAAAGGGCATCTGAGGCTGGTAGACTGCATTGTTTCACATCTCCTCCACCGAGTCAGGCATGCTGTTACTGGAGTCTTCTCTCTCCCATGTTTATGAAAGAAAAATCAAAGTTGTTTCACACAAAAAAACCTAGTCATCACCAGTCATTGCTAGACCAGTGCAGTTAGAGTAGTGCTCAGTCATTAGTGGATCTCAGAGCCACTCCTGATGAAAGCTTCGCAGAGCCAGGTGCCAGACAGAGGTGATTTACAAAAGCCAGCAAGCTGGTAAGGAAACCCTAGGAAACTCTCTGGCGAGGTGGAGGCTTCGTGAGATAGAAGACGCTAAAAGGTGCCAACCAGCTGAAGAAGTGCATCTATTCAGAGTTCATAGCCATCGATTTTTCCTGGAGTTAGACAAAGAAGAAGGATTGGGTTACAGTTCCTTGGCTCTGTATCTCTTTGCCCTTTATCCAAATTCTCACCATAAATGAGAAAGACCATGATTCAACTCCTTTCCTTCCTTCACCTTATTTTGACTGAATCTTGAAACAGCCCCCTCTCACGAGTATGTCAGGTATTTGTCTTTCCTAAGTATCTCCTGCTGAATGTCCTCTGCTCTGTCCATGATGTGGAGAATCTTGAGGCTGTCTCAACCATGACCTGTACTCTTATTCCTACTTCTGATACTGTGTTGTATTTGTTCTTCTTCAGGAAAAGGGTGAAGGAATGGCAAACATTGGTTAGCCTTTCTATTTTTCTCCTCCCTTAACACTGCTGTGAAATTAACATTTCAATAGTAAATATTGACTAACATTTTTAGTTCAGTTGTGGTTTTGTTTTCTGACATAAACACCCACAGCTTGCATGTCTCCTACAGCACTGGCTTAGGTATAAAGATATAACTTCCTCCATTCTCCAGTGCCACGTTGATAGCTGTCATATGACTGTGGGAGGGAAGTTCTTGAAATATTCCCGAATACATGTGATAAAACATGCTTTCTCCTTCTCAGTGCGTATGCTTCTTCTGAGTCTCTGGGGAACTTCCAGAATATTAAGTACACAACCTACTTCACAAGTCCATCTAAAGGTTTATTTTAGCTAACCTGGTTTTTGTGTGCCCTGTTTTGGAAACAACAGGATCAAAAACTTTTCTGACAACAAAGTACCAGAAAGGAGGAAATACTACGCACCTGCTAAAAACCGTACTTCCAAACCCAGAAGCACCCCCAAGTCAGTGATGTCCCTAAGTGACTTAAGTAAAGCTGCAGGGTTTAATAGAAACAAAAACAAGAACTCATGGATAATGTAAACCTTCAGTGTCAGCCTGTGTTGCCTCATGAGAGGATTGCTCTGAGAATAAACTGTGAGTTATTTTTTTAGTTTCTCTTCTTTCTTCTGTAAGAACAACAGAGGAAACGTTTCTCATTTGTTTGCTTTCTGAACATGTCTGCCACTGGAACAGTTTGCATTTTTCTTTCATTTCCAAGACTTGAGAATAAGATATTGCTTCTAGAAATCTTTGCAAAACTATGATTTTTGCCAGCTAAATAAATATATTTAAAACTGCATAGCAGATGTATGTATTTACCACCACTCTTCTTGCACAGCAAAGCACATAAAAGGAAGTTGCAGAAGTGCAGCGATGTAAAGTGTTTTGCTCTTTAGAACATTAATTTGGAGAATTAATAGTCTATTTTACTCATCCAGGTCTCAGTGAAGCTATGCCCACTCACTGCACAGACAACAACCAGATGACCATTCCTCTTTACACTTCAGCTATTCCTTTAATTTTCTGACCTGTGTCCCTCACATAACACCATTTATGTGGGACAAATCTGCAGTGCCGTTACTCCTTTTTCAGCAAGTTCTTTAAGTAGATGCTTTCCCTGAGCACAAGCCACAGAGTACAACATCCACACTGCTCTTGGCAGACAACTGTAAAAATGTCATTGCTTGTCACCTGAAACGATTGCCTTTATCCCTCAGGCTGTCAGTCCTGGTGGCATATCTGTAACACAAGAGTTGTGTGTGCCCAGCCTCCCAGGCAGGAGGTCACTTCTGGGAGATGTTGCACCTCCTTATTTGAGAAACTATGTAATCACAGATGTCATTCGGAGCAACTGTTTGGGCAGGAGGATAGGAGTCACGGGTAGGAAGGGACTACATGGGAAACAGAGGCTGAGAACCATGGTGGGAGCATAGACAGGGAGGGCAGGGAGGCTGCTTTCTCTGATGATCATATACTTTATTTAAGCAAGCATGCTGATCAGGCCCAGATTTCTGCCAGTTTAGCAAAGTCCTTAAAACTCCCACCACCTGTCTGTTCCTTGGGGTCGTAAAATAAAAGGCTTTCCTCACCTCCTATTCCCAGAAGCCAAATTACCTGAGCCCTGGGCTGCTATCCTTCTTTTTGGAAATCCTCAACACACCAGATTTTACTCCAGAGCAGTAGAATTACAGTATTCCTGATTCTAGTCCCTCCTTTGCACTAGTTCTCACTGTCTTATCTCATTTCCTCTGTCCTTGTTGAGAGGGTGCTAGTGGTCTTGCCTTCTCCATGACAGACCTGAGCTGAACACACGCTCAAAAGGCTGCAGGGTGCCGCCTCAGAGCTGATGGCCATACCATTTCATGCCACTGTTGACATTACTCATTTAAACAGGTGAAAAACCACATCAGAGTGCTGTGCTGGTGTACAGACATGACTTTTTACAGAGCAAAAAGATGAATCCCTTAAAATGTGGATGGTCTTCAAGGAAGATTACATGACCTAACTGGTCTCCCTCTAAGGAAACATGCAGAGGCTAGCAGAAGTAATTTCCCAGAGGTACCAGCTCTGTCTGGGCTTGAGACATAGGGCTATTTCTGTCGCCAGACAAACCTGTATTTTCACTGCTGAGGGTGGCAGCACATGAAACAGGGAGGTGGCTTTGACTGTGTAAGCTGTATCCCCTTGGGGCAGTTAAAATGGGTCCAGAGCAACGTATATTCTGCTCACTGTTTTGCTGTAAGCATGCATAAATTGCCCCTGTTTTCTATTTTTGATTGATATATCCTATTCTGGTGCTCAGAAAAAGCTTCTTATATTGGAGCTTTGCAGTCATCCTAATGTCTCAGTTTCGACTAGGCTGGGGTTTTGAAGAAAATTCCCTGGGTAAGGATACCAATGACATTTACTTCCTTGACAAGATGGTCTTCTTTTGTCAAATCTTCCATTTCTCCCAAACTCGGAAAATTCATGAGTTTGAGGCTTATCAGAGCAGATAGAAACAAAGATGGGCACAGAGCATAACAGTGACAATGATTTTCCTGTTTACACTGAACATACTGAAAGCTGTTTCTGAAGAAGGTTGAGGAACCTACTAAGAGATTCTGTGTCATAGAAGTTGGATCTGCAAGTAGACTGTGTTAGAAACTTCATGAGGGAATTAATCAAACTCAGTCTCTTCCTTTGATTCAGTTCACTGCACCTATTCTTATGAACGGGATTCAGAGTTTGGAGTTCATTCTCTGCCCACCACTGCAATCATCCAGTGTAAGGGTTAAATATTTTACTTTTCATTACTCCTTTACTAGAATGCAAACATGGGGTCTGAATGATCTATCACAGAATCGTGGAGGTTGGAAAGGATCTCGGAGGTCTCTAGCTCAATCCAATAGTTCATCAGGCCATTCTGGCCTGAGCTACACCATAGCGTACCTGCACCCAGAGCTGTCTCCTGCTCTTGGCAGCTGAACTCCCTTGGTGGACCCCAGGACTGACTTGCTACCTCATCTTCTTTGGGGCTGCAGACGGAACTGGTCACTGTCACCAGCACGACAGTGCTGTGGGCACTGCCTTTGCTGGGGGTACCCACGTCTTGCTGTTTGTGCCCACCATGGAGCAGCCTTGTTCTTTGCCCTCCTGCCCACCAATATCTGCGAGGACGATCCTGAGAAGACAAAGCTGCTCCTCAGAGCAGAAAACAGCAGGAAAGTGAGAGGTGGTGGTCATCGATTGAAATAGGAGATGCTCAGCCTGACAGTGAGGAAAAGGCTTTTCCCCGTGAAGACAGTCCAGCAGTGCAGCAGGTTGTGACACCTCCATCCTTGGAGTATTGTCAGCCCCAACAGGATAAAAAGCCCTGAGTGACCTGTTCTAACCCTGTGGCTGAGCCTGCTCTGAGCAGAGGGTTGGACTGGAGCCCTCCCAAGGTCCCTGATGGGCTGCGAGGGTCCGTGGTCCTCAGTCATGTAGGCAGGGCATCTTGAGATGCTCTGCTGTGCTTCGGTCAGGAATAGGAGCGTTGACATGTTCCTGCTGAAGAAGTCAGTTCCTCGTGGCCGTGAAAGTCACACCGTGGCCTCAGCTGATGGCCTCAGGAACAGAGGGGCATGTGGAGTAGCCCTTCTCTTTGTTGTGGTCAGGGGCTGCCAACCCACTGTGGTCTTGCAGCTGCAAGTTGAAGTGAACATGAAGTGCTGTGCTTGAGTAATTTGGTAAGAGTGACAGAATTATTTGTCAGAAATAGTGGGAGAATGATGCCTGCTGCACTGTAATTCTGTTATCCTTTTTGCTCTTGCTCTCATGGTTAGTTTTTGCAAGCAGTTTGGTCACAAAGTGAATAAAGAAAGGTCCTCCAACCTTCTTTATGTGCTCTTGAATGCCAAGTCAGTTTTTTCGTAAAGTGATCCGGTAGAAGCAGGCATTTGCAAAGCATGTGAAACTGTATTTTATTTTTTTAATCTTTGGCACAACTGAACTAGTGACAGGAAACCTCAAGCTCTGTATTACTAAGCAATAAATAGCAAGTGACTTTCAGTAATTCCTGGAACTCATTCACAGTGTTACCATGACATTTCTCAGTAATTTTATGAAGGTATTTCCATCTGGCTGGCTTAAACTCTTCGTACTGGTTAGATCTGAAAAACAAATCTGTTTACTAGAAGCAAATTTCAACACAGACAAAGGAAATTGAATAGAAGGGGCCTGACCCTCATGAAGTAGAGTTTTATATGTAAAAACTGGGTTTTCTCAGGAAGCCTTCAGGTATGATCCAGTCTAACCAAAATAGTTTTCAAAATGATCACAGAATGGGATACACACAGACTAGCAATGTTCCTTCAGGGCAGGAAGATGGAGGTATGAAAAGGAAAGCCTGGCTGCAAGGCTGTACTGCTCTTTTTTGATGCCGGGTGTGAGAAGAGCACTATGTGAAGCGCCTGCAGTCTTGAATGCAAGTCATGGTGCTCAGTGACTGAGATGAGCCTTGGAACACTCACAGATTGCAGATATTATTCCTAGTTGGTAGCGTGAAAGACTGCAAGGCATTTGCCTGCCTGGGGCCACAGCTAAATACACATGGCATATCCATGGTTATAAGAACTCACCTCTCTTTCGCAGTCGGTAACCAGCGACAGTATTTCTCCTACCTTGCTATGAGATGCACTTCTCACATCAAGAATGGGAAGGAAAATAGTGCATTAGTCTAAGAGTCTCAAAACTCAGCTGTGTAAAATTGGTTTCTCGGAGAGGTTTCTGTGAATGAGGAAGGGTATGAGCTAAGGGCAGAGCTTCTTCTTCACTTAAAAGGAATGCACTCTTGTAGCATTTGTTGAACGTCCTCATCTTTCTGAAGTGGACTTGTCTAGTACCTGGCTCTGCTTAGAGTGAGGCACTGGTCTGTTTTCCTAGATCTGGTGGTTGGAAATGCAGATCACCAAGAGTTGCCATTTGTGTCCAGAGACTTTGTAGGTGAATCATTTAACGTCTGTGGTTTGGTTTACCTGTTCATAAAGTGGACACAGTGAAAAAAATACACATTCACTTGCACACTGGTCTCGGGAGCCATACCAGGCAAAATGCAGTTTCAGGCTTTGGTGAAGTCTTGATTTTTTGATTCAAATCTAATTTTTCTGAAAAGACATAGGCTCCTCTGACCACTGCAAAGAGTCCAAGGGACACTTGGGATTCCAGAAAGGGGAGAGGGCTAACTTGCTGTCTTTAAAATTAACTACTCCATGCTTCAAAGATGAACAGGTTCTTTCTTCTCCTTATTTTCTTTTGTGCTGAGCTGGTGGTTTTCAAGGTGTACTGAATCCTAAATTCATTTGTTTATTTAAAATTAAATATTGAAGGATTTGTGTTCAATACTAAAGCCAGTGAAGGAGATTTTAGTGAATTTCAACAGCTTTTGCAGGTAAATATTGGAAAATACTTTTGGCTGGAGTAACAAAGGCCATGTGTACATGTATAAATGGGTACCATGGGGCAGCATAAAGCTATTTTCCACATTTTGCATTTGAGGTATTAAGGCATATGGAGGTAAATTACTTGTCCAAAGTGCATAAAGGAGTACTGGAACATAGCTGGGAATGATACCCAGATACTCTGAGTCTCAAAGTGATACTGCGAATGCCAGATGACAGATACTTTTGCCAGCTTTTATGGAGAGGGTTCAGGAAACTATCTGTTCAGTTTTATGTTGGCTGTTTGCTATAAATTGGTAGTCCTGTGAAAAAGCTGATGTTCTGTGTTTCAAAGAAGATTTTCAATTGAAAGCCTGATGCTCTAAGCTTTTTGAAAATGTTGTGTCACTGAAATCTGAATGTGTTTAACACAGCCAATGCAGGTAACAATGAAAGCTGCACTTCTAAAAGAATTGTGGCATTTTAATTTATTCTCATTCCCTTTTCTAGAAAAAATACTTGCTTTAAGACAATCTTACAAGCAGTAACACAGGGATATATCCATGGGGAAGCAATATAACTTTCCTCCTTCTCTCATGTTTATGTTTCAGGCCTCTTACTCATTTTTAAGTGCTTTGATTTTTGATCTTTCTCTACTTTCTCCCTGTGATAGGGAATTTATTTATTTCTTTCACACAAAATTTCTCCTTCCCCCACTCCAAGATGTTGATATGGTCTCTGCACTTGGCTTCAGGCTTGAATCTTGGCAAGGAGGCTCTCAATTACTAGGCAATTTTAAAAAACAAACACAGTTTCAGCTGTTCTATGTAGAGGAGTGCAAAATGCTAGCTGTTTTCTAAGACACTCTGTAATGCCCTGAAGGGTAACGGTTGAGAGTAAGGGGCTAAAATACACAAGTATTTAAAATCTGGCAGTATTGCTAACATGATTTTTACTCTGATGTGGGCTGGGTTTGCTCTGGACAAATGCACATCTGTACAACACGTAATACGTGTGTCATTTGCATCTGGCCTCTAATCTAATTGTGTGTCAACAGCTAAGAGTACACTTACCCAAGTTCTCAATTATAATCTGGGGCTGTGTCTGTTGCAAGATTTTGTAGCTTACTTGCTGCAACTGGAGCAGTAACAAAACAGGAGCACTGCTGCACTGCACTTGGGAGCCCTGACTTTCGGTTTTATTTCGAGTGCAAGCAAACATTCAAAAGACTTCTGATGAAGCAAAACCCTTAAAAAAACTCTTGTTTGGCTTCTTTGCTCCTCTGCAAACAGAGAAACAAAGTGAAGCATGCTTGGGAATGGAAAGCAGTTGAGAAAACACTCCTGGAGAGGAAGGAGGGGCAGAGGAGCGAGGGGCATAAACTGCTGCTGGTGCTTTCTGGGGCTAGGAGAATTTGGGGGGAGGGAGCAAAGGCTTGGGGGGAAGGTACTGATGGGTCATTTGAAAGAAATTCAAGACTGTTATTCCGTGGAGCCAACAGGGTTTGAGCGAGGTTTATTAGCTGAGGGTTCTTTTGGTGAGCCCATGGCTAGCCCTCCATTGCATGTTTGAGAAGGCAGCTTCCACTTCTTGCATTTCAGCTCTCAGGCTTCGTTAAAGAAACAAGGTAGAAAATCAAAACAGCAACATTCTTCAAGGACAGAGAGATCAGAGGGCTTTGGTGTCAAAGTTCTGTAATGGAAACTGAAGCCCCTCAATTAATTAAAAAAAATAATACACATTTAAATAGTGAGTGAACACTAAAGATTTTTTAGAACAAATGTCCCATCGAAATACCATCACTATTTAGTTTTTGGCAAAGTGCAGTAGTCTCACGAACTCTGTCTCAGGAGGAAATATTTTAATCTACAGCTCTCTGACTCCTGAGCTCAAGGCCGTTACACCAGAGCCCGCGTTGGACTTCTCCTCGTGCCTTGCACTGTAACCACAAAGTAATTTCTATGGATGTGGTAGGAATAGGCCTGGTGGGTTTTACTTTTGTCACTGTCATCTTGAGAGAGGTGGATGGAAATTACTTCAGAGCCTACCACTGGGCAAAACGAAAGCGGAGGAGCTGTCATGCTCCTACGAGAAAGAAACCAAAGAGCTGCAGCTGTTCAAGTGCATGCCCCCAAAAACACGGTCTTCACATACAGGGAGGAAACAGCTTGTCTTGATGGTCCCATGGCACCTTCCTTTCAGCTGCCTCAGTCTTACCAACATCTGATTTTGGGAAAGAGAGTCAGTGCACACCATATACCAATAGTGAAGACGGCATGGAAATATCGGTAACCATGGAGATCTCTGTCTAGCCAAGGAGAAATCCAGGCAGAAGGAGACAGATGACAAAGGCTAGCTTTAGCTGAAGGCTTTTAGGGACACAGTTGGCTTTGTGGGATTCAGAATCTGCTTTCGTTCTTGCCATGACTGGTTTCCATTAGGGTGCAAACATTACAGATATCCTTTTTTGAATCCAAAAAGGTGAAAGGCCTTTGGGAAGAGAAGAATAGCTCCGTACCTGCTGAATGTCCCAAAACAGGGGTCTGTGAAACCCAGAAGATGAGATGTGTGCAAAAAAGTCAAGGTTCTATTAATGCCAGAGACGAGATGACTTCTACAGTACTGGAGTCTTTAATTTTTGAAAATAAATAACCACAGAAACATAGCTGTTCTACTACAGTTTGCTAAAAAGTTAGTGTTATTTTGTTGTAACCTTGCTTCAGGTTGCTAAGTTGAAGTCCATTAACTTTCCTGTACTCATGTGTGTTTCAAGCAAATCTCCCCAAGGAAGGTTCTGCAGAAGTGAAAGTATCTGTGCTGTCATCAGCCACACAACCTGCCTGTGCCGAGGACCCAGCTTTTTATTATGATGACTTTACCTTTCTAATGGTCTGCTCTGTAGGGTTTTTAAACGAGGGAGTCAAAACAAAACATAATGAAGCTCTACATATTACACGGTTCATGTCTCAATGCACCAGGAGAAGTGGTATGGGTGTTCTGAGATAAACGTGAAGTCCACATCACTCAGAAATCTCCTTTTCAGAAGGAAAACAAATGCACTGGCTTACACTCACTCTCTCTTGGCTCCAAGGCCAGGGTGGAGCTTGCATTCGTTTGTCTGTTAAAATAAACAAAGGATCTGTTAATGGTTTTGGTGGACCACATAGTCTCAAAGCCTGTGGGCTCTCAATCAATGCTATTAAAAATATCTGTTTGCTCAAGAAAAAGGCAATCAAAACCCAAAATTTCTGGAGCTAGCAATACTAAAGAACATTAAAGTATCTTTCCATTGCTTTCACAGGTACACGTACTGTCCTCTTAACACACTTCTATTTGTAGAATTCCCTCAGTTCTTATTAGCCAGGTGCAGAATTCTGTAATCAAAAAATAAAATGCTGAGAATTACTGTTTGTCACTTCCTTTTCTTTCTGGCACTTACACACAACAACAACAAGCACTCAAAAAAGCTTTAAATAAATGGAGTTGCTCTGCCTTATTAAAGCTCTGAGAAAATTACTGAAGTAAATAATTACTGAATAAATAATTACTGAAGTAATTACTGAATACATAATTACTGAAGCATTTAATTTGACACAGAAATGAAAACACAACTTTGGGTCAGGAAACTGGTTTGTTGCTGGAGAACTAATGCCACATTATCTTAAAATGTAGCTCTGAGGGCAATGAAGGCGGAAGAATGTTGTTTAAAATAGAAAAACATACTGCCAAGCATAGGAGGTTAGAGAAGATATGGTAACATCAGTCTGTGTGAAATGAAATAACCTAGAGATCCTTTTTTAATAAAAAATGTAGGTATTACTTCAGACTATTTGTATCGTCAATACTGTTGTTTCTAAAGGGATGCTTAAATCAACTTTTACCTTATGCAAGACTTTTTTTTTTTTTAACGAGGATGTTTGTTGGACTGCTTTAGTGAGACACTGAGAAAGCTACAGAGATCAAAGCCAACATGTTGTAGGCTATGTTCAGCTTAAAAAAGTATCTGCCTGTTATCCCCAAGCTATAAAAGCAATCAAAGGTGCCATTTTCAGGATGCTTGTCCTCAGCTGTTAGCTGCAGGAGTTCACATATTATTTTGAGTGAAATCCTGACTCTACTGAGATAACTGGTAGTTCTGGCATTGTTTTTGATGGATCAGCAATCAGTCATCCATGTTTAGAAATCAAAAAAAAAATTAAATTGAGACCTTTGAATGTAAATTTCATAATTTTGTGTTTGCTCATAGGAAATTCAGTTTAGAGGGGATGAATGACTATAATTTTGAAAATAAACATTGCATTTCTGTATTTGGATTTTTGAGATATTTTTATTAAATGTGTCTCATATACATGTATTTATGTGGACCAGTGGGTTATTTTTTCAATTTTCGAATAAGAAAAAAAAGTGCTCTTGAGACTTCTGACAACAAACTCCCTTCCTACAGCGTTTTCTCCAGGGCTGCCAGTGGTCCAATTTGTAGGTGCTATGCAGTCAGCAGAGGTGACCAGAACCGCCCTGCTATCAGCTCTGCCCTGGCAACCCATTTAACATCCTTGGATATATCCTTACCTGGTGTAAATTGTCATAGTGCCATGTAAGCAGTTAACACTGGCAGCGAGGCTCTGCCTTGCCGAGCCTTGGTTTACTCTTGTGACGAAATGAGCAGAACCGGCTGCGCTTGCCAAGTGCATTGCACTGGGTAAATAACGAACAGATGTCAAATGCTCCGGCTTCTCCAATGGGGAAAAAAAAACAACCGCCCACCAACAAAAAGAAGCTGTAGGAATAGCAAGGAGTGGTGTTATATGCAGAAATCTTCACGGAGCTGGCAGGTGAAGTATTAGCAAAGTGAGCAGTGATAGAGACTGGCTACTCTTAATTCCTCATTAAAATATTTGCTTACAGATCTAAGTTCTCCTGAGCAGTTGTTTTGAAGTCTTGGTAAGGGGTGCATTTGACTCATGTAATGTTTAACTTGCAGTATTCTATTTGCTCAAGGTTTCAAAAGTATTATAAGATCAAATGTGTGTTGTGGGAGAGAAAAAGTCAAACAATATCTGAATTCCAGTCAGGCTCCAGGAAGACACAAGACTCTTGCTTATCTGTTAAAAAGTAAACATTCGCAGCTATATTTTGTTCACTAGCTGTCTCTGCCAGCTACTCTTATACTGCGTGATCTAAATTATGTTTTTTCTCCTTTAGAAAGCTATGAAGTCTCTGAAAATCAGTATTATGCATAGAAACCTAACCCTACAAAATGAAAGTTACTTCTGCAAAAGGGCTCCTTGAAGCTTAAATCTTTTGCTGTTAAATAATTCTTTTTGTATTAATGTGGTTGTGTAGATTTTTTTAGCTGGGCTGCAAAGGACAGTGCTGTACAAAATTTAACAAAGAGTTACCATGCAAATGATAGCAAAAAACCAGCAAAGTCAGTCCTTTGATGGCTTCCATGGTTGCTTACACACTTTATTCCTCACACTGCAGCAAGTGAAAAGCAGAAGGAGCCGTACTATGACCAGCCTGAGGCAAGGAGGGTGCAAGAGGCAACAGACCCACTGGGGAGCATGAGCTGTCCCCAATTCACAGAGAGCTGGGGTGTTGCTGTGGTGGGAAGGGGAGGGTGAGCGAGGACGGGGTCTCCTGGAGGCATCCTGGGAGAAAGAGGACAGTCTCGGAGGAAACTGGGGATGACACCATCAGGGTTGAACTCCTGGTAGCTCCAGGGACTGAGGTTTTCAGTCTGGTAACAAAAATACAGCTGCAGGCTTGCAAGTGCTCGATTTCAGTCATCGGTGATAAAATTATCATCTATTAAAGGAACTGTGGTTATGACAGGGTGGGTGTATAAAAACCCTCCCTATTTCTTAGAAGGCTAGACGTGCTCAGCAGGCAGTGCCTTCCTCTGAAGTCACCCAGCAGCCACAGTAGAAGCAATGCCCACATCCGTGGGGTGAAGCTGGTGGATGAGCGGGGCTGTTTCATGCTCTCCAAGGTGAACACCTGCAGTGCTGTTACTGCACCACGGAGGAGGAGCTCCTTCTAAAATATAAGTCGAGGAACCTAACGCACTGCCCTCCAAATGGGTGGCAGCAGCTTCCAGCAGCTCTTCTTCATACTCATGTCCTATGTTTCACCTGGTCCCTCTTCTGACTGCGGCCGTGCTGATGCTGCACCGTGCCCTTTGATTGCTGTAAGCTCGGCAAGAGTGTCTTTCTCCTGCACTAAGAATTAATTTGCAGGGCTGCAGTTCATACAAATAATTTATGTGACCCCTCCTTCCCTGCTTCCCCTCACTCTTGATAGATCTAAATTTTGTGAGTCTTCTGTGCTGCCCTTCCTGAGAGTGAGCACTATCACAGTGCTTGACAGGGACTGCTGGAAGAAAAAACTTTGTTAAAGCTGTCAGAAACTCTCCACGGTTTACAGTGTTAAACGTTCGTTTGGCTACATCATTATTAATTCTTTGTCAAGGATCTTGGAAAAAAAAATTAATACTTTAGGCAAAACCATGTTTCCATGCAACCTGATATATGCTAAATGTGTGTTCTTCTCATAAATACAAAGCAATAGACTTCGCCATCCCGATTTACTGATTTGCCCCATGTTTTTAAAAAAGTGCTTGTACACAGGCTTAGAAAAACAGAGATAGAGAAAATAATTTTACTAATTTAATCAAGATATTTTAGAAAGACTTGAACCAAATGAAATTTCTGTTGAAGAAGGAAAAAACAGATGATTTGGGATAGTAACTGAAGAACAGTGTATCTACTCTGGTGAATTGTACAGGGCACATGAAGGTTTTACTGGCTACCTGTTATTTCTACAAGAAAAGCAGGATTGTAGCCCTTGTTCTTGAAGGCTGGATTTCCAACTGCAAACTCGACAGAGGGGTGCTTATAGGTGAGGAGGAATCCTTTTCTGCCTGCGAAACGCCATGAAACTTTGGTATGTTTGAGAAGAGGCATTTTCCCTGTGTAGACAACTTTGGTCCTCTTTGGCTGTTTTTTCTTGCTACATGCTAGCTGAAGCCCACGTGCTAAAAGCCGGAGAGGGTCCTGCACGGGCTGTAGGCGCTCATGGCCTCAAGGAGAGCGTCTCTGCAACCCCTCTGTGGTGTGGGCACTGCAGCTGGGTGGCTACAGGTGGTCCCGCTGCTGGGGTTGTGAGCTCCAAGCACTCCCTTGTCTCCCCTAGGTCACTGGGAAAGGTCTTTTTCCTTCAGAAGAAACTGTTTTGTTCAGTTTCCCTCTGGTGTACGGTGTTTACCCAAACGTGCTGGAGGACCCTCATCCCTTCCCCACCGGTGTTTCTCGCTCTGTACCATCATTTCCCATGTTGATCCAGAAATTATATCACCAGCGCAGAGAGCTGAGCCTGGGGCGAGGGGAAAACTGATGAGCACCGACTGCAGAAATGACGGCAGAGGGATGAGATGGACCAGGGGATGCTGTGACCTGCTTCTGCCCTGCTGTGGTAGGACCTTGGCTAAGCCCTTTCACCTCTCCACATCCCTCCTTTCCTGTCCTTCCTCCAGTTTATTTAGACAGTGAATGACTTAGGGCAGGGCCTGTCTTATCTTGACAGTGTGTATATGTACAGTGATTGACATAAAGGCATTATGATTTCATCTGGGACTGCTTCTCTAGCTCAAGTATCACAGAATAACAGAATCACAGAATGTTAGGGATTGGAAGGGACCTCAAAGGATCATCTAGTCCAATACCCCTGCCGGAGCAGGACCACCTAGATCAGATCACACAAGAACGTGTCCAGGCGGGTTTTGAACATCTGCAGAGAAGGAGACTCCACAACCTCTCTGGGCAGCCTGTTCCAGTGTTCTGTCACCCTTACTGGGAAGAAGTTTTTCCTCATGTTTAAGCGGAACCTCCTGTGTTCCAGCTTAGATCCATTTCCCCTTGTCCTATCATTGGATGTCACCAAGAAGAGCCTGGCTCCATCCTCATGACAGTCACCCTTTACATATTTATAAACATTAATGAGGTCCCCCTCAGTCTCCTCTTCTCCAAGCTAAAGACACCCAGCTCCCTCAGCCTTTCCTCAGAAGGGAGATGCTCCACTCCCTTAATCATCTTTGTGGCCCTGCGCTGGACTCTCTCAAGCAGTTCCTTGTCCTTCTTGAACTGAGGGGCCCAGAACTGGACACAATATTCCAGATGCAGCCTCACCAGGGCGGAGTAGAGGGGGAGGAGAACCTCTCTCAACCTACTAACCACACCCCTTCTCATATACCCCAGGATGCCATTGGCCTTCTTGGCCACAAGGACACATTGCTGGCTCATGGTCATCCTGCTGTCCACCAGGACCCCCAGGTCCCTTTCCCTTGTGCTGTTCCCCAACAGTTCTGTCCCAAACTTGTACTGGTACATGGGGTTGTTCTTACCCAGATGCCAGACTCTACACTTGCCCTTGTTGTATTTCATTAAATTTCTCCCCGCCCAACTCTCCAGCCTGTCCAGGTCTCTCTGAATGGCAGCACAGCCTTCAGGTGAGTCAGCCACTCCTCCCAGTTTAGTGTCATCAGCAAACTTCTGACCATGCACTCTATTCCCTCATCCAAGTCGTTGATGAATACGTTGAACAATACAGGTCCCAGTACCGACCCTTGAGGGACTCCACTGGATACAGGCCTCCAACTGGACTCTGTCCCATTGACCACTACTCTCTGGCTTCTATCCTTCAGCCAGTTCACAATCCACCTCATCATCCAATCATCCAGACCACACTTGCTCAGTTTAGCTGTGAGGATGCTGTGGGAGACTGTGTCAAATGCTTTGCTGAAGTCAAGATAGACCACATCCACTGCTCTACCATCATCCACCCACTGGGTGATGCCCTCATAAAAGGCTATCAGGTTTGTCAAGCACGACTTCCCCTTAGTGAAGCCATGTTGACTGCCCCTAATGACCCTCTTATCCTTGATATGCCTAGAGACAGCACCAAGGATAAGTTGTCCATCATCTTTCCAGGGATGGAGATGAGGCTGACCGGTCTATAGTTACCTGGGTCTTCCTTCTTGCCCTTTTTGAAGACCGGAGTGACATTTGCTTTCCTCCAGTCCTCAGGCACCTCTCCCATTCCCCACAATTTAACAAAGACGATGGTGAGCGGCCTGGCAATGACATCTGCCAGCTCCCTCAGCACCTGCAGGTGCATCCCATTAGGACCCATGGATTTATGGATGGCCAGGTTGCTTAACTGGTCCCTAACCAAGTTCTCATCAACCAGGGTAGCACCCAAAATACATGTTTAAGCTCCAAGTAATTAATCTCTAAGTGGTATCTGCTGGTGGAAGGTGGAAGTCCCCTCTGTTATGCGGAAATCACAGTTTCTCTTCTGAGTTAATGATTCCACGTGAAACCAAACACTTAAGGATCTTTGGGAGCTTGATCTCAAGTGCAAAGGGTGTGTGGAGAGGAGTTTATGCTTTGAACGTGTTGCTAGGGACCTACTGTGCTCCAGCCTGCAGTCCCGCGCATGTATGGCACACTTCCCTGATCCTTGACAAATTCTTATAGTCTCTTGACAAGGATTTTTTGATAAGACTTTGCATTCCCATAATGCTTGTTCCAATTCCTCTCACCTTGCCAGGAGCGCTGGACTAGGCAGAGGTATTTAAAACAACCACCAGTGGGTTTTGTTTTTCTCTCTCCTACCATGCCATGGCTGCATCTTGTACTTGTATGGAATCTTGGTGGCTACACAGGGAATGTACGTCCCATGTGCTCCCTCAACGGTCTGCCCTTGGGATGGACACTAAAGGCATATTCCCCACACCCCTGGCGGCAAATTGCAGGCCCTGCTGTGAATGGTGGCACCGTTCCCATTCAGCTGAAATGGAAACAGACTCAGTCCTTCGGTCTCTGCAGATAGTTTATCTCCAGTTCAGTAACAAATGACACCACCGAAACTGTGCTGGAAGTTTTGAGGCGTTGGTTTTACACTGGGCCACCCAGAAGCCAGGCAGCGAGAACAGAAATGCCGCTGCGATGAAGCTTTCCTGCCTGTTGTGCTTTGTACTGCTGCATGGCACATGTGACATAGTGACTCCCAAAAAATATCCTCACCTCCCCACCGGGACGGGAGTATTATCCTGATTTTGCCATGGGAAATGAGGGGATAGGAAAGGGAGTGGAGCAAATAACCAAGGGTAGCTGCGGATATACTCATCACCAGAGATACACAGATGTCAGATGTTCTCCCTGCCAGGGGATCCTCCTGGAAGATAGAATTTTTGCCTATCTTAATAGAGGGCAAATGTAATTTTCTCTGTCCTTCCATTAAAAGTAGAAAACTGGGGGGGAAGGAGCGTCTTGCTGTCAGCATATCTAGCTGATGAACTAAAGAGTCTTGAGAAAAATCTTTTCAATTTGCCTTAGAGTGACAGAAAAGTCTGTCTGTCTGAGGCAGTAGATTGTCTTAGACGTGTTACTCATTGCAGACTAATTGCGTGAGATTGTTTTAGTACTACAGACACACCGAGACACTGAACTGTGGATTAACCATGCATCAGGTACCTGACCCGACTTGCCATTATCTCAAAACATTGCGATGTTTAGCTTGCCAGCCGAGCCTGCAAAATGAGATCGCTGACATCAGGATACAGTACGAAGAGGGATGGTCCGACCAGGAGAGCAAAAGGGAGGACTTGCGTTTTTATGGGCTGACATCACATCTGGAAAGCTGCTGCCCTCTGGTGAGTCAGCACACAAAAGGCAATCATACGAGCCTGATTATCCAATCACTTGGATGGAGGAAAACGTGCTGTTTCTGCCAGCAGACTCATTATAACTAAGCCTCTGCCTTTATCACAGAGTTCTGAGAACATTGCAAAGAGCCCATCGATAAATCTCCACCTGTTTTGCAACCTCATTTGCCACTTCCAGGTGTTTTAAGCTCTGTAGGTCTGTGTTGTCTCATGAGCCTTTACCAGCTGTGCTTTTACTGGTTTTGGGCAGGAATGTCTTTTTTTTGGCTGCTGACTCTGTGTGGTCTTGTTCATGCCTCGCTCCAGTACAAAGCATTATGGTGGGAATGATGCACCTGGCATGCACCTGCACTTGTCTTTAGGACAGTCTGGACATAGTTCTCAATTCCTTTTGCTGGTAGGAGAACCCAGAAGTTCAGAGAAAGGGGATAAAAAACAGTATTTTGTGTCTCTTCTGTGGTTTGAAGTCTAGAAGGGTTTCTTGCTTCTCTTTTACTGCTTGCTGCCATAGCTTTCAAGATCCCAGTCAAGATTTATTCTTTGAGGATCTGTTCTCTTATTCACTATGGATTTTACTGGTAGGAAAAAACCAACAAGGTATTGCAGTGTCATAATGATTGCAAATATCTACCTTTTACGGTCATTGTCACATCAAACAGGTAGAACACCTTCTTGTTGTGATTTGCATCAAGCATCCTGTTGCTTTCCGCTACAAATATACTTGAGAATTACTTATTCATCAGTTAGCTATCACTGTCTCAACCGTTCTGTAATACCCCCCAGTATGTTCCTTTCTTTTCTTTTCCATCTTTTAAGATGTGCAGAAAACTTCTGAGGAAAGCCCTAAAGATTGAGACAAAGAGACTCTTGTACATCTGGGAGGAAAAGTGGGTAACTACTATCGCCTCCAAAGAGCATGAACTATCAAATTCACTTAGCAATTTCTGTATCAACCCCATAGTTGCTCTTCACAGGTGTCTGTGGAAAGATTTGTCTTGTTTACCAAAAGGCTTTCACTGGCAGAGAACCAGTCACCACCTTAGTGGCCAATCCTCCTTTTGAAAAATACACATCTTTATGGTAGGCCTGATTATGTTCAGTTTTAGCTTCCAACCATTGAATGACATCATGTCTTTTTACTTGCTTGATTGAAAGAAGCATATAGTATTGGAAATGTCCCCGAAATGTAGGTGCTGACAGACTGTGACCAAATCACTGTTTAACCTTTTGTTGCATTAATCAGTGAGATTTCTCAAGTATTTCTTATTACAAGGAAAATTTTCAAGACTAAGAATTGTTCTTGTGGCTTCTTGACAGAATGTACCCTGAAGTGTAGGCATCAGGACTGGACAGAGGTTTCCAGGATCAATCTGCAACTGCTCTAATATTTGCAAAAGTAATACAGAGCCCTAACCCTTGCTAGCAGATCTCACTGACTTCTGGTGAGACTTAGGCTCTATGGCACTCCATATATATATATATTGTTGACACCACCATTTTCTTGTGAGTGTAGCTTTATGAGTTCTATGTGTCTAGTTCTTAGAAAGGCCTCAAATAGCTATTTTCACTCAGATAGGACATATAGACGAGAAACGCCAGTTACTGGGGACTGGGGAGTGTATTAATCTAGTCTTATGGAAAAATTAGAATCACCCTAAAATGAGTGTTTAAGACAAATGGGATCAGCTGCCTCCTGAAAGTGACCCTCTGAATGCAGAGGAACCCTAAACAGCTATGGCAGCCTCATTTCCTGATTTTCAGATGGCTGAAGGTGAGAAAAATTCCAAATAACTTTACTGTGCTGTGCTGTTCTGTGATTTGAATAGGATCATAGGTTTATGCCTAATGATGGTGTTTCTCTGTCACCAGTGAAAACAGGTTTAGCACAAGGTGTCCCACTGCTCTGGAGTGCTGCGGGGGACTGGTATGCAAGCAAGAGATATTGAGACTCTTGTGCGGGCTGGTGAAGCATTCAGGTTGTAAGTAGGGAGCACCCTGACTTAAGCGCAGATACCCAAGCAGCTGCCTTTGCCTGAGGTGGCAAGCCTTGCAAAGGGATCTTTCAGATAAATCCTTCTGCTCCCTTTCTCCTCCATCCCCCTTCTGCACAAAAAGCTCTGCACAGCTGAAGCCTGTCCAGACCATTGCAGGGAACAGGCTATTTTTATTTCAGCTGCATCCTAATAGTGTGCAGAGGGGACGACTCCTGCTGAATGAACAGGAAGGAAAGGAGGTTTGGCACATGGCGTTATCCCAAAATGTTTCTAAGCTGTGCTGTTAACCCCTTGATGACTGTTTTATAACAACCATCTTCTCTTCCAGTCTGCATAGAGCCTTCTAGCTCACCCGGATCTCTCACTGTTTCACACAGACTGGGGTTCTCCACTGTCACGAGGTCTGAGAGGCTCCGCTCAGTCATTCTGCAGATAAGTCTGAACGGGCTCTTGGCAGAGGTGCATCCCTGGAGCTCCTCAGGACGGTTATTGCTCAGGGGCAAGGATGCATGCAGGTGTGCCACAGCCAGCTACACAGGTATCAGAAGGAAAGCAGGGATGTGGAAATCTCTGGAAACGTGCCTGTGAGCTCTGCTTGCTTCACTGTGTCAGACGTGGCCTGTTTGAGAAGTTTCTTTCCCTAATGGGTCTTAAGGTGAATTCTAATGGAAGCTGGGCTGAGTGTACATCCACTGCAGTTTATGGAGCTCTTCTGCGTTATAAAACCCATCCAGAAATTGAAAAGTAGAGACAGACTTGTTTGGAAGCATCTCGTAAAGATTTCTTTCCTCTTTGAAAGCCTCTGGGAGCTCTCTGCCAGGCTGTTGAACCTGAATGAACCAAGGAAGTGCATGTGCAAATTCTTACCTAGAAGATCTCTAAATCTCACCTGAAATGTGAGAGACATGGTGGTCAGTAAATCATGTGTGACAGAAGCCTCTGTTTGCTTTTCACATTTAGCAGTGGTACTAGAGCCTTTTTTCACAAGGGAGGCAGCAGAGGCAAAAAACTATACAGGCTGCTTTCATAAGGAGCTTTCACTTCAGTGAAAGCAAACCCTACCCTAGTGCTGTCGGGAGCTTCCTGGTTAACCTACTGTTTTCAGAGAATAGCTGGGAAGGTCACCTGTTGTGTAGGCAGGACGTATGGGACAGAGCCACAGCCCACTCCTTCCTTACAACTGCAGGGTGACACACCTGAGCGCTCAGCGGCAAAGGCAGGAGCGCTGCTGGGTTGTGTTGCTTGCAGTAGCAGCAAATTGGGGATGCACACAGTGATAACTGCATTAGTCATGGGAGCCCTTCTCCTGCATACAACATACTCATTTCGTCACAGAGACAAAATACAGGAACCAATGCTTGGTAGACTTAAAAAATATTATCAAATTTTGGGATGTGCATGTGGTCCCACTGCATGGAGATCTTTGATTTCTCCTCAGAAACTTTGTATTCGTGATTTGAAGAATGCCTATTATTTCACCCCAGTGAATGAATGCTGTTTGCTAGCAGATCAAAGATATTCCAGAGCAGATTTCATTCCATATTGTTTGAGAAATTGTGGTTATAGACCACCAGCGTTCATTGGCCATCTATCAGACAGACTTTTATGGCCATTTGGCAAAGATGCTGGGAAAAGCGTATAGAGTTTGCTTCTACTGGCAAAATTCTACTCCATCCTATTACGTGTGGATAACACATGAAAGTAGATGGTAATAAATACAATATGTTGGTGCATTGAAACTGATCTCAAAAGGATCTGAGTGTTTAGAAAAATAAAACAACTGAAACAAAAACTTATTCAAGAATTTTTAGCTTTATCAGGTCTTAAAGAGTTGAGACTGGCCAAAAAAGATCATTGTACACTTGGTGCTTTTCAGGAGTCAGTGGAAACTTCAACTAGAAATGTAACGAAAAAAAAAAGCCCACAAAAAATGGCTCATATCCTGTAATTTTCTGAATATAGGATGGTAAGTAGTTGCCTTCTAGTCTAACCATTCTGCCTGCACACAAATCACATGACTCTTTCTGCGGCCTGGAGATGGTGGGGGGGAAATCCTGTTGCTCCTAAATATGAATGTTCACCTCTGTTCATGGAAAAAAGGATCCTCCTCGTTAAATACTAAATCTCAGTTGGGGATGGGAAGGACAGCAGTGTTCCTCCAAGTGCAGGGTGCTCAGGGCCCTAACTGCTGCAATGTTAGCATGAGCCACTGGAATGCCAGTTAACAAACTTTAACCTAATTGCTACCACAAAACCAATGTTTTTGAGTGGTCAAGGCAGGAGACCAGGGACAAAAGACTCCTGTCAATCGGTGCTGTTTAATGTATAGCTTTGGGATATTTTGGTTAATCTCTGCAGGTAGCTGAGTCAGTGTCCTGGTGATAGGGAGAGGAGATGAGGACTGAATACCTCAGGTAAAGCCTTTGCTGATTCTTCGCCACAGACAGCCTGTGTGGCATGAGGCAAGGTGGACCAGCCCCGCAGGACCTCGCTGCAAGGCTTGCTGCAGGGACTACTTCTGCTTGGCTGAGTTTTGTTGAAGGCCAGCGCTCATCTGCAGAGGAGAACCCTGGGCTCTGTGTCCACCAGCGTGTGACTGCCCAGTTGCAGCTGGGAACCTAGTGACTGCTTTTGAGAAAGGAGTGAGGCTTCAGGCACACCTTTCTGCACGGTGTTTCCCAAGCCACAGATGGTTTCCCATACAGCAGCTGGTTTTATTGCACCGCCTTCCTCGGGTATTCACTCCTTCGGTGCAACACGCAGGGATCTTTCCTTGCTTCTTTCTGGCCTTTTGGATTTCACTCCAAGGACAGATACTGAAGTGTTAGATAACTCGGGGCCTGACTTGAGGTTATCTTGAATCTTATGTTCAAATCAGTCTTGAGTAACTTGTCTGAAGTTACAGAGTCCAAATCACCCATGTTCAGGAGTCTGGGTGCATGCAAGCATGAAATAAACATGATCTCTTTTCACTCACCAGATTTCTCACTGAGTTTTTCATTAATACTGAATAAAAGATGAAAAGAAGAGGACTCCAGCTAACTCACCAGCAGGTGCCTCAGAAAACCCTGATGGCCCCTGCCCCTTGGCCTTTTCCCATCAGGCAGGACATACGGAGGAAAACAGCAAAAGTTAATGTCAGAAAAATCTGAAGCACAGTTCAGACTACCAAAAATTAGAGGCATACTCACAGTTCAGCTTCTTGGGTGAAAGAAGGAATTAGTTATAGTAAGGCAGATATTTGCCTCAGTAATATTGGGAGTTCTCTTGAAACACTTAATATACTTCTTGATGTAATTTTCCTGTTGTCTTCAACTTGTTTTCTTGGTGTTTTTCAAACTCACATAAAGAAAAAGAAATGTCTTCTGTTCCATGTTGTTCATGTAACACAGAACTGGTCTGCTGAGCACATAAAATGCAGGTATTTGTTTACATTTTATGTGAGGATACAAATCTTTGAAGAGAGCAGATAACCTCATAACTAAATTTCTTCCATCCTCTCACATCCTGCTATCAAGTTGTTGAAAATTTTAATTTAATGGAAATAGATAATGGTTTTGGGTCAATATTGAAAGCTCAGTTTCATTGTCTCTGAACAAACTTTTTACAGTGGATCTAGTGTTGGGAAAATGAGCATAGAAATGTTTGCTCAGAAATATATGTATAGGTTGGTGGGTTTTTTTTTTTTTTTTTGAGGAGATCATCTCAATAAGAAGCTTATCCAGGGCATCCTGAAGCTTAGCACATAAGTTTGATGTTATCAGAAGAGATTTTACCTCTCCTTCTCCTCTCCCCCCGTTCAGGGAGGCTTTATTTTTCATTGCCCCTGCAAGCTTGGGAATGTGACAATGTCGCCTTTTGTGGCAATGACAGGAGTAAAAACTTAAAAATGTGTTTTGAGCCATGTTTCTGAAGGAAATTAATTTGTCCCAAATTCTCCCCGTGGCAGGGGTGGGAAAAATTCAATATTGTAGTAAGTTGTCGGCTCTTACTTAACATAGGAGATGAGTCATTATACCCGTTCTGGCAGAGAATAGGCTTAATCCTGTGAATTGCAGTTAGCTGATCAAGGAAGGATTTTCTTGTTGCTCTTAATAACATACCTGTTTGAAACTTGAACTAGCCTGTTACCACTGTCAGCCTGTTTGAAAAAGCAGGTGACTATGGGCGGGGAGAGAAAAAGAAACTCTAACAGGTTGCTGATACGGCATTTTCAAATCGTCTCCTCAAGCCTGTTAATTTTAACTCTTGAACTTTGTACTGTAGCCTGCAGAAACCACACAATTTATCACCCTTGCTTCTTAATAGTATTGCATGTAAAAAAAAAAAAAAAAAAAAAAAGAGGAGAAAAATATCCACAGTGTGACACAACTCTTCCAACTAGAGAAGGTGGTAGTCCCTGATCCAACAACTGTAGAAGAAACTGTACCCCAAATCGCCAGTTGAACACCTTCACTCAGTGTCCTGGCGATAGTCAGTATGTGAAGGGATCAGTTTCTTCAAAGCCAAGAATGATATTCTCTGCATAAATAGGTGATCATTTCAGGTTGCCCCTCCCCGAGCTCTCCTCCCAGCATAAGTAAGCCGAGTTGTCTCAGGGCTCCAGAGTCTGAATCTTGTTCGTTTGGTTGAAGTTGCCATCTCTGGCAGCTGCTCTTCATTCAGGGAGAAGAAATGAAGCTCTTTACAGGCACAGAGAGCCAGAGACTGTGAAAATGGCTGTACAAAGCAGCTCACCTTATGGCTAGAGATGGGTGGGGAATGTTCAGATTAAACATTTGTCTTGGTTATGTGTTACAGAGCAGAAGAGGAAATGTTAAGTCTTTTGAAATGGAATTTTTTAGTGGAAATGTTTGGAAATTTCTTATTAAAAAGAGAGACATTCATGTCAGATGTTTCTGCTTTCACAGCTATAGGTGTCTCTGTTTTGATGTGTACTTTGGCAGGAGATACTGCAGATGATCACCCAATGGTTATAGCCTTCACTTGAGGCATGAGGAAGTTTGGTTTGTCTCCAGGTCGGAACTGGGATGGCCAGAGGCCGAGTCTAGGGCTACAACCTCTCAGTGAAAGATGGCTCTGGAAACCGGTACTCAGTGACAGCAGATGAACAATTTTTTCCTTCTTTGCTTCATTCTGAGTGAAACTGAAGGAAGAGGAATTACTGCTTAAAATTATTCTTTTTGAATTTTGGGGAAATATAGCTGGACTTCCAGGTTTACAGGTTCTGAAGAGCACAGTCTTCCTTATAGTAACCACCCTTAAGACCTTTCCTCAGATAAATATTTCAAATTTATTGCAGTCAGTTAGTATACCAGTCATAAAGATAAGCACTGGAATTAAAATACCTATTTGGGTTATTATCTGATAAAACATTTCTTGGTTCAATAAACTGAATTACAGTTACTTTCTCTTTGTCAGCTGATTGCAGGCTGAGGAGATAGTGAGCAGCAGGAAGGAGCCTGAACTGTGAACTTTTGCTTTATCATGTTGCATAAGCTTTGGTTGACTAGTTTGAACCTTTCCCCTCCCCCTGAGTTACAAGTGATTGCTTCTGTACGCAAGTACGATGTTTAGGAGTACCCCTTACACTCGAGGATCTGAACAGTGGCCTTCTCTGTGCAGAGCCACGGTGGGTGATGCTGCTGGTAACTCTGCCAGGGCATGTAGGAACAGCTCTTTTGTTGAGCTCTTCTTTAGAGCCAGGCAAACGTGGCCTGATCATTAATATCCAAACAGTAAATTACAACTACCCCTGCAGCAAGGAGACGTTTACATTTCAGAAGGGCATTAAAAAAGTCATTGAGGTTACACCTACAATGAGCTGTTACACACATCTTTTATCGCTTTTTGTCTAAGCTTCTCTTAAGAATATTTGCAGGAGGCAAAACCCTCAAGCATATCGTAGAGAGAAAAATATTGTTGTCTTCATATCAACTTCAGGGTAGAACTGCTGTAGGAGTATTTGCGGTGCGAACGTTAATATTTGTTTTAAATGCCAATTGTGAAACATGGCACTTACTGTGGATTCAGGGAGGTGCCTGTCTCTTCAGAAGGCACTCACAGGATCAGGTGCTATACATGGGCTTCTGAGGCCATATGGGAGGGTTAAAATGCTTGTACTTGGACAAGGTGTCAGTTCATGATAATGTCAAACTGCCAAATAATAACTGTTGGTTTTGGAGGTCCATTGTCTCACGTTCACATTGCTGAAGGTGACGAGGAAGATGTGCCTCTTTTGAATCTAAGCTGTAGATTTCATGTTTGAAGAAGTCATTTCAAGAGTGTCAGGAGGAGATGAGCAGACCATGGAGCACCAGGAAAGAGGGACAGTATCTCCACAAGGTCTTTTTAGACATCCCTCAGAGGCAAAAGTCCAAGCCACACAATATAAGGAGAAGTGAGAGTTAGAGGTGTGGCTTGACGAGGAGCATTTTGGAGATCCTCGGGATGGAAGAAGCTGGAAGCTTGTGTCCTATGTCAGCAGCAGGCAAGCTCTCTCTTCATCTGCAGGCCTGCAACAAGAAGACAAAAGTCTGGAACACAGGCAAGGAGGAAGTGTCACAGTACTGTTTAATGCGCCTGTTGACAACCCAGTCAATGGGTTGAATGGCAATCTTGGAAAGCTGGCAACAATACCAAACTGGGTGGTAGCAATCAATGTGCTAGAGGGCAGGACTGCTGTGCAGAGACACCTGGACAGGTCCAGAGAAGTGTCCCTGTGATGGTCAGGGTTGGAGCATAGGGGAGACGGGGGACACTGGGCTGATTCAGCCTGGGAAAGAGGAGGGGAAGGACAGATCTCTGCTGTCTGCAACTGCCTGGTAGGAGGGAGCAGAGAAAATGGAGCCAAACTCTTCCCAGTGGTGAACAGCAACAGGATGAGATGCAACAAACATGACCTGGAACATGGGAAATCCCCATTAGATATTAGGAAAAACTATGAGAGTGATCAGGAATTGGAACAGGGCCCGGAAAGGATGTGGAATCTCTGTCCTTGGAGAAATTAAAATTTGACTTGACGAATCTCTGAGCAGCCTGGTCTAACGTGACTTGCTTCAAGCAGTGTCTTAGATTAATTCCAGAGGTCCCTTCCAATCTGAATTATTCTATGATTTCATGAAAATGAAACTTTTTTGGAAGAAAACATAGTAGCTTTTTAAAAGTAAATAATTAGCTTCCCTAGGTTTCTGTACACAAATTCTTATGTTATTTGTGTGCTTTTAAAAATCCAAATGTTATCATTCCATTTTTGCAAGGTTTCTAAATTATGTACATATATAAAAGAAATTAGAAGGCCATTATTACTATTGTACTGTTGTACATTGTTTTTATTATATGTTGTTAAATGCAGTGAAAAGTTTCCACTTAACATACACTAGTAAACTGTGACATTTTTACTGTCATGGTATTTAGGACCATTAGCCATGCATCAGAACGTGACAATGCAAGGTGCTGCACAAATTAGATTCAAAAAGACAATTTATACCATAGGGAGCTTTTGAGCTCAATAGAAAGAATGTTTTGTATTATTAAGAAGATTGCAAGTGTAGGGTTTTTTTTTGCTCTGAAGTTTAGGTCAAACAAGCAAGAGGGAGAAATGATGTGAAAGCACACACACAAAAAAGATAGGTTAACTTGCTATATCAACACAAAGTTAGTTCTGAGAAACTTTGCTCATTGTGCATCTCCAGACCGAAAAAAAGAAATCTTTTATTTGAGTCAAAAATAAAGATAAGTCATAGAATCATAGAATGGTTAGGGTTGGAAGGGACCTCATAGATCATCTGGTTCCAACCCCCCTGCCATGGGCAGGGAAACCCTCCACTACACCAGGTTGCCCAAAGCCTCATCCAACCTGGCCTTGAACACCTCCAGGGACAGGGCATCCACAACTTCTCTGGGCAACCTGTTCCAGTACCTCAAGTCATGCAAGTAAAGAGTTTTGCTGTCCATGTGGCAGTGACTTAAATACACAACATTTTCTAGGAAAGTCTTTCTAAAAACACTTTCTGTATCCCAAACTAAGCTAAAGATCTGGGAATCTAGCATGCCTGGATGCAAGTCACAGCAAACTGTTGGGAAGACTTCTTGAGTAAGGGAGGCCAGAAAGTAATTTTGACAAGTTTCGGATTACATAGGTTTACTATACCACAAAACACCACAGTAGAATGCAAAGTAGTGGAAGAAACACAACTATCATTATTCAAAAACAACTAAACCCAGACATTATCTAGCTAGGTGAGCGTTTAACTTTTTCACAAACTGTGTCTTCAACAGATGACAAGCCTTTTCTCAATATACTTTCTTCCATATTTTCTCTAAAAAGAGAGAAGCTGTGCTTTAAAGACCCTTTCCTAAGTCTCACCATTGCTGCCTGTCACCCACTTTAAAGCATCTCTACCCTCTGCCTCTTAGTTTCCATTCACCTAGAAGACATACTCAGCGACTTACAAGATTTATTTTGTCCCTTCGTGTGCAGCCTGAGGTTGGTTTGAACTGTAGCCTGCACTCAACCTCTCAGGTGAGTGATTCAGCTTTCCAAACACTGGTTGTTCTTCTTTCTGTAAGGAGACTGTCCTGGTCACATAGCACCAAGGGAGTGGATGTCTGACTCATCTTTTCTTTCAGCTGCAGTTGCAAGGCTCTAATGAAAAACAGATGCAGAAAACATGACCGAATACTTAATAAACCAAGTCGCGCTTCCCCGAGAGCCTTTCTTCACTCCCCGGCAGCAGCATGCTCGGGTGCAGACCTCATTGTCTCCGTGGGCGCCGTGCCAGATTGCCAGTGGTGGAACGGAATCAATCCCTGGCTGCGCAAGATGTGCTTTATCTTTGCTCTTGTGTTTGCAGCTGTCTTGACCGAGTGGTCGCCATCCCAAATCAAGCCTTTCGTGGGGGACTTCTGTGCATTGCTGCTTTATCAGGGCGGTTCTGATAAGTTAAGTGATAGATCTGACAAACTCGGGGAAGTAGATGTGTGAGTCAGAAACAACACAGAACTCTTGTGCTCCTAACTGGATGGTTTTGTATCTAGGCAAGGATATTTTTTTTTTCTCCCTAAAACATTTCTTTAAAAATCGAGGCTTGTACTTTGAAAGATAGTGGTTTGTTTTTCTCCAAAGCTTGTGGCTCCTGTTGCACATGTAAAATAGTTTAAATATCCCAAAGAAATGCTAAGTGTTCGCTGTATGCGGACAAGGGAACATTTTCCACTTGTGACTAAATAGCTTTAATCCTGTTAACCTGCTTGTCTATAGTAGTCCTGATTCAAGGAAAAAGGCATAATGTCTAGACCATTTTTGACATCATGGTTATGTGTGTGGCCACAGCAAATAATTCGCAGAATTTTTACAAACAAATTTGCACATCGTTTATAGGATCTAGGCCAACTTAATGCAACTTTATCTACCAGTTAGGAAGCATACATGAAGAAAAACATACTTCCGCCTTCCTTGTCCTTGACAGGGCCATATACACATCTTAGAGCAGTAGAAACACACACAGTAACACACACAGCTGCTGTCACACTAACTTCTGTATTTATACCTGAAAACAGCTATCACGTGTGGAAGGAACACTCGTATTTGTCAATGGAGTTAGACTCTTCAGACATTTCTCTTGTCTTAGATGTCATAATTGCACTTAGAATACAGCTGAACTAGTGTCTAGAGAACATCTAAGACGTGTGATTGTGATGCAATGCATATCTGTGCATATGCATCTTTTTTCCTTGAAAGCTTGCTCTGTCGTTTATCTCCAGATTTTTTTCTCTTCTTTTTTTTTTTTTTAAATTCTGGCCTAATGTAAACAAATGTTTGGTGGTGATATTTTTTGAAACATTTGCGCAGTAGTTTTATAGCCAAAGATGTTTATTACTATTCATCTTAGAAGATGTTCTTAGCAACAAAGCTGCTCCAGACAAAGTAGATTAGAATTCTGCAAACTTCTGAAGGAGGAAGTATAACTTGGACAAATACGGTGTAGAGTAAAGGACAACTATTTATCTGGTGCTTTTTTATACCCTTGAACGTATGCCTGTAATTTCTGGTAAATTCAATTGTAGTTGTGCGGGGTACAGTTTTATGACGAGCTTTTTGATGATAAGCTCGCTGAACTAAAGAGCTGTTTTCAGCACGAAGTGCAAGACCTCTAACGAAGCTAAAATTGTTCTTTCCCGTTACAGAACAGGAAGGGTCTTGGTTACAAAATTCGGTTGTGGATTTTATGTACCGTAGGCCAGGTCTTTCACTTGTCTGCAGCAACCCCCTCCAGCCCTCTATGTCAGTGGGTGTATAACCATAATGGGATGTTTGCTCAGCCACTAGGAAGGAGATATTTTGCGTATTTGAACGGAGTCCAGATTTACATTTCTGTCTCTCCGCATCTGAGGAGGGTGTTTGGGAATGGCATTTGATCCAGACACGCTGTTAGTTAAGTCTGTTAGAAGATGTTTTTTCCTTGATTCAGGTACAGTATCAATACTGGGAAACATCCATTAAAACACACAGTTTTTCATTCCCTGCTCTATACCCATTGCTTGCTAGTATTGTGTCTTTGTCTGGCCAGACAGTGTGAGTCAGATCATTATCTTCAGGGCAGAATTGCAGGGAGGGAAAACATTCCACTGAAAATAATAGGATGCACTGAGTGAGGCACCATTTTGTCTTTTTCCTTAAAACGTGAAGCCTCTTCCTGAACAAATGACCCTTATATGGTAAGAGTGCAGCCTGTTCTTCTGGCCCTGGGATGTTCAAAAGCATCACTTTCAGGCACGTTTGGTATTAGAGGTATCTGGAAGATCAGGTTATTTTCTCTTTAATCTCTAATAAACGATGAGTCTGAACACAGAGCGTGTTTACTTCCTGCTCATTCCTGAAAGGGGCTTGAAAAAAAGGATTAACCAGACAGCCTGCTGTTTTTGCTGCTGCCACTGTCTATAATACTTCCTTTCCCTACACAGTTACTCAGTAGCTGATGGAAAATTCCTATCCCATGCAATCAGAAAAAGCCTTTCAGTTGTTTTGTGTACCTGTTCCACCAAATTCAATAACCAGTTACAGTCCTGTAAGTTGGTAGAGGACTGTAAAAAAACCCATCGTCTACTAAATGCCATGAAATTGAAATTTGCAGGAAGTGTCTAGAATGGGACTTGGTTCTGTTCAATTGTATAAGGTGATCTTCCAGAGGTGTTACTCTGGCAGGATTCCCATCCCACAAAGAGGAATTAATTACACATGAATGACAGGCAGGAGGACACCATTTCTGACTGGGACATTAGGTAGTACATGGCAGGGTGGGCTCTTCTGCTCACTGTGTGTGATACTGCTTTCCAGATGGAGGCTGCTCCTCCAGTCTTTCTCCCAGTGAAAATAGACTTTGTGAAGACTATGTCAGTATTTTTTTCTGAAGAGAGAATTTGTTCCACTCCAAGAGAAAGGCAAAGACCCCACTGATCAACGGGAACAGGCAGCAGCAGCACTTTCTGGCCGGCGGGCAGCTTTCAAGGCAATAACTTTGGAGGTTGCTCCGCTGGGGGGCTTTGGGCATGAAGATGGAAGGCTGGTTTCATCCAGAGGTGTTCAGGTGTCTTGCATGAGAGACAACTTGTGTGTGTGTGTAGCAACGGAGAACATGTATTAAAGATGTGACCTTACGGTGTGAGTGAGCACTAGAGTGACTTGGCAGGGTGTGTGTCACACTCTTGTCATCAGTGCCGTGTGACGGTAAAGCTGTATGAAAAGTTACATATCAGCACTCCTCTGAATGCAAAACATCATGCGGTAATCAAATTAATCACATGAATTGATTCTGATGAAAGTGTAATTAATCCAAGGTGCTGCAAACCAGATTTTTCTTGGTTGTGTTTAGTCACAACAGTATTTATTGCCTGTTATTTAGTTATGTTGTTTCTTTTAAGTCTTTCGGATCAGGGAAGGCTAGATAACTTAGATACTGATAAAAGTTAATTTACAAGGCAGGCACACTCTGGCTAAGCCTCTTAAGGAAAGGGTTTCCCATCTTGTGTCAAAATTTTGCAATTTAATTTTCCCCTCCCCCTTTCTGCACTGAAACAGTACCCTCCAAATACTGCAGAGATTTTTGTGCAGAAGCAGAAGCCCAAGTGAAACCTGAAGGAGTGGCTCCTCTTAGGGGTGTTATATGAATTTCAGCAGGATCTTTCTGAGTCCTGGCATTCCTTGGTTGCCTGAAAACTCCCAATCTACTCTTAACTAGATTATTAGTGATGAAAGCATTTACAAGTGTAAGGTGGGACCAGAAGGCAAGGCTTTTCAAGCACATTTAGCATTAATCCTATTAGCACAAATAAAAATACAGCTATATCTACATTCTGCACAACTTTTTGTTTGCTTTATATAGGTCCGTAGTTCATTTGAAGTATAATTAAGAGAATTTTATGTGTTTTCTATGACTGTTTAATTACAAATCCAACACCTACATATCAATGACCTTCAGTGTTTTTAGTGATAGAGTCCCTTTTCCCAGAATGTTGTCAGCCATACGCTCAGAAACTTGCTTAAAAGTGAAAGTCTGCAACTGGATGTACAGAAAGATGGAAATAAGTTGCATATCTAGGCAAGTGGAGTAACTGCATACACATATGTAAGTGGAAAGTTGAAAGTAAATCCATCTCTGGGCAAAAACATGAGGCAGCATGAATGCTACCTTGGTCTGTAAGCTCTTACTACACCTCGGTCTGAATCACACTCATCAGCCTCTGTAGTCAAGCAGAGCCTTGGTGCTTTTACGCTGCACACATACTGCAGAACTAACTGGAGGTTGATTTGTCTTTGAAATAAAAGTCTTCCAAGGCTAATCTTTTATCATATTATGAAATAGCCTTGTGAAAATATCTGTTCTACTTAGCCTTGGGACCACAGCCATATTCTGGTCATTAGTACAAGGTCTAGAAAGATTATGATAGTGAGCATGTCACAGATATCTTTTAATCATTCAGTGCCTGCTAAATTGGCACAGTTTCAGCACCAATCCTGCCGCTCCCCTTCCTCAGGGCTGTTCTGCCTGCACCCACACTGTTAATGGCACTGCTGGGGTTATTTTCCATTTTATTCACAGTGATGAGTGACAGCAGAGAATGGACCTGAAATGGAAAAGCCTATGGGAGCAGCTTGCTCAGACCTACCTTATGGAAAGCAGAGCACTTGAACCGGCTGCACTGACCTTGACAGATGCCTTGGTCCTGCACAAAGCTCCAGTCTCAAACTCTCTGTTTCCCCCAAGGACCAGTGTCTTTTGAAAGAGGAAGAAAATACCTGCATGTCTTTTTTTATTGTACATAATGCAAAAAGAAAGCTGCAGTGAATGTTAACTGTTTTGAGTGTTCTGAGTTATTCTTAAACTTGTGCTCCTGGATTGCATCATACAGCAAAATCAACAAAAAGATATGCCATTATTTATACACACATGCATATAGTCTGGGTGGTAACTTCTCAGAAAATGTTAAAGAAAAATTGCTGTCTTTTTTCCACCATCACAAAATGAAAAAAGAGAAGAATATAGGAAAAGTGAAATGATTTTTCTTCAAATCACACATTTGGAACATTATGCCTGGCAGTTTGTTTACAGCATATGTAAAAGGATTACAAGTCTGTATGTTTCAAAAATTAGAAGAAAATAAAAGGAGAGATGAATAGGAGATGACTTGTTGCATTTTGCCGTATTTTCCTTTTTTACAAGTAATCTAATCACCCCAAATTTATTTAGGCTTCACATGTTCTTGTTTGTATCCCATGACCTAATGAGAACTGTTAGTCTCTCATCTGTGCATGGACTGCATGCCTCCTTCAGAATTTCCTAAAATATTTCCGGGCATGTCACACCAGAAAGGTACTGAGGAACTTGCCCTTTTGTATCTTAACAGGGTAATCAACTGCCTCACTGTCTGCAATAAAGCTTAAAGACAGCCTAATTTCTATAACCCTAGAAAAATCCATTTTAAGCCATAAAGACTTGAAGTCTATACTCTCTAAATAAATAGTTTATATGTACTAGACCTCAACAGGCACAGGTATATTTTCTACATGATTTTGATATGGACTACAAGACCACTTTTTTTCCTATTCTCCATTTTCAAAACACATCTAATATCTGCCTACTGTTATTATTTCATGCTGGCCAGGGCTATTTAGGGGATCTTAGGTGAGGGCTTAGGAGTATGCACCAAGCTGGCATGCAGTTTGATGGGTCCTCACACCTATTTTCCACAGGGAGAAGAGAAAGGCTGAGATCCTTCAATCCTAGCAAATGTCATTGGCCTATTCTTTATGGAAACAGAAGCTTATGGTTGTGGTTTGTTTCAAGAGCAAAGATGAGCTTGTCTTCATGAAGCTCGTGGTGGCTGGTAACACAGAATTCTCCAGGGGTTCACCAATGCCTTGGAGGAGAGAAAGACTTCAGTGCAGGAGTCAAAACTTCAACATCTGATGGCAAAGTTTAAATGAGAAATAGCTTGACACAAAGCAGTTGATTCCAAAGAGCAATGATCGTCAGCTGAAAGAATGCAGTGCTTGAAGGCAGGGGTTAAGTTTTTGAAATCAACCAGCTTTGAGTTGTTTTGATTTGAGTTGTGACTTATGAACAGCTGAGGATAGTGTAGGAGCGTAACATCTTGTTGCAAGGAGGGAGGAAGCCAACAACAACTGAGTAAGTGATTTCTAATAGATTTCTAATTTATTGGCCATTAGACAGGCCAAAAAGCAGAGATGATTCTGGCTAATATCTGCCAAATGAGAATCCTGGTATAAATGTGAAATTTCTATACAGCCCACAGATGCTGAAGTGTCTATTTACTGTCACGGACTATCTGGGAGAGTACGGTAAAAAGTGGCAGTATATATTTAATTATTTGCTGTACTGTAACCTATGAAATAGCAGGGAATACATCACCACTGTCAGGAAGAGCAGTGAGCTCAGCTATACAAAGTCCCTTCCCTGTCTGCTTGCATCAAAGAAATCCCACGACCTCCCCAGACCAGAGCTGCAGGTTCCATGGGGGTCTTGCGTAAGGCTGTAAGGGGGAGGAGCAGAGGCAGGACCATGGCTCTTCTGAAGCCAGGACAGAAGTATGTCAGTACAGCAGCATGTTGCTGTACCGTGTGAGGTTATTTTCCCTCCTGAGAACACAGGGGCTCTGAAACTCATAGTGTCAATTAGCTCAGCTTCTCCAAAGCTCAGTGACAGTGGAATCAATGACAAGCAGTACTGCAGCCTGGCTTTTACTGGCACACATGCTGCTCAGCTTCAACACCACTGAAGCTAGCTGCAGTTGGTAAGAGTGTGGGGCAGCAATACATGGCTGGGGCCGGCACTTCTTCCTCAGTTATGTGCTCTCCCAATCTCAGACGAGAGATTACTATATGTTTGTCAGTAATAAAGACAGAATTTCTCTTGCTGATCCTCTGAAGGATAGGAGTATTTCTGTTAACTAAAATACCCTGTGATTTGACGCTCAATAGAGAAGTGAGTGTGCTTGCCTGAGGTATTATCACTTGAGCGGCCAATGTGTTTTTCACTGCCTTTCTCTGGATGTCAAATGGAATGAAATACTAAAACAGATTTTCTGCATGCAGACAGGTAAAAGAACGGACCTTTCTCATGATCAAGGAGGAATTGTGGACATGTATTAAGATGCTAAGTATTAGGGAAAGAGACAAAGAGGAAGGCAACTGAAAACTGAAGTGGTTGCGTTCACAACGGATATACGTGTGGACATGGGGAGGGAGGACACTGACGTTCTGACTGCGAGGAGGCAGTAATACAGTGACTATGAGAGAGAAGGCAATGGTCCCCTTCATGCTCTGTGTTGACCACTCAGTGACTGTTGCATGGGCAAGAGCTTTTTGATTCTCAGTTTTAGACTCTGTCCTGCAATGTGATGATTACCTTCAGAATGATAGCATGTACTGAACTTAAATGTATTAAAGTTATTCTCATAATTCTTGGTTATAATCTAGTTAATATATATTGTAAAGGAGAAAAATAGGAACAGGAGTTTTCAATAGCCAAGCCTACTATAAAAATTCTGAGGAAGGTAATATAATTTTAAAGCATTCAGATTAAAATATAATAAGATAATTTTCCTGTCCTTCAAGAAAACTGTGAGATGACTCAGAATAGAGAATTAGAATCTCGTTAAAAAACTGAGCATGGTAGCAAAGCTATGAAAGAATTTTGTTAAGATTAATTAATCATCTTTGACAGTATGCATTACATGTTTCCTTTTAAATAAGTTTCTTCTCTTTCATTTCCTGTATGCAATACTCTTAAAGCTGCACAGTCACTAGTTAAAGTTTTAAAAGAACAAACCATTTTTTCCCCAGCATAGCAATAACTCTAAGTCTAGCAAAAAAGTGCTGTAAGTGGCATTGATATTCTTCATACAGTGTCATGGCAGCAGTTGTGTGTGCACCCCACTGCTTTAGAATCTAATCAGGATTTAAGTTATCTGCAGGCCTGAGATGCCAAAGGAAATAGCATAACATGATATAACACATTTATCCAGCTCTTTGTAATACAGTAATCAGCAGCTTTGTTTTGAAGAGTCTCACAGCTCCCCCCTCCCTGCCTCCAGTTTTGGTTTGTGAAAATGTCTTCTGGTTTAAGACTAACTAGAAAACCTGAAATTAAACTTTATCTTCATCCCATTTTAAGATGTAACCAACAAGTCTTTGTATGCCTTCCCTGAAAAATCATGAATGTCTCAGGTCTTCTGAAATCTTACACAATCTTGCATAAGCATATTTCTTCCCTATTATTAAGATTATGCAAATGTTTCTTTACACTTTGTTATAATAGAGGGAACAGTAGGATTGAATAATTCTATGTTAAATGCAGTATATCTATAAATGAGATAAAATAATTCTTTAACATTTTACTCAGAGGCTGAAGGTCTTCATATCTAAACTTACTGTTTAGAACAGGGTCTATTATGGAGCCCAGTATTTATTATTTTCACAATTACTTTACCAAATAAGCTTGACTCATGAGAAGCAAGGCATTTTTAAGAATTTTTAAGAATTTTTAAGAATAATTTCTATGAAACTGAACCAGGAGATGGGTGAGTCAAGATGGACTCTTTCTCCTATATGTAGAAGCATGTCAAAGTCTGGCATTGTGGCCAGCAAGAAGCATGGCCAGCAGATTGAGTGAGGTGATTCTGCCGCTCTACTCTGCTCTTGTGAGACCCCACCTGGAATACTGCATTCAGCTCTGGAGTCCACAACACAAGAAGGACATGGAGCTACTGGAGCGGGTCCAGAGGAGGGCCACGAAGATGATCTGAGGGCTGGAGCGCCTCTGCTATGAAGACAGGCTGAGAGAGTTGGGGCTGTTCAGCCTGGAGAAGAGAAGGCTCTGGGGTGATCTTATTGCAGCCTTCCAGTACTTAAAGGGGGCTTACAGGAAAGCTGGAGAGGGACTTTTTACAAGGGCATGTAGTGACAGGACAAGGGGCAATGGCTTTAAACTGAAAGAGGGTAGATTTAGATTAGATCTAAGGAAGAAATTCTTCACTCAGAGGGTGGTGAGGCACTGGAACAGGTTGCCCAGAGAAGTTGTGGATGCCCCATCCGGGGAAGTGTTCAAGGCCAGGTTGGATGAGGCTTTGAGCAACCTGGTGTAGTGGAGGGTTTACCTGCCCATGGCAGGGGGGTTGGAACTAGATGATCTTTAAGGTCCCTTCCGATCCTAACCATTCTATGATTCTATGATTCTATGATTGATTACAGCTATGAATCAAGCTGTCTACAAGTTTGTTTTGCAATAAAAGCACACACCTTTGAAGAGAATAAACAGCTAAGTATCAGAAAGAAGGCAGTCCAGTTTATTTCAAAGGGTAAATTTGCACCCTGATGATTTAGAAAATTTTCCCTATGGTGCCGTTCTAGCCCGCTCTTATCAAAGAGAGTTTATCATTGACTTCACAAGTCACATAATGAGGGTGGCTGTTAAACACCCTTGGTCTGCAGTACTGGATTTTACCTGCTGTCATGTTAGATAGAGAAAACTGTAGATTTGATCTGTGAGATACCTCAGTGGAGACAACAGTGTTGCCTAGAGATGTTCAATGAGCTAAGGGAACAAGCTTTATATTCAAGCGTATAGTGCAATAATTAGGTGTGATTTAAGCTTTATGATTTAAATGAGTTTTGGATAGGACTGTGAAACTCTTTGATAAAGGCCAAGCAGAGAGTTAGGACGGAGCCAGTTGGTAATTCAGGAGCTTTTGGCTACCAAATCTGCATTGAGTTTACCTGTGATTTGTGCCTTAGATCTGTCAGAAAAAAATATTATCAGATAGGTTTATGTACAGGATGGTGTTATAAAACACACATAAGTCTCTGTTTTTGAGAACACTTTGTCCTAGACATGCAGTGTTCACATTCGTTTTAAAGTCAGCCTTCTTCCTGAAGTGTGTCTCCTCTGGCTGGTTCTGTGACGGATCATTTAAAGCACTGTTATGGGAATTACAAGAGTAGGGCTCAGTTCAGCACTTTGCTACAGGTATCCTTGAAAGCTTCAGCACCTCTCCTTGTTCTTCACATCCAAAAGGTGGAGATCCTGCTATATCGTCATTTTGACAGATAAGTCTGTGGAACAGGTTGCCCAGAGGAGTTGTCGATGCCCCATCTCTGGAGGTATTCAAGGCCAGGTTGGAGACTTTAAACAACCTGGTCTAATGGAAGGTGTCCCTGCCCACAGCAGGGGGGTTGGAACTATATGAAGGTCCCTTCCAACCCAAACCATTCTATGATTCTATGATAAACAAACCAGGTTGCCTTCATTTTCTGTGATATGGGAACAGAAATGTACTCATACCTTAGTAGAATTCAGCTGCATCTCACAGCAATTTTTATGAGAAAAAAAAATCTTTTCAAAAGAAAGGCTGTCTCATCAATATTTTTTAATTTTTATTACTATTTTAAATTTTTTACATTTGGTTCATTGAAATTATTCCCCTTCAGTTGCTAAAATTGCTGTAAAGTTTTCTGGAAATATTTGATAATTTTTGTCAGCTTATAAACTAGTGGCAATATTTTTTTTGATAGTATTCTACATTTAGAATTTAGGGTACCTTTCAAATAAATTTAATTAGATCCATTGACTTCCTGATTGATAAGCAATGACTTTATAAGCATTCTTTCCATACTTCTCAATTGCCAAATAAAACACCGTGGTTAGAAGAGGAAAATGTCAGGCATGTATGAAGCATTTGAAGAAGAAAAGAAATCCTTTTTCTGTTTTGTTGACTGGAATAGCAAGCCATCAGTCCAGTCCATAGCATAGCTCATGCTAAAAATAAAATAAAGGTTTTTTTAAATCTCGATAACACAAAGGAAATCAGAAAACCACAGGAATTTTCAGTGTTCAATTTGGATGGCTTTTAGCTGATTTAAAGGACAGACAATTATTTAGGTGTGACTCATATGCCTGTTTTATTGATCTGTCCTACTGTTAAAATATATGTAGGCATGTGTGTTTCTGGGACTCATTTGCTTCCAGCACAAGTATTTAGGAACAACATGTGCCAAGACATCAAGATTTTGACTCTGCTGTTCTTTCAAACTTCAGTGCTTTAAAATAGAAGACATCTCAACAGATAAGGATCACATTACACTATGCACAATGTATTTATCTTTTCTAGACTAAATAAGATGCCTTCCTACAGACTTCAGAAAAAAACAACCCTTCACAAGTCGAGCTCATAATTTCTTTCACAGAAACTTGCTAGGTGAAGTGGTAAATCCAACAGTGCATACTCAGGTCACATTGCTACCACCACGTTAAGTGACTCCAAAAGGCCTTACCCCAGTCACATTCCTGCAAAATCTCTAGTTTGAGTAATCTTGAAAAGAAAAAAAAATCTGTCTTGTACACTGACTCTTTAACCCTATTCATTCATTCAGCTTCCATTAGAGGAGCTTCTTTACCAATTACTCGGCCAAACTGTAACCATTTCAGATTAACTATTCCATCCTAGTTTATTCCACCCAAAGAATTAGGCTCATTTTTCACCAGAAAGGTTTGTCATCAGGCCACCCAGCCCTCTAAGCATACTAGCACAGTCCGTGGGAATGACACATTAAGCTGATTGGAAACACACAGGTTCATGAGACCAGATGGGATGCACCCAAGTGCATAGAAGGAGCTGACCAGTGTGATCGCAAGGCTTGCTCTCTACCGTCTTCTTCTCTACCATCTTTGATTACTTTGATTCCTAATGATGGAAGAAAAGCAGATCTTGCACATCATCTTCAAGAAGGGCCAGAAGGAGGATCCAGGGATCTACAGGCTGGTCAGCCATAGTTCATTCCCTGGAAAGATGATGGAAAAAATCCTCCTGGAAGCCACCTCCAGCCATGGGAAGGACAAGAAAGTGTCTGTGAGTAGCCCATTCAGAGACATGCAACCATGGAAAATCCTGCCCAACTAACTGACATGAGTGGCTGTGTGGAGAAGCGGAGGGCAGCGTGTGTTGTACACCTTGACTTTAGCAAGGCCTTTGGCATAATCTTGCGTAGCCTCCTATGGCTAAACCAGTGAGATATGGGCTGGGTATATAGACAAGGAAATGTGTGGAAAACTGGCTGGACTGCCAGGTTCAAAGGGTGATGATGATTGCATGAGGTCCAGCTGGTCGTCAGTCAGTAGTGGTATGCCTCAAGGACTGACAGTGAGACCAGTACAGTTTAATGCCTTCATTAATGACCTGGGTGATGGGTTGGACAGCACTCTTGGAGTGTTTGTAGATGGCATCAACTGGGGGGCTATACTCAACGTGCTGGAAGGCAGCGCTGCTATTCAAACAGGACAGGCTGGAGAAATTAGCTGATGGGAACCTCACAGGATTCACTGAACAAAAGCCAATGCAAAGCTGGGCCTCTGGAATGGACAAAGCCCTGCAGTAAGACAGGCTGAGGCTAACCAGCTGGGAGCAGTTCTGCAGAAAAGGCCTTGCGATCCTGGTGGGACACAACATGGCCAGGAAGCAGGATTGCACCCGTGCAGCAAAGCAGCCCATACACCCAGGGGTGCACCAGCAAGGGGAAGGGATCCTTTCCAGATGTTCAGCACTGATGAGACAACTCCTGGTGTACTATCACCAGGTTTGGGCTCCCAGCAAAGGTAAAATGCTGACATACGAGTCTAGAGGAGGGTCCTCATGATGGCTGGAACAGGAGCACAGGGTGAACGAGGGGAGGTGAAGGGCAATGGGCTGATTCAGCCTTGGGGAGATGAGGGGAAGAGGAGACCTCACTGCTGTTGCAACTGGCTGGTGGCAGGGTACAGAGAAGAGGCAGTCAGGCTCTGCTGGGAGATGCACAGCAACAGGATGAGTGGTAACAGGCATACGCTGGAATGTGGGAAATCCCCATTAGGCACCAGGAAAAATTTTTGTAACATGAGGATGGTAATAACAGAGGAACAGGGCCCAGGGTAGTCCTTGGAGATATTCAGACCTCAAATGGACAAAGTCCTGGAGCAACCTGATCTAACTGGACCTGCTTCAAGAAGGGTGTTGGAGCGGACAACCTTAAAGTCTCTTCCAATCTAAATTATCCTTTGATTAGTTTTTAACAGTGAATTACTTCGGTTAAAGCAACTCAACTTCTTTGAAGAATAAATTTAGAGGAAAATGTATTCTTTAGTGCAAGTTCCAACTGATAACAATAAATTTGACAGATGTTTTGGGAGAACTGTTTTAAATATATCAGGCCAAATAAGTTTTATGATACTTAAAGGTACAGAAGCTTACTCTGCTGTTGGGATGATGCTGATTGCTAGCAGGGCGATTTCCTCTTCAGCTAACAGCAATGCTGCCCTGAAGGAAGGCACTAGGATCTGTGCCACATAGAGATGCCTAGAGAATCAAGGTACCCTGTGAGAATGCAACCAGGTGAGCAGAAGGAGGCACACATTTTATCTGCTCTTAATGATACTGGATTTTTGCTTTCAATGTAAATTATACTTCTTAAGAGAGGCAGATTGACCTGCCTAGCTGCACAGAAAATGCCAGATAGACTTCATAAAAGGAAAAGAATAATTTGTGCTGAATTCCACCTACATTTCTCTGATAACTGTTTCATGTGACACGCTGAATATACATCAGCTACATAAGAAGGAACAATTAACAATTTCCTTATCAATGTTTAGAGACTGTCTGAAATTCATCTACATAAGAGGAATGCACCACTCCCTTTTAGAGACCTAAGGTGAGGTCTCTAGAAGAGCAAGGTAATGTAACTGAGGGTGATAGGACAGCTTCATGAAACTCGTGTACTTTCACATTGCTTTGCTTAAGCTGGAGAGGGAATGGGAAGGGCTGGCTAAGAGAAGAGGCTTTGGAAAAACGCCCGTGACTAGGAAAGCTTGGCACTATCCCTCTCTCCTTGCAAGGAGAAGGAAAGATTTTCAAGCAGTTATAATGCTGAGAGTAGCCTGGAGGAAAAGTAAGTGAAGAGTTGTCATTGCAAGAGTCCACAGAGAGGGAATCTCTTCTGTGGCTCCCTCAACCGAAGTTTCACTGTCGATGAAGCAGGGATCAGCTGGGCTTTATCCCTTCCCCAGCCTTTCCATGGCAATGGGAAAGTATGCTTGACCCTCTTCTGAAGTCGAACCTGAAACTTGGTCTTCCTGTGCGATGGCTGTGATGACTGGTGTATATTAAAAGTTAAGCTAGTGAGTTTCTCCTTTCCTCCTCGTTTTTAAGTGGTAACGGCTGCAGGCTGTATTTCCTGCTGTATCTGTGCTCTGTGGACATGTGTGCTACAGCAAGAGAGTTGAGCCTCTGAAGGTGCATATAAAAGCGACTGCAGTTTAAGGACTGGTACTGTGTGATACAGTCCCTGAGATGCTCAGCACTGACTCAGTGGTGTTGCTGTGCACTAAAGCAGAACCACAGACATGAAAAGAAGCATATCAATAAATGCACAAGGCCGAGCTGTTCTTGCAGCAAAGCCTTTACATGTGGATCAGGGCGTATGCTCTTTCTCATTTCCTTCCACATGACATTGCTCCATTATTCTTGTCTTTAAAAGTCATTTATTGGCATAGTGCTGCGTATTACTGCATAGTGCCAAAGGCACAGCAGTCTCAAAATTATTTTTGTATAAATACTCTTCTGTAGCAAATACTCTTGTTTGAAGTGTATATCAGTGATTCAGACACGGCATTGGGAGCACAAGTCTGTAACTCCTCTCATATCTTAACAACCCACCTTTCTTATTACCATTTGGAAGAGATGTTTCATTGGTAGGTTTACAAGTGAAGATCTCATTTTTTGTCCTAGTGCATGGTATTGCTTTGATCTTACACAGCAGTTTCAGAGCATGCTTCCATGGCCTTTGCTGAACTCACCAAACTGATTTTACGATGATCTCCTTGATCTGTTTAATTTTTTGTCTTGCCACAGAAAGCTATCCCAATGTGAAGCAACTGAAAAAAAAACCCAGCACTACATTGAAGGAAACTGGTAATCCTAAACAAAACACCTTTTTTTTAAGACAAAGCTATGCCAAGGGGAGATGGTCGTCACAGATGAAAAAGGCCCCGTTTCTGCAAAGGGAAGCACTGCTTCATGCACAGTTCATTTGAGGCTTTGGAAGGATCTTGAATGGAACCCAGTGGTGCTGTTGACTCACTGCCAGTTCCCTGCAGACGATTCCTGTTTCCCCACCTCACAGGCTGTTGAGTTTTCCCGTCCCCATCGTGCTTGGCAGCTGTTGGGAAAGGCAAGGGCTCTCTGTGCCCACAGGGTTTCGCCTGACCCTGGCTGCTGCAATCCTGATGAGACAAGCAAGCAATCTCCATCCCTGTTGCCCGGCCGCACCCTTTTAAAGGAATTTGCTGTATGTTCCTATATAGCAGCAGATGGTACGACTGCTGGCTTTGATGGCTGAATCACAGCGGCCTACGCAAAAACAAGGGTGCCAATCTCAGCGAAAATCCCACATCTTTTTGCTCCTAAGTGACTTCTACACATCTGAAAATATACGCGGCTTCCTGCAGCTTTCCTCCTTGCAGGCCTTTTTGTGTGATAGCCCTCGGGCTGAGAGGGACCGGGAATTATGGCATGCTACCAGAAGCTTTGCAGCACTGTGGAGCCACCAAGTAGGTCTAAGAAGAGCAAAATAAAACTTGTGCGGAAAGGTGTGACAGCACTTGTATATATTTGCTCCTTAACATGCACTTTACAAACCCAGGGTAGTCAAGTGGAAAAGGCATGTGTAGTCTAGTAAGTCTGAAAGCCTTGGATGGTGGGCCAGCTCACCCTGAGCTTTGGAAAAGTGATGGAGGTACCAGCAGGGCCCTGAAGCTCAAACAGTGTTCAGCTGCAAAACTGCTGGTGAGGACAATTCTACATTTCCGCTCCACCCCAAGCTCTCATTAATCTCATCTTTCCACAAAAAACTTTTTAGCTGCATTTCGTATGTGGAAAATCACACATTGGTCTGTTTCTCCTCCTGCTGGCTATCAGTCAAATTACTGCTGAGACAACACAGCACAGGGTTAAAGCAGTTTGAACGGAATAGGGATCTGGTTGGTTGAAGTACAACTGAGAAAGAAATACTGAAATACACCTCCAATGCAGAAATAACAACTTTTTCTTCTCACAGAAGATTAAGGAAGAGAGAAAATGACTCAAAGCTGAGATTTTCCTTTTGAACAATTCCTGCACAGCTTTCTTAATAAAAAATCATTAACATTTTTGCAGACAAAACACTCCTGTCCTATGAGAGAAATGAAAGATGTTTTGCAGAGGAGCCTTTGTTATTGCAGAAAGGAAAGAGCTTGTTGGTCACAGTAGGCAGGCGACACATGTTTTTATTTCCAGCTGAACTGCACGTTTCCTGTGTGACCTTGCAACTCCCCCGTACCTCCGTTTCCCGTTTGCAATGTTGGATAATAAATATCTTGGTGAAGCAAGACCGATACTCTCCTTGCAGGAACTATTTGCAGTTCCTTGTTCAGGCGGTGCCAGAAAAGTCTGGAGTTTCCTTTAATGACTTGGACGGCCCTGGAGCGGAGGGAAAAGGGCAGGGGGATCCTCGCTTGTGCTGCACGAGGAGGAGTGTGTCACTCTCTTTTTCACTGATGCCTGGGAGGCTGCTTTGGGAGGAGTGTCGTCTTTCTGGTTCTCTGGGGTGCTAAGAAAACCCAAAGGTGGGAGAAGGTGTCAAAATTGCCTTCTAGGAGTGGGAGGTGAATGAAAGAAACAGTCCCCAAGCCACTGAAACTGAAAATTACTGGGTCCTTCCCAGGCCAGGTTTCTTTTTTTAGGCTATTCACAACAGACTCTTTTGCCTTTCCCTGAAGACAGAGAAGCGTACTGCCTTTACATCTTGTTTAGTTTGTTTCCTCTGTACCATATTTTAAGGGATGATGCCTTGCTGTCCATACACACCTGTGAAAATCAATGTAAAATTCTATCACACCAGCACAACATGCTTGTTGCCTTCATTTTGCTCAGGTGAAAACAGCTCGCTTCCCTGTGAAGGCAATGAAAAGCCATCCTCTCAACTCCTCCATCTTGCCAGATGTTCTCCCAGCTTCTAACCAAGGGCTGTGTGTGACTGTCCTTGTGCAATGCAGCAGACTTGATGGGATCCCAGGGATTTCCCAAAAAATATTTTCTCAACCTGAGCCCAGAAAGTGTCTCCTGCCCCAAGTTTGGCAATTTGTGTCATATGTGCCAAAGACAACACAGTGGTAGGTTCCAAACGACACTCGACAGACAAAACACATGGCCAGCACACAGCTGGAGGCATCTAGATGTAAGAAAAGACAGTGCCTGTCAGACTGTTTAGGATTTCCTTCTAAAGGACAGCAGGTTGTGTTGAGGTTGGTGAGTACATCCAGCATCCCACTGGGATGTGGCTGGGGTGCTCCCTGTGCTCAGCAGCCGAGGGATGAAGGGTGGGCACAGCTGCTGCCTGCTTTAGGGAATAGCAGGCTCTCCTTGGCACCTTGGAAACAGAGGGTGTTTCACACAGCCAGTGCCGTCCCAGGAGAGCAAAGGTCCATGACATTATAAATAAAACCTAATCCAGCATTCATGCCCATCACTCCTCTATTAGTGTCACAGTTTGTGTTCACGACTTTTGAGGAAGAGCAGGCAGAAAAACTGGGTGGAGATGTTCAGCTCATTTCACAACAACTCTTACATGTTTTAAGCAACCTGGCAAGGAAAGGATTTTTTGCGTTAATTTAGGAATACAGGAAACAGTTTAAGGAAGATGCAACCTGTAGGTTCCTGTGTTTCTTCCTGTTAAGTAAGGATCATGTTTAGAAAACAATGAAGCTCAATTTCTGCTTCACCTGTTTTAAGCAATGTTCCTGCCAAAGGGAACAGATCGCTTCTCAGGACAGAGAACTCGTCTGTGAAACCTGGCATCCTCCCCCTTTGCCATCCATCCCAGTGCTTCACCGTGTCTGCTCATTGCTCCTCAGACAGCAGCATTTGAGGAGCCTAAATCTTTCTGGTAAAACATTGCAGCAAGGCTGAAAGCTGAAGCCTGTGGTCACACCTCTTCTGCTGTAGCAGACACAACCTCCAATGTGCTCACACTAACTGTGGGGTAAATTGAAGGTAAAATTGCTCATGAGGAGGACATGGTGTTGTTTTCGGTTTTCAGTTGTTTTCCCCCTCTGTGCTTGGGGCAGGACTCTTTCCTTGGTCCCACGCGTCCAACCTGCCATGAAATGCCAGCTAAAACCACACTGCAAGTTAAATAGTAGCTATAGTACCCATGCACATCACTGTCCGTCGTCTATGCAACTGTGAAGCTATTAAAATGCAGATGGTGATTTTAAGGGTAGGCAGTTCTGAGCAGTGCTTGGGTGGAGGGGTTTAAAATGTTTTTGAGATATTTCATGCCAGCAGTAACATATGGGACTGAACAAGCAAATGCCTGCTACGGCCTCCAGCCTCTCTGGTGTGCAAAACTTGCATGCCAGTAGAGGTAAAGGGTTGAAGGTAATGGGTTGGAGGTAAAAGGCTGGACTCTCAATGAACCTGGGTCAGGTGTTTCAGTAGACACATTTTGGTCAGTCCTGGGACATAACTAGGAGCCCCTGGGTGATGGTGCACAGACGGCAGTGGCAGAACAGCCTGTGCAGGAATACAATGGCAATACTGTTTCCCATAGACTAAAATAATGAATCATGGCTTCCCCTTGCTACTGTCGTTCACATAACCCTTACAAAAATTTATAATTAGATTAGTTGCCCTTTGGATAGGTTCACATGCTTTTTTTTTGAAGGGCTGCTAAGGTAACTGATGATTTCCTTATTTCATCCTGTGTAAGGGGAAATTTTACTTCCTAGTGAGCCTGAACTCGAGACTCAGTGAAAACAGATACTTGTTTATCAGGAGTTTCAGTGCTTCTATAGTTATGAAAGAGAGGACTCTCAACCTGTTTTTTGGGGTGTTGATCATGTTATTCCATTTTAATGCTAAAAGAAGAGCTAGTGCAACTCATGGGAATTGTTTCACTTCGAAGATGAGGGAGTGGAATTTTTAATTCAAATTTTTAAAAGGCTTTTGACACTTTCCTATAAACTTCTAATCAGTCTGGTTGCTTTGCTATTTTCTCTCCTCTGGCTAAAAGTCCAGTTACTGCTGTGCATACAAAAATAAAACCAAACCCTCAAGAGAAGTCTGTGTGGGTGGATGGTAGCGTGCTTCTGCTTGGGCTGACCCATTCTCTCTTTCGAACAGCAGAAGCGGAGGGCTTATAAATCAAACATCTGAGGGGAGAATTCTTTCCACATTTCCCCTCTTCTCTCCCACTGACACAAACACAGAGACCGAGAACAGAGCTGGTGTGAGCAAATGGACTGACGCCTGGAGGAGACCGGCGACAGCGGACAGGGCAAAGTGCCAGATGTCCTCATACAGGGAATTTCCCTTCTCTCATCAAAACTCTCTGGTGCATCCTGCTCTAGACAATTTATCCTCAAACGCTCGGGCTGTCCTCAGCAAGCCCTCTCCATCCTCCGAGATGGAGAAAGTCAACCTCAGACATCTCCCTGCTCCCCCTCCAGAGCCTGCATCCACGTGAGGCACCGGCGCTGCTGGCAGTGGAGCAAAGAGGTCTGCTAGCCAGTGCTTCGCAGCTACACTTGAGTACAGAACTGGAGAAGTGTAAAAGAAATTTCTCCAGGAAATATTGGCTGGAGGTTTAAGAGTAGTCTGTAATATCATGAGTTAAGGGACAAAGGCGAGTACATTTTATTATTTAATCTGTCAGAAAGTTCAATGCAATTCAAGGTTGTTGTAATAAATAGAAATGTTTACCTAAACTTTCTCCATCTGATTCATCATGAGTTGTATGACATGTCCTCAATGACACAGGAATGTATGACTATAACCAAGAAACAAGCAGATAAGAGCTTTACAGTGCGTGTATCTGGCTTTATATAAAACAGCACATTAAAGATAGGCATATCCTGGGATGCAGGTCTATATGTATATTCCACTGGGAGTGTGTTGCTCAGATGTGGTTTCACGCAACAACCAAACCTCACAGAAATTCTTCAGACTGTCATCCTGAGAGCTTCCACATTTAACATTTTTATCTCTGTCTCATCCCTCCCACTCTCAGTAAGGGTTTTCTATAATACCCTTGAGTAAGTGACACCAATATTAAGAACAAAATGGTTGATACCATTCTTGCTATTTGACCTCGACAAGAAATGTTATTTTGAGTCACTACAGGGTAAAAGTCCCATTCTTCATCAGCAGTAAAGATTTGTGTCAGAAAGTGTCTCAAACTACTTACAGAGCGTGAAAGTCTACACTGTGTCTGTTCTCAGGTCTAATTTTGTTGACAAATCAATCTGGTTGATAGTTTTTGAGAAGAATAATCTTTTGTCAAAAAGATACCACACATTTTAGCTGAAGCTTATGATAAGGAAAAGTTATTTATAAGAAAATTTGTCAAGTCAAAATGATTTAATTTTGGTTTTAGTTGATAACTTCAAAAAATAGAATCTTTATTTCTAAAAGAGTTTTCATTTAAAGATCATTTAGAGTGAAGTTTATGGTTGACCATTTAGATGTCAAAGATTTTTGAGAGTAAGTCTGTGGTCAAAATCAACCCAAAACTCATCATAACATTTGGAATTTCCAAATTTCCACTTCTAATTTTTTCTTTAATTTTTGGCCTTTTGTCCTGACCACATTTGGGACTTTGTATTCTATGTTGAAAACTTGATTTGGAGGCAGGAACTATTTCCCTCTTCAGACTTCAAGTTTAAAAAGGATGTATTTACTTGGTCAGTGCACAAAAAGACACACACACAGAGCACCAGTAAGCAACCGGAACAACGACTCAAAACATCTTGCAAATCCTGAGTTTCTTCCAAGACCTCAATCCTTTTCTTCTGGACAGTTGCCCCTTTTTATATAAATTAATGGCTGGTCAGAAAAACCAGGCCAATTCATTCCTGGGAAAACTGTCTCTTGTTAAATGTGCAGGGAATTTTAAGCTGCCTATGCCTGTTGAAGCAGGCTGCACATCTGGTCACATTCTAGCTTCTCCAAGAGTAGCAGCAGCACCCTTTAATTGACAGAAATCCCAGCTGTCACCTGTTGGAGCACGATGGGATTGAGGTGTACAGTGGTCTCTCCAAAGTTAAGATCTTTGTTGGACAAGGGTAGGACTTGGATTGTGTCCAGAGTGCATGGGAAGGGGAGGTTGCTCCTGGAAGAGGTGTGATATTCCCATACTGCTCAGGTCACTTATTTGGTCTGTTGAAATGCACTGTTGGAGCATGTTTGCAGCAGTTGTTTCCAAGCCAAAGTGGGGAGAGTCACAGGAGGTAACACTATGAGTAACCGTGGTTAAGCCCACATCTACCGGTGGGGAAGTAGAGGTTAACAACATCACAAACTGAGCGTCATTTCTCTATAGATGCATCTGTTAGCTTAAAAAAAAGAATCTAGAAAAGCCTTTTAGAAGTAAGAGTCCTTCTTCAGAAAGTTGGACTCCCCCTGGAGAACTCGGAGAAATGAATTGTTCAAACAATTTGATATTATCAAAAAGCCAAGCTGTAACACATGGGAATAACCTGGGATTTGAAGTTGCCTGACTAGAAGAAGACTCATTGAATTTCAGAGTGCCAAAGTGAGAAGGCAATTTTTAAAGGTATGTACAACAAATTATAAAGGTGCAAAATAAAAATAATACTGATTCTTGCATGGCAAAACACCTCCTCTTTGCTTTTTAAAGAATGCTGAGTCTTTATCACCTCAGGTGTTTCACCTCTGAGAAAGGGTACAAAATTGATTACATTTAAGCATTGATGTTACGTGGGCCTGTTCAACTACCGTCTTCAAAGTGGTTATTCCCTTCCTTTCTATAAAAACAAAGCAAAATAACGGAAGTTAAGGACACAGCCATTCACACAGAATTCTACTGGCAGGTCAACCCTGAGAAAGGAACTGAAGAGGCAGGATACTTCAGAAAGCATGATCAAAGCATGGCATTAACTTTGACACAAGGCATGCAGGAAAAAAAGTGTAAGTAGAATACTATGCATCTGTTTCATTTTTGCTGTCTTCTCTGATTTCAGTGCTGATATACTACATAGCAGCAGTTCATCACACACCATAAAATAATGGAAAACTTACTGTGTCCAAATTGGTGTCAAACTGAAACTTTATTATTTACATACAAAGAGTGACTAACATTACAGTTACACTATTTACAATACTTTGAAGTATTAAAAGTATTACACTATTTACAATACCTTGAAGTATTCTATAAACTGGAATAAATTGCACAAAAAAAATGTAGATTGCAAGCTATCTAAATCCAAATTTATACTGCATCCACAGTCCTTTATTTTGGCTGTGGTGCTCTCACACTTAAAAAGAAATTTCATCCTCTGGGCATTTTCAGATAGCATCTTAAACATGTTAGGAATACCACAAGAGTGAATCTCTACAGTTTATTTGAATAAACACTCATGTGCATTTTGTTGTTGACATGCTTTTTGTCACCTGGTTCTCATCCAATAAGGATATATTAACAGAACTATCATCTCATCAAGACAGGGACTGCTTCTTACTAAGAATATGTAATAGTATTCAAAGAATATGTAGTAACACCCAGAGCAAAGGTAAGTTAATGGTAACCAGGACTGCTACATGCTTTTGTAACTTAGATTACCATGCAGACGGTGATTATGCCTCCAACCGTGCACAGACTGAATTCTTGCCAGCTCTGTTTCATCTGTACCTTTATAAGCAAGTGCCTGGTCAAATCCTTTCCTACTAGCTTTTAAGACCTTCCATAAGCCAGACATAGTCTGCTTCTCAGTTCTTCTCAACATTCAAACCATCATCCTCACTACAGCAATGTTCGTTGCTCTAGAACAGCTAGTCTTTCTGGCTAGCTGCTACTTTTGCAGAAGATGCTTCTCTCCTACCCTGCCCCCACAGCCCTTCCCTCTGCCAGCTAGTTATCAAACTGCCTCTGAGTAGGAGGGTAAGGATTTTCCAAATGACCTCAGCACGCTTTTCATCCTCCAGATCTGCAATGCCTATGGTGTGAGTGCAACGATGCCTCTGGGCAGGTAATAGGGGGATTTCCACAGTAGCAGCCTTTGTACATGCTTTCAGTCACGAAGGAGGTGAATGTCTCAGAAAGCATCTGGTTTGTTCAGATCTTAGTGAACTGGGAAGTGCAGGACAGTCGAGAGTCTTTTTATTTCTTCTACATTTCACCTGGCAGGAGAGAGAGGCTGAAGTGGAGCTGGTTTGCTCAAAAGGAGAATCTGTGACGTGGTTTGGGGAACTTTGTATATTCAAGTTTTTAAGGTGAACATTTCATAATAAGAAACTTTCTGACTCGATATTCCGGTTTTGTCTATGAGCTCAAGGGGAGAACATGTGCCCTCTGCTGCTGTGGTGGAACAAGTCTAGGTAAAGATCATGTCGAGGTGAAGAGTGACCGGCAGCTGATGGTGAGGCAGCAAACAGCACGTGGCACTCTCACCTCTGCTTTATGTCGGTAGCGGCATTTATGCAATGTGTCCATATCACATCAACATGCACTACCAAAGTCTGCCCAGACTTGGTCTTGGCCAAAGACTATTGGGTTTGGGAAGACAGCCTTTATGCATTTCTTTCAGCTCTTTCTAGTGATTTATGCTCTTTAATTAGTAAAAAAAGCACAAAAGTAATCAGCACGTAATTAGTGGCCAGAACTCATGCATCAAGCTTTATGGATTCACTAGTTTCAAGCAGATGGCCCTCCTTTTCAAAGGCACTGAAAGCTTGCTGCTCCCATGTGTGTTGATTGAACTGAGTACATTTTTGGCCACCATTAATGAGAAGTAGAATATCCACTATCACTAGATTAAATAATGAAGCCTTCACTGCTAGGTCACACAGTCTAAACAACCTTCTGAGCAGTCTGAGATACGTGAGGCCAAACATGTTAGACATTTGCATACAGAAAATCTGTAGACAAAACTTTTTTTTCTCCTGTTGACACTGATTCTTCAGCTATCAGCATTGCAACTCTTCACTTTTGGCATTAACTGCAGTTTTTCTCCTTCTTGGATGTTTCATAATTTCTTCTTGGCTAATCTTAGCAGTGCCTCTCTAATCAGACATTGCAATTAATCAGGAAATGGGATTATAAAGGGGTTCCTAACATGTAGGCATTCACAGAAGACAAGAATGACTCTGAAGGACTGACCACAAGGCTGTGGGTGGCTGCATCCGTTTGTATCATTATTGAGAGACAAATATCCGGAGGCTTCAGTGGGAAAAAACAGTCAGGAGGAGAGAGGAAGTTTAATGTGTTTAAAAGATCTGCTAAGTCCTCAAAAATATGGAATGATCCTCCAAACAGGTAATAAAAAGGGGAAATGAGAATCATTTGGGGATTTTTAGTAGTATCCTGTCATTTAGCTTACAAAACATTTATTTTTAGGTATTTAATTATATATTTTTCTTTATGATATATAAGAAGGTTTTGGGTACCTCTGCTTCATAAATTTTGTCTTGCTAGGTCTGGATTTCCTTGATTCTGCCTATGGGTGCATGATCTCTAAGGAAAGACAGAAGATTTGAGACAAGCAGCAATCACACTTTATACCAGAGTCCCGGTGTCTTGGATCTCAAGGAAACCCTTTCCCCATATCTGTAACTAAGGCTTAGAGTTGTATGAATGGGCATAAACAGCCAAAGAACCTGTGCTCAGCAGTGGAGTTAAAAAATGTTTTCCCATGCTCAGTAAATAAACAAACAATGTTTTCCAGTTGACCATCAAACACCAGCAAGGAGAATCCATGGGTTATAATCTCCAGTCTTATACTATCTGTTAACATGTGGAAATGAAAAGGACTATACAAATCTGGAAGCATAAACATTTAATGATCAAAGGACCTAATAAAACTTTTTAATGCTGGAGTTGCCTGCAATTTGCATCACATGAGTCTTTTTCCAAAATTAACAGTGTATAATGACACCTAAGCCAAATTCACACAGGTTCAAGTTGTTAAGTAATCTGTATTATTTATATTTATTCTTTATTAGCTATGTCAAAATAGTTACACACAGGTGTGGGACATATGTGCCTGACACTGCAAAACTGAATGGCAACAGACAGATAACCCCAGGCCTAAACCCTTTCGGTGTACAAATGAATGCTGCCCAGTCCTTATGGCTATACAGGTGATGTACACACCAGTGGGCTCTGGAGAAATAGCGCTCCTGGGGGCTGATAAAAACCATGGGCTGAGTTCTTGTAGCCCAAATAACCAAAGAACAAACGGAAAATCAAGGCCAAGTGTTCATCCAAAAATTAATCAAGATTTTAATGGTGTATCTGAGGTTACTGACTATGAATCATGTATGCTATGCTTTTACTTTCTCAGCTCTCATCTTATGTGAGGAAGTGACATGGGACAAAACTGTGAAAGATGCTTGTGGATAAATAAGCAAGGCAGGTATGCATAAAAGAGAAGTGTTTGGGTGAGAAACGGCAGAATAAGAGAGAAAAGCAAATGAATGACAGTGTTGGGAAAACTCTCAGAACAGAAAGCTGGGAGAATTTTATAGTGAGGTCAGAGCTAACAGAACAGACTTGGACAAAACTGTAGCCTGGAATACTGTCTTGACTTAGCATTCTGAATGGCCTTGTTGATTCAGAGAAAATCATATAGGAGGCATCTTCAGTATTCAAATCAGGGCTTAAGGCCCCAACAAGAGACAGAATGAGGGCAACGGACTAAATGAAAACAGAACGAAGGTTTATTCAGAGCAGAATAGATCAAAGATATCATACATGATACGGGAGGAGGTAAAGATACTAACAATGATTGAGAAGAATGTCAGGAACAAGATGAAAAAGGAAACAGAAGTTAATCTGTCTGGAACAGAGGCTAAGTCAGAGGTGCTTATGAATAGAATCAACAGGATGATAGAACTGATTTTATTGCCTAAGGAGAAGGCAGAAGCATAGGGAGAAAAAACAAGCTGTAAAGGACAAGTGCCAAAAATTGTAGAAGTGAAAGGTAAGCCTGTCATGCAACTTAGGAAGGAAAAACCAGATGCATGCAAAGAAAGGACTGAGTTATGAAAGCCAGAAAAAAAAAAAAAGACAAAAACTCCAGCAGGTAATGATTGGTAATCAAAGGAAAAGATAATTTGGAAAGCTTTCTACTCTGAAGTACATAAACAGTATTTAATTATTGTGAGTAACAGGAAGAAAAATCCCAGGACTCTCTTTAAATCCAAAATAGATTGTAAATCCAAAACATAGGAAGAGGAAGAAAGCATGTACAATATTGTTTCCTAAAGCAGTAAAAACTAGACCCATGAGATACATTGAGTGCAAGAAGGCATTTTTTTGAATGAATTAAATTTGGATAGTGCATATTACACTTTCTATTCAGACTGAGAGCTAGCTAGCTAGAGTTTTCTTGATCTTCCTCCCTGTACTTGCTGTCTGGTCGCACTAGTGTACCATTTACGTAAATTCTGTGTATTCCTGTCATGTCTGTACCTGCTCTTGACTGTCTTTGTGTCTGTCTCGGTCTATATTCAACTCTGAATTTCACCCGAGGAAAGCCAATTGGCAGCAGACAGCTGGATTCAGCTCAATGCATGTCTTTTTTGCCCCAAACGCAGATGTTCAAGGTGACACACTCTTTTCATGCTAGTACCAATGAACAACTCTTCTGAGATTCCATGGTGGTGGGAAGAGCACTGGATGTATTTCAGCAGCTAGAAATGGGCAGGTTTTGATAAGTCGGCTTTCATGTGTGTGGTTAGGTGGGGAAGTGGTTATTGTGGTTAAGAGTTACAGCGACTGTCATTTACTCCAGCCTCTTAGACAGAAGCTGGATTTCTGGGGGGTTGATTACAGACAAGATAACCTTGCAAATTCAACAAAGCTCAATTTAGTAAAGCTCAGGTGCAGCGGAAAGCGGGTGCCGAGGGGAAGGGAGTGTCTGTGGCTCTTGGCCACATGGCAGCACGCCCTTCATTGCACCCGCAACAGGCGCTCAGGGCGTGGGAAACTACACCTGGAGGAACGGCTCCCACCGCAGCTCCTGTCCCTCTCCGTGCTGGGAGGAGGCACTCCAATTTCAAAGCGGTGATGGAAAATAATGGGGGACTCTGTTAGAAGAAGGTGAGGCAGCTTTTAACACTGGGTGCAAATGTTGAGGGAGAAGAAGGAGAAATTAAGGCTAGTCAGAAGGCTGGTGGTTGTGGAAAGCCTGGTGCACGCTACAGTGAGCCATGGATCAGGCTGTGTAAAATTTTTCTATGTCAATATGTTTGTTCATATAAAAAAATGAAGTCCTTTCTCAGTACGACCATTCACCCTCAGCAACCTGAAAGTCTTGATTTTGTAAGGAAAAGGCACGGTTTAAGCTGAGTCACAGACTAGCCGTGCTATGCCCTAGACACAGTCATGTTTAATGACATTCCTTGAAGGCATTCACCTTACCTGATCACAAGAGTGAGTGAGACAGTGTGAAACGTTGTGTAGTCCAGCTTTTAATCTGATACAGATCAGCTGAGACCCTGATGCTGCTGTACTTGGTTTATGCCAATCTAAGCAAATACTAAGCCTGGAGTATTTTTATTTCCTACAGGGCACACAGTGCTTCAGTGCAATTACTAAAAGGTAATTGCCAATAGTTAACAATAAAATAGACATATGCCTTGAGAAGAAGTTTCAGCACAAATTTTTAGCATAAGCATATGTTTGTTTTTTTTTTCTGGCAATCTCATGGATGATGCGTTTTAATATATTTTTCTGACTGGTCAAAACATGCAATGTGTGCCCAGGTCTATTGCTCTGATGAATGTGCATTTCTAAAATCAAAAAAAGCCCATAAGAAGCTAGACCCATGCCTATGTGAATTAACTGGGCTTTTTAGGCATTGTCCTCAGTTTCCTCTGTGCTTGAATTATTGAGGTCATTCTTTGACTGACTGTGACAGACAAGGGGTAGACCTTCTAATCAATCTGTAATGTTTCTGAAACCACCTGTCTTCTGAAATGCATGGGCTATTTCCTGAGATCATGGAAAGGATCTCTTAAAATTGTCCATGGCCCCATCTATTCACAAAAAATGTAGCTGTAAGATAATATTTATTTTCAAAACACTGATCACTAATTAGGAAGCTCTTCAGATATATGCATAGAGTCAGATGCTCAGCCAAACCTTAAACTGACTGAAACTCAATATTTTTATAGATGTTCAGTTAATTTTATTTTAATACCCTTTCCTGCATTATTTTCTGGTTCCAGCAGACGCAGAAGATTTGGAAAGTCAGTCACACAAGTGCTGGCTGTGTCTTAAGCTAACCTATTGTTACAAAATTTATCTGAATCAACCATTTTGTTTGTGTAGAGGAAAACTTCACATCTGGGAATTTTATTCATTGCCAATATCCAAATATTTGGATGAATGCAAAAAGCATGTAGGGGAAAAAAAAGAAGAAAGAACCTGGAAAGACTCTTATAAGATAATTACGTGAAAGTGCGTTTTTGAGTTAGCAAAGATTGTTAATATATAGCAATTATTTGCACGTGTGGAGAGCTGTATGATTGGATGTCAATGAGCCTTAGCTACTCATTTCAAGATTTCTATTCTTCCTTTGAGCTGAAGAAACATGCATCTGAAGTCAAACCATTTGCAGTGATACAGAGGGGAGAATTTTAACAGTGGGTGTCTAGGCTTGTTGCTTGTATCTAGTGTAATAGTTCATGGAGCTGCCTGTTGCATAATTTTTTGAAATTGCTTCAACCACATGACAATCCAAATGGGACTTGTTCTCACAGATCTCTGTGGATACAGCAACCTTGAAAGAAGGAGGAAGAAGCACTGCCTATTGACAGTGGAAAACACAAGAGAATGTATTGCCATTTATGAAAAAAAAAAAACCTAGGAAAAATAAGTAATGTGTTGTGGAGTTAATGTTAAAATTTTTGGGTGGAGGAAGTGTTTGGTGGATGCTGCGAGTAACCTTCAGGGAGAAGAGTTTATGTTGAGCAGAACTGCAACAAGTAGGACATCCATGGTAAACATTAAGTCAGTGGGGACAGTTCTCTCTTCATGAGGTTGGTGGGATTGGCCAACAGTGAAAAGAGGAACTTTTGCTACCCCTTTGCACCCACACACTTCCTCATCAGCATTGAACTTGATAACATGGTCTGCAAAAGGCCGCTGTCTTCCCTGGGCCCTTGCTGATAACAGCATGTACGCTTCACACAGTGCTGAGGTCTGCAAACCCTGTGAAGATGTGCTTTGCTCCTGGGGTTGTCTTACCAAACTCCCTCTGCCTCACTGCTCCTTGGCAGTAATTTTCTTTGCTGTGGAGACCTGATATCTGTCCTGTACGCAGAAACAAATAAACAAATCTTCTCACTTAAAAAAGCATGAGGTAAATGTTCATCAGAAAAAGTACTCCTACCCTTTGGTGGCTGAGGTCTCTCTGTGCCATCAGGAGAGCGAGAAAAGTAAAAGGGCCTCCTGAGGCTGGAGGAAGCAGGAGGCTGAGCATGTGCTGGCATGGGATACCACATTGGATGTTCAAAAATCACTGTGAGGAATAGGGGCCTCTGCTTCCAAAGCCATCTGTACCTTTGGTAGACATGGACCCTGTAATTCTACCACCACGCTGTCTTTGTCCAGCACATCACACCTGCCTGTATGGGTACACGCAAGCTGCAGGAAAAATTTTGCCAGGCAGTAACTCTTGCTCTGCACATTTTGCAGGACTTGCATGCATGAACTCAGGTGACCTCAGTCTAAGAACTTCAGTCTTTGCTGAGTCTCACCATGAGACTGTCAGTCTGGAAAACTCAAGCAGATATTGGTAAGGAGCAGGAGGAGGAAGGAGCCCAGGTCTCCTGTTTTACTGAAGGGGGGAATCTGTGGGAAGATGTACAGATGACTGTCGTGTCTCTTAGTGTGCTGTGGGGAGGAAAAGGGACCTCTGGAATAAAAAAGGTGAGCAAAAAGCCCTCTCTGCCACACTGGAGTTAATAGAAAGTACACGCAGTGCTGGGAACAGTTCAGACTTCCCTGTCTAGGCAGTGCTCCTTGGCTTACTTGCTCACCCACGCAAAATGCTGGTTGCAGATGCAAAAGACTGGGGCAAGGCTGATGGTCCTGTAGGGGTGAAAAAAATCGTTGTTGAGTTTTACTTTGGTTTCTTTTAACTGCTTATGGACTCTCCAGGCAGCCTCCAGGCAAAGTAAATGAAGGGGATCTGGTGAGGTTTTCACAGCACCCTGGCTGCACTCGATGTTGAGAGAACAGCACTGTGCTGCTGTGTGGTGTCTCTGCGAGGTGCCGGGAAGGCTCTGGAGGGAGACCTGGGGGTAGCGGGGATACAGGTTGCACAGGGCTGTGCACTGTATGTTCAATGGTGTTTTTCTCGTGTAAGTGTTATTTGCAATTGCCATTAGCGGATACGTCCTGTTTACAACTGGAAGCGGTCAGCTGGCTGACTGAGTTTCTCTGCCCGGGTGAGATGGTGTTGTTCTGCAAGCAGGCACGATAAGGAGTGTGAATCATACCATCCTAAACACTTGGCATCCGCCTGAGTCATTGGTTTGCTACCATGTTTTACAATTCCTTCCTGTTTTTGCAGTATCTGGGGGTTTGTTATCCTTGTGACCTGCCCACAGTACTTTGAAAACTGACCAAGGTACAAATGTAAGAGTTGACTGGGTACAGTATTTTTTTTGTTGTTGTTTCCTAGGAAATCTCACAATTCTAGTTCATTTCAAAGGAGAATTAAATAAAAGAAACTTTTGAAACACCCTGCAGGAATTAACACTTTGAAAGTACCTTTGGTCAACTGCTTTTTTTAAAACCTTGAGACATTTTCAATACTAAAATATTTTCTTCTCATATTAGCTGGTTTAAGGTTTCCAAACATCTCCTAAATGAATACTGAAAATTGCTTGAACTGAAAAATCAGAGTTTCTTTCATTAAAGTGTCAATAGCAAGTTTTGACATTACCAAAACACAACACTTGAAAAATCCTACTGATATAAGCCCTGCTTTGGAATGTGATTTTGGCAAAAAACATTATTTCTGTCAAAAAGATTAGTCAAAGGATTTTTGGGCTAACTCGTTGCATACAGATGTATACACACACAGAGACATGCAAACACAAAAACTTACCAGAAACGAAAGATGAAAATTCAGAAACACAATTGTGCAAATTGAAGATTATCAAAGTTTTATAAACTTTGGAGCAGGTATTGAAATGCTTTTCCCATTTCCATTCCATTAAGCCTAAGTCTAACACATTTGACACTGCTGTCAATTACTTAGAAAAAAATGAATAAAATGGCTAGTATTCAAAGTTTGCATAAGCAAATATTGGAGAATTGCTGAACTGTGAAGAGAATGCATTATGGATTTAGCAATCTGATTTAAATATATAGATACGTGCAACAGAGTGTGTTAGCTCAGGGTGAGAATGTATGAAATGTTGTTTAAATGGGAACCAGTGACAAGATATTTGTGGGTGGTACTTAAGCCCCCCCTGAAATGCCAATGTGAAAATAGCTTAAGAAATCTATTGGGAAGTATTAAGTGGAAATAAAGCTTTGGCATTTTGTGTTTTATTATTTTTACTTTTTCTATGTGTGCTGCTGATGCAACTATATCTGCAATACTATTAAAGATGCTGATAAAGTACAGAGGGTTCATGGAGGAGCCACAGGGATGAGTAACGGCTTGAAAAACATGTCCCATACTAGGGTACTCAAAGTAGCTGGTTTATCAAAGAGGAAGTTAGGAGATGATTTGATCGCAGCCTGTCAGCACTCACATAGTGAGCAAGCCTTTACATTTTATCTCTCAAACCTGGCAGATGAAAATATCGCAGGAATCAGTGAATGACTACATGAGCAAGACAAATGAAGATTAGAAGTGAAGTGCAGATTTTCAGCAGTGAAGTTAACTAATTTTGGGAACCATGTATTAAAAAAATGTGGCAGGTTCTTCAGCTGAAAGTTTTAATTTGGAATTTTGGTGCTTAAAATAAAAAAGTCTGCTCTCATCAGATAAAAAATAATGCAGAGAAATTTGGCGGGCTATGTTAGCGAAGAGCTAACTAGAAATGCTTGGTCTTTATTTACTGTCATCTTAATTCGGTGTGCTTTTCAACATGAAGGTGTGATGGATGATGTTTGTGTGGCTTGGATGTTTTCAGTAATGTGTTGTGTTCCATTAAGAAGTGAAGAGGTTGACTTCGACCCTGTGGAAGGAAAGGGAGTGTAGGCTGCCCTTGCCTTGGTAGGGACCAAGTGTCCAAGTGTCAGAAGTTCGGAAAAAGAAATTTCCTAGAAATCCTGGAAAGAAACTACTGCTACTCAAAAAGTCAATGAGTTGAGTGCAGCCAGCCATGGATATGAATGCAGAGACACAGTGGGCAGACGAAGAATGTGTATAAACCTTTCTATTTCTAGACTGTCTGATCTAGTTGTTCAGAGTTTTCCCAATTAATAAAGTGAGGTATTCTAATTTTAGTTCTATTAAACTCAACAGTTTCTCATTTTAATTGATTTTTGGTCTTTTTTTTAAGATCAAATCTTGGATGAAGGTCTAGGCATGTGGCCTTCAAGAGTAGCCAAATTAAGATACCTTGCAGTTTATCTTTGTTTAATCCCCTCACTCCTTCTAGAAGTACTAAAAACTTTTCTACCGCTTGTCTACAGTGTGATGCCCATGTGACATGTTAGAAGGTCTGGAGCAGCTTCAGACAAAAATCTTGTTCATCTTCTGTTTTCTGACAGTGATTAGTGAGGATTATTGGTTGTGTCTACAAGAATATTTGGTGGTGAGCCTCCACAGACTCTCCAGGTGACCTAAGCCACCCAGACCATGCCACTCGTGTCTGATTTCCACCTCCCTTATTGCAGGTTCCCTAAGCTTGTCACTCCTACTCTTGTCCCGGCCTCCCTTTAGTCCTCTCTCAAGTAGATGACTCCACGTCTTTCAGTCTTTCCTTATCAGCTGTATTTTCTAGCCCTCTGATTATTCTCATTCTCCTCTTCTGGATCTCCAGTTGTAATGTATGTAATCACAGGTATATTTCACCTTTCTTAAGAGAGAATACCTAAAGTTGAGCACAAAAATATTTTGAATATATATCAGTGGAACACAAGCAATTCCTCCACGGGTATCTCAAGTTAGACACCTGATCATGCATCCGAGTGTGACCTCTTTGCCTTTCTTGCCACAATATAAGACTTTGGCTTGTTTGATTTAGAAATCACCTTCCTTCAGATGCCCTATTTCAGGGTTACACTCTCTTATAATTTCCCACTCTGCATTTGAATCATTTAATTACCACTGTTTGTCTAGAATTTTGCACTTGTTGTTACTGAAAATTGAACCAGTTGTTTCCAGACCTTTTCTTTAATGTTTAAAAATTACTCTGAACTCTAACTTTGCTCTCCATCACATAGAATCATAGAATCATAGAATCATAGAATCGTTAGGGCTGGAAGGGACCTTCAAAGGTCATCTAGTCCAACCCCCCTGCAAGGAACAGGGATATCTCCAACTAGATCAGGTTGCTCAGGGCCTCATCCAACCGGGCCTTGAACGTCTCCAGGGATGGAGCATCCACCACCTCTCTGGGCAACCTGTTCCAGTGTTCTACAACTCTCATGGTAAAAAATTTTTTCCTAATATCCAACCTGAATCTACCTCCCTCTATTTTAAAACCATTACCCCTTGTCCTATCACAACTGGCCCTCCTGAACAGCCTCTCCCCATCTTTCTTGTAGGCCCCCTTGAGGTACTGGAAGACCACTATAAGGTCACCCCGGAGCCTCCTCTTCTCCAGGCTGAACAGCCCCAACTCTTTCAGCCTGTCCTCATAGGAAAGGTGCTCCAGCCCTCTTATCATCTTCGTGGCCCTCCTCTGGACCCTCTCCAACTGGTCCATGTCCTTCTTATGTTGGGGACTCCAGAACTGGACATCTAATCTTGCGGCTCATATCACACTGATGTTGCAGTAAACACATTCACTGTGCCATCATCTAAGTTGTTAACAAGAATATTGAATATCTGACTGGGATAGACCCCGGGAAAACTTACTCAATACAAACATCCTGTTTGACATTTGTGTCATCATTGCTTGAAGCGTGCTTTTCCAAAATGCTTAGCAACCATCTTAGAATAGTATAATCTAAACCATGATCACTTAAGAGAATGTCATATAGGACTGTGTTTCAAAAGTCTTATCTAATTTCAGACCTATAAAGAACTAGTGAGTAGTTTGGATGGGTGTTTAACACAAATAGGATAAAGAAATCCAATGTTCCAGTAATAATACTATGCATTTATAAAATTATTTTCTTCAAGGCCCTGTATAGATCTTGTATAGTGAATGCACTAAAATACGCCTGGATCTACATGAATAAAGGAGAAGGAATATCCCATAATAACTTGGAATGGAATGGAAAGGTTTAAAGGCAAGAATGGCAACAGGAAAAATCCATTAAATCTTTCATATATGGTGTTCTATATTCCCTGAATTTTATGTGGATATCTTAGGAGAAGAATAATAAAAAGCTTTATCATTTGCATTTTCATCAGCTGCAAATGCAACTGATAAGAGGGGAATGAGCACAGTAGTTCTCTGTGGGAGTGACAAAAGCATAAACTGCTGGATATACTCATCACCCCAGAGAAATTGTTGTCGTCTGCTTTCTACACACCGATAATAATGGGACTGTGAATTGTGTGGATAAAGAAGATGGTTGTCATCCTCCTAAACTGTAAGACTTCCTGCCTTTTGTCCTCACTGTACCCTTGCAATGCTTGTACTCTATCCACAGTTTTCCTGTCAGCCATCCAGAAGCTCCCAACAAGTATGTATCATCCTGCCCCATGAATCACCAGACCCCCTTGCTTGGGATCCCTACTGCTCTGTGCCTTTTAGGAAATTCTGCCAATATGAAGGGTGTAGTGTGGGTGCTATAACACCTACCTCTGTCCTCAGTAATGGAGCTGCAGTCAGCAAGGAGTTGGCACCTGGGATTTGGGGACTGCAACATAAGCAAATTAACTTCAAATTACTGAAAGCTGTGTACTTGCAGCTGCAGAGAATGCAATTCAGGTTGCAAAACTTGAGGTCCTCTATAAGCCTATTGATTTCTTGCTCTGCACTTCTAGAACCAGCTCAGCAGCTCAGAGCTTTACATGGCTTTCATTCACACCTTTCCCTCCAGGCAGGCATTTGCTCTTGTACAGGACATCAAATAAATCTAGTTTGAGAATTTGAGAATGCAGGTCTTTTGCTGGCCCCTGGTGTTTGCCTGAATCTGAAGTTTATTGTTTTGCAAACCATTCACACTTGTCTGCTCTATTTTGCTTGAGCTTCCGCTGACTCATTTCCATCAAAGTCCAAGCCATCGCCTGAGAAATTATCTTAGTTCAGTGAAACAGATACTTCAGCAATACTCAGCCTTTGCTTTGAGAAAAATGTGGCTGGACAGACTTCATTATTTCCCCTGCAGTGCTATCTGGGCATTAAACAGCAGGTGAGCGTAATGGCATGTCTCCAGAGATGCGTTGTTGAAAAGGCCAAATGGCTTTACTGACAGCAACAGCATCAGACTCTACTTTCAACCCCGTGTATATTTGGTCTCACCAGACCTTTCTTCTTTAAGGTTTCCTCATAAAGATTCCTATACAGTGCGTAGCACTGGGCTCAGTACTTCTACTTAGGACAGGAGATGCTGCCACAGCTGTAGGATTTATCTTTACAGTTCCAAGAAGAGAGAACTTCACTTTACTTTTTACTATACTTTTGATGTTAGATCAAGAGCTTGACCAGTTAGGAGCTTATTGTGGTAAAGGTCATATAAAGATATAATAGATTACAGGTCCTGTCCAAAGAACACTTAAAATTTCAACCCAGTCATCTTTTCTGCTGACCATCAGTCAAGGGAGTCATTACATCCTTGAATCAAAAAGTCTATATTGCACCTTTATGTGCAAACAACAATTTCACAAGTATTTGGCTTTCAGCTGTGATTGTCAAAAAGGAAGTGTATGGCAAACAGGATGCAATCAGGCAGTTCATAAGATGGGCAAAACTGTCTCGCCGGAAGGGTTACAGTGAGGTGAATTTCTCGTTGCTAAAACTTTGTCCAAATATATTTATGTATGCTTAGTTCTGGGCTTTGGCAGGAAGCTTTAATGCAGAAACAGCATGCCCTTCCGTCCTCCGTGTGTTTGAAAGCTCTTTCAGTGTGAGTCATCAGAATCCTGTGGTTTGTGTATCCTGAGAAGAGAAGGGCTCTCTGTGATTATCGGACACCATGAAAAGGTAGCAGTTTGAAAATAAAATGATAAGCAAGTTCATTATTTCATAGGAAATGTCTGCTGATGGCCTTTTTTCCTTCTCCTGTAGGTTTACCGTTTTGTGTGGAGGTCGTCTGAGTGTACATGGTCCTCTGTGGTTTTCCTTCGCAGGCACGCATCATTTTTCAGAAGTGTCACTGGTTGCTAGAAAGGGACTCTACTTATAAGGTGAAGAAAATAAGATTTAGAAAACAAGACTCCTTGAAACAAGGGAGTCATTCTGAATGGTTATCCATGTGCTAAACTGATGTGCAGACCTGTGCCACTGTCTGATACTGCTCAGTAGCTGTCAAGGTGTATCTTACCTCACCAGACATGATGGGAAGATGTCCATTGTTACTAACTTTCTGTTAGTACCCCAATGATACACAAGTGGACTAAACGAAATATGTTTCCGAAGAGAAGAGAAGAGAAGAGAGGAGAGGAGAGGAGAGGAGAGGAGAGGAGAGGAGAGAAGAGAAGAGGAGAGGAGAGGAGAGGAGAGGAGAGGAGAGGAGAGGAGAGGAGAGGAGAGGAGAGGAGAGGAGAGGAGAGGAGAGGAGAAGAGAAGAGAAGAGAAGAGAAGAGAAGAGAAGAGAAGAGGAAGAGAAGAGAAGAGAAGAGAAGAGAAGAGAAGAGAAGAGAAGAGAAGAGAAGAGAAGAGAAGAGAAGAGAAGAGAAGAGAAGAGAAGAGAAGAGGAAGAGAAGAGAAAAGGCTCTGGGGTGATCTTATAGCAGTCTTCCAGTACTTAAAGGGGGCCTACAGGAAAGCTGGAGAGGGACTTTTTACAAGGGCGTGTAGTGATAGGACAAGGGGCAACGGGTTTAAACTGAAGGAGGGGAGATTTAGATTAGATCTAAGGAAGAAATTTTTTACATTGAGGGTGGTGAGGCACTGGAACAGGCTGCCCAGAGAAGTTGTAGCTGCCCCATCCCTGGAAGTTTTCAAGGCCAGGTTGGATGAGGCTTTGGGCAACCTGGTGTAGTGGAGGGTGTCCCTGCCCATGGCAGCGGGGTTGGAACTAGATGATCTTTAAGGTCCCTTCCGACCCTAACCATTCTATGATTCTATGATTCTATGAAAGTGATGTGGATTTTTTGTGGTGCTTTCTCAAGATGGTTCTCAACAATTGCCATTGATTTGTCTTTACACCCTGCTGAAATCAGGGGGAATTAAGGGTCCTATCATTGTGTCGGATTGTTGTGACAGATAGATTAACAAAATGGGCAAACGTGATGCAGAATTAAAACAAAGGTTTTTCTAATCTCCTGTTATATCCGAAGTGAAGCTATCACTACGTGTGATCTCCAACATTTTAGAATCATAGAATCATAGAATCGTTAGGGCTGGAAGGGGCCTTCAAAGGTCATCTAGTCCAACCCCCCTGCAAGGAACAGGGATATCTCCAACTAGATCAGGTTGCTCAGGGCCTCATCCAACCGGGCCTTGAACGTCTCCAGGGATGGATTTTACAAAACTATTTCACAAAGAAAGTTAGGAGAGTGCCTTCACTGACATGTTTGGGGTGTGTTTGCCTGAGGAGCCGCTCGCTGAGTGAACAGAAGTGCCCTTTGAGAAAACTGTCTTCTTTTTGGCAGTGAAAAATAAGAGGAAGAAAGATGCATAAAATAATTCCATGAAACTAATTATTTCTAAATAGATCAGCAAGCTTGTCAAGCTGAACAACACGTTAGAGAATTGTGGTATGTGAGTTTATTTAGAAAAATTAAACAGTTCTGTATCCATCTCAATGATCTTTCATCCCACAGAAGCTGACCTAATAATTTAGAGAAAATCCAAATTCTAGGAAGTGCCTGGAACACCAAGGCTTGTGTAACATTTGAAGAATGAGTTACAGAGTCTGTAGGCTGAACCTGAAGTGATGTTCTTATGAAACTTTTCCTGTGTTTAAAAGGATTATTTCTAGAAAGAAAAAATGCTGTTTTACCAGAGAATGTGTGCACCCTCTTTTCCCCTGCCCAAGCACACAGGCACACTAGCATTAACAATAACTTTGCGGAGGAGCTAACAACTGGAGAAGTGTTGCAGTGGTATGGACCACACCACCACTCTGTTGTGTCTTGTAAGCAATGCCTTTACAGGTATTTGGAGCAGCATAACCAAGGCCATGACATTTAAGTGTGGAGCAAAGCTACAGTGTGGTATGTTTTTTAGGTAGGAGTCCCTTAGCATATGAATAAGACCAATAGCCTACCCAGTGTAGTGAGTTGTGTTGTAGTTTGAAATAAGAACTGTTTTTCTTTGTGTACTGTGCCTTAGAAGAAGCTTATTCTCCACATGACCTTTATCTTGACAGTCACTGTATCGATAACAATAAGGATGTACACCACTTCTACAAAATATGATTAGAGATTCTACTGATCTTAGAAAGCGGAGAGTGTTATAAAAGACTGCCAAGTCTTTTTATGGCCATAGGACATAAATGAGTAAAATATAATTTGTGTGAACATCTGGGTGACATCCAAAGTCTTTAGTTAAATAGAATTACAATGAAGAAGAGAGTTGCAACCAAAAAAATGCTAGTAATAACAAAGTTAAGTATAGTTGGTGAAATTCTTCTCAGCTGAGGTAGAAATGGCAGACTACCCTTTGATTTGCGTTTGAGAATGTTTCACTTTAATTCTGAACCCAGCAATTTAAAGAAGAAAAACTTAAAAGATGGTTAATCTGGAAAAATGCAAAAATTTGTATGAAGCATTACCCAGGAGGATGAAGTTGAACTCTGTTTAACCCAGGATCTTGTGTAATTGGGATTCTGTTACAGGGAACTGTAAAGATTTCTACAGGATATTGATTCATTCTTGAGTTTGATAGGGACTCTCCATAAACCTCCAAGGCATAGAGTGAAAACCGGTCACGTGCTGTGTCAGAGACTTCTTCAGTAACCTTAGGAACTATAACTAAACATTTAATTTCCCACACAGAACACTGGAAATGTACAGCAGTATTTGCAATTACTTAGTTGTTCATTGTTGTAAAAATGTAAGGCTTATTTTTGCAATCTTATAAACTGGAAATATTGTGCCATTGCTAATCACCTGTGCCACATGCATTGGTCAGGAATTTAACATGAAGAGGTTTGCAATCTATTTTACATTTTGAAGTAATTTGAGGTTATAAGCAAAATGACAGCCCTAGAAGATAAAAGCCTTTGATATGAGTGTAAAAGACTGTGGTTGATCTTGTAATCTTTTATTGCCATTCATTCAGAATTCATTCAGAATCACGAAATACAGACTTCCTTCCTATTTTGCACAAAGCATTTTCCTGCATTCTCTTTCCAGTATTGAGTGAAGTCAGGAGAAAAGCATAACTGATGTTTTCTTCACTACATGGAAGTTGTTTCATTGTAGGAAATTAAATAACAGAATGTCTCAGAAGAATTAGAAAACCTGTTTGTGTGCTGATTTGAGGGAGCAGACACGTTTGATTCAGGTTCAGTAAATACTGGATCGAGTCATGATGTTTTACCAAAACTGGCCTCCTTGTTGACAGTCTCAAAGCTTAGTTAGAACTACTCTGTATCCAGTCCCTCCAAAGCAGATGACATATGCTAGAGTGGGGTTCTTTTTAGTTCCTACCTCTACCTGACTGATATTTTTACGACTTCTTATTTCACTCAGAAATAATATCTATCAAGGACATACCTCTGTTCTGCAATTTTTCTCCTTGTGGAAAACTTTACAAGGCAAGTTACAGATGTCAAGTTTCTTGTTGAAGTTGGGGAAATGAGATTTAACTCCAAGCTCTCTAATTTTTTACAAGCAAGATGACATAACGCACAAAAGATGCCTGTACTGAATGACGTGATTGCACAGGCCTTCTGTTGGCTGGTGAGATGTTGCAACCCACCATTTAGGGTTGCATTTTTAGCAATAGGAAAGCGGTACCAATTGTCAGCTGATGTAGACCTCCTGGAGTTTTTATAGATGTTTGGAAGGACCTACATTTTTTTGGTAGTTACAATATTCTCACTTTTATGAGATACACTATTTTGTGTATACATATTTGTGTATACATATTTGTGTTGCTTAAAAGCTAAATTTCATATGTTTTCAAAAATTAACAGCATGTAGGAATAAGAAAATCCCACTAATTTTGAAAGAATCTCAACCAGAGCAGAAATTCTTCAGGGCATACATATATATATATATTTCATGGATTTCATAGATTTCATAGATTTCTAGGTTGGAAAAGACCTTAAGGATCATCCAGTCCAACCGTCCCTAATCCCCATTAAACCATATCCTTAAGTAGTTCATCCACCCTTTTCTTAAACACATCCAGGGATGGGGACTCAACCACCTCCCTGGGCAGCCTATTCCAGTGGCTGACAAGCCTTTCAGAGAAGAAATACTTCCTAACATCCAACCTGAATCTTCCCTGACTAAGCTTATATCCATTTCCTCTTGTCCTGTCTCCCATCACTAATGTAAAGAGCCCTTCCCCCACCTCCCCACTATCCCTTCTCAAGTATTTGTAGGCTGTAATCAGGTCTCTCCTCAGCCTCCTCTTCTCCAGGCTAAACAGCCCCAACTCCCTTAGCCGCTCCTCATAAGTTTGTATATACATGAATATGTATATATGTCATGTTGTGGTTGTTTTTTTACCTAGCCCTTCACTTCATTATCTGCGCTGGTAGTTCAGTCTTCTGATGGAATGTAGTTAGTGCAACCTTAGCACAAATCTGTTATATTAAGACCTATATTTTCTTTAATCTATGGATTTTTGTGTGTATTAGTAGTGACATTACACTTGGAACTCAATAGGATATCAAATGAAAAATAATTCATATAGCTTTTATGAGTAGTAAAAGTGATAAGCATCAAGAAGAGAGCTATCTAAGCAGAGACTCATCCTCAGACATACCTGTACCTCCATATTTCCTAAATTAAGCAGGTATTGCAGCTAAATTTCTGCTTGAAGTCTACTTTTGTTTCATAAATTTGAGGAAGCAGACAATGGTAAAGCTCCTTTTCTTTCTTTCAGAGCAACTTGCTCTGGCTTTCATGCCCGCTAGCTCTAGATGTAGCAGATGCATTTAATTTCTGCATTTCTTACTGTTACCTGCTAAATGGAGATCATCTGATGTTTCTGTCAACAACAAAAGTTAAAATTCAGTGGAAGATGTTTCCAGACTTTGTTGATCTCTTTCTTATAGCCATTCAAGTTCATCCATGGAGTGATCTTTATTTGTCTTTGGTCATGGTCCTCTGAGAATCTCTTTTAAGCCTCCCTTGGATCTCTGTTAAATACAGAAAGTCCTACTACAGTCACGAATATCTGACTTGGATTTGGATCATCTGTCCTCCTCATGACCTTCAAATCTTCTTTCTCTTCACTTAGACATACCAAATTCATGAGTTCATGGATTCCTTTTCCTGCCTTTGTCCACACTTCCTCCTAGGTGTCTGACCAGCTGCCGCAGCAGGAGATATCCCTGCCTTCCACCATGTCATTTGTTTCTCCAGGCTCTTCTTCAGCTTTCCCAAAGCACCAGTCTTCCTTGGTAAAAACTCGTCTCCAAAGTGTTCATTTAGACATTGGACAGAGCAAGAGCAGGGCTTGCAGTTAAGTGCAGCGTAAGACATGCAATGTCCAGAGAGACGAGCAGAGACAGCACCATGTACCATCTGTAAGACCATGGAAAGGAAGCAAGGGAATTCAGCAAAGTGCAAACTGAGTGTGAGATGAGAAACCAAATCAAAACCGTTATTGTGAAGGAAGGTAAACAGTTAAGTTCCCACTTTTACATGGGGTGTGTAAGTGAAAATCAGTTTGCTTTATGATTAAGAATGTTCTTTTCAGGTGTTTGAAAGAGGAATGTGAAATTCAGCAGTACAAAGATGAATCAGAGTCTGTTGCGGTTAGTTTGTAAATTCCCGCTGCATGGTGTAAGATAACAATACCCTGAGATACGAATCCCTCCACATTGAGGAGGCCCAACAACAACATCAAGGCAAGCTTATTTCTGCACGTACGGATGTACATGCCTTGAAATTATGGATCAATTTCCTTGTAAAGTGGAAGGTAAAAGGTTATGTAAGAGACCACAGGGGTCACAGAGGAAAGAACATACAATCTGGTGACTATGAAAGTGAATTATTGTGGGCTGCTTGGTAAATGGCAGTAGACTTTTGTAGAGAATAATCCTTGTGAATAATAAACATGAAAGGTATTTATGAGAAGGATTTGAAGTATATGAAGATGATACCAGTTAGATCAGTCACTTGGCTTAAAAATACAGGCCATATGTCCTTTAAATGTATGGACTTTTAACATTCACAGTAACATAGTATTTCTATTAATGTTGTGTTAATTAGTGCAACAGATGATTGAAAGGCTTTCAGCGGGTTTAAAATCTTATCACTAATGTAGGTGTTAGTGACTACAGTCCCTAGAAGCTTGGAAAATATAGATGACTTCCATGAAGATAGGTTCAGACACAGAGACACTCCAGTGAAAAGAACATAAAAGAAATAATTCATTAAAAAAATTTTCAGGACGGTAGTACAACAAATAAGATTAACAAATACTGGAAAACTACATGCAGCACGTTACATTGATTAACATTGATTGTCTTCTCTTTTGTCAATCTAAAACTCTGTAACTTCATCTTTTCTTCTTGTGTCTTGAAGACCTAAGTTTTCAGTATAACAAGAGAACCTGAGTTAAATTTTCAATAAACATTAAACCTTAAATATGCTTGAATCTCTTTGTCCTCAAATTTTGCTATTGATTCTGCCTATATAGTCTTCTAATTTTCAGTGACCAACCCTCCCCAAGAAAAGAAAGAAGATTTTGCACTTGAAAGTTTGTACGAGGTCCAAAAGAATTATTTTGTTAGCTAAGGTGAGAACTAGATGTCAATTACATAATGTGTCTTGTCCTTTAGCACCAAGTCTGGAAGTACCTTGCATATTTTTACCTGAAAGTTATCGGGGACCAGGGGATTGCATCTCTGAGCAGCACAAGACCAACTCTAAAGTGAAGGGGGCTGTTTTCCATGTATTTCACACCTCACGCAAGTCCAGAGATGGGGCATGTCTGCTTTTGTGGGGGATTCTCATTCAGAAGCTGATCTCAAAACATACTTAACACGTGTCATCGCACAAAAAGGCATGTACAGGGGCAGAGAGGGAAAGGGACATGATGTGTGTGGCCGACAGATAGCAGAAAAAAGTATATCTTTCTTCTAAAAATTACTCTCATTTTTTTTCCAATTTTACTCTCAATTAATGTAGCATAAGAAAATGATAATTGCACCAGGGCTGCAACACAGAGTTATTACTGGCCAGTTATGTACTCTTTATTTTCCACTAGGACTGTTTTGAGGGATTATTTTCGTTAAAATGGTGGAGGCACTAGAAAAACAAGGTATTGCAATATTCCACTGTTCACAACTGAAATGTTGTGTCATTTGGCTTTGACCTGTGTTTGGTGTTGTTGAAAACACACTGCATTCTTTTTCACCCATTACATTGATTTTGCTATTGGCAGTATTTACTGACACAAGTCCTCAAATACCCATATAACAAATACTCTTTTGTACATGCCACACTATGCTTTCTTATCTCTTCTTGTTTTCATGCCAGCTTGTCTGTAACATATAGGCCTTTTTATTGCTCTTATCAGATGCTGTCTGCCTCGCAGTAGTATGAGGCAACAATATCCCCTCCCCTTACCTAACAACATTTAACCTGCTCCGTAAGGGGAAAGACAATGTTTGCTTGAAATGCAGATGCATGTGGTGTGGTGGAGGCTGTGTGACAGCTCAGCAGGATTTCAGTGGGGACCTGAAGTGCATCCAGAGCTCATGGGGCTTAAAGTCGGGGAGATGCAGCAAAATCTGTCATCACTTCTTCAGGACATAGATCCCTGCATTTAGGTGTGACAAAAAAAAATCAGTTGTAAGTAAAAAGGTTACTCCAGGCTAGGGCTGGGTCATTAATTAACTTTTGTCATGCTGACTGAATGGGTGGAACTGCTGAGTGAACAAGGAGTAGAAATTATCTAAATCTTGCCGGAACAGAAATACCTTCTGCAAAGCAAACCAAGAACTACCCCCAGATTTATTTGGGTTCTCCCTCAAACCAAACATTTTGCATATTCCTCACTAACACCTCTTCCTGATTTCTAGATTATTTAATCCCATTCTTTTTTTTCTTCTTAAATTAGGTTCCATTTAAAAAAAATACATATTTTCAAAACTAGGAGTAAACATGTGTTTTGAAAAAGAGGAATGAAAGTGGACCTTTTCTAAACAGAAGACATGCTGAAAAGCAAATTATTATGAAGTTTTAAAAATATTCCTATGCTTTTTTTTAAAATACATTTTTGATAAGTTCGCTCATGATTTGTGAGTACTTTTTCTCACTGTGCGACTTCTTTTTCCAGTGAAGTGACAATTTATTTGAATGTTTTGTCCAGCTCTGTTCCAGACACTTGCCTGCCGCATGCAAAGCTGAAAGCCACTTAGGTATTGTCTGTGGTTCCTTGTTCCTCAGATGTGGTGGAGAGCAAGAAAAGAGAAATAGTCTCACTTGAAGGTCTAAGTGTTAGTTATTACTAATTTCCTGCAAAAGCTTAGCCTAAGTATATCCACCAAACCACTCCTACTTATTCAGTAGGAACAATCCAGTTTGATTGCTAGTGTTCCTGCTGTACAGTATTTTAGAAGACGCTCAGTCAGTCTGCTGATCTTCAGGGAAACCCCTAGATTTCCTTTCCTATTATTCATGGGGATTTCCCAGTCTTCTGCAGAAAAACAAGGATCAAAGAGTTTTCATACTGACGGATGTCTTCAGCTGCTTTGCTGCACTTAAAAGTTTGTGCAAATAAATGTCCATAAATAGAATTATTGAAATAATAGAAGTGGGAGGAACATAAGCATGTTTTATTAAAATAGCGTTCACAACATAGCTTTTAGTTTTTACCTTACAACAGGGAGGACTGGAGAACAAAGGAAAGTGAATCTATAGTCTTTTTAATTGTACTTTTTCTAGCAAGATAAGTAGGAGAGAGAGAATAAAGTTAGGGAAAGGTCTTGAAACAAAATGAATTAGAGACAGGCCTGAGTGTGCTGTTTGAGATTTATCTGTGTAATCAGCCTGTTTAAGGACAAAGTGTTCAACAGCATAGGTCTTTCAAGCCAAACTGAGGGCACTGGGCTAGAGCGTGGCTTTATGTCTACTTTGTTTGTAGAACAGCCCAGTTCTACAGTTTGCTCTGGGTTTCAGGAGTCACAGGTCTCCCATCTATACATCTGGAGCGCCTGGGACTGCCTCCTGTAGCTCACTAAGCCGTTAGAAGAAATGGCATGTTTATGCACACATACATTTTCCTAAAATGTCGTAGAAAAGAATGTCATACCCGGAGAAGAGGTTTTCACATGTAGTGGGTAATTGCTAGTTTTCCAACAGCAACAAGGCTGGAAATGCTGACTTTCAATCATTGCCAAAAGACAGTAGATCCTTCTTAGAAACACTAGAGTGGAAAAAGAAACAGGTATAAAATTTGTCAGAAACATCTTTCAGACCATTTACCAGTCTATGACTTCTCTGAATTTCAAATACTTCTCTATTCAAACCTGTCTTTGAGACAAGTATTAGTTACAGTGGGAGTAAATTAATATTTAAATAAATAAATGCATCGGTGTTTTTACAATCCAGTAGGGGTGGGAACCCTTTCAGGCAAAATGTAGGTGTACAACTTGTTTGCTCATGCATTTAGAACTAAAGTGAAATCATGATGAAAGCAAAGTCCATTTCCCACCAAAGTTTGATGTGAGTGGAACTGACCACATCTCCAAAAAGTAGGCATGTATCTATTATTATGCTGTTTTTACTCCCTGCTAACTTCAAACTTAATCCTTTTTTCAATGAGTTTCATCATATTTTGGTATGAAGCTAAAAAACAAGAAATGCTGCGTGTATACACAATTGATCATAATCATCTTTCTGTTTTTCAGCAGTATAAGGATGACTGCAGTCCATCTAAGAACTGTGCCAAGACTCACTTTTGACCTTGAATACGTCTGTAATCACAGCTGGCTTTTTAAAGCATGGGGGATTTGAAAAGGAAAGAAAGATAGCAACTTTGACCCTACATGAAAATCTGTCCTCATAAGGGCTGGAATTCACTGCAGTTTACTTGAAATGCATCAAGTTAAACGTTAATAACGCTTGCTTATATATTTAGGAATAAAAGTAGCAAATATTAAATGACTAAGTTTTGGCGCATAATGAGAATAATAGGCTGAGTTAAACCTAGCAAGTCAAATTGAATAAAGTTAATCATAGGTGAGCTTTTCGCTCTTATGTTTGAGTCCTGAGTTTTATACATTTAAAGACGAAAAGATTAAAGTTCTGTGCTGAAGTATTAGTGGAATTATGCAGGAGCTAATTGTATATATCTATGGAATGTCGGGGCTTAAAATAACACTCATTTATAGTTTAATAATTCAATTTAGCCTCAAGGAGTTCTTGTTCGTGCACTTGTCATTGACTTCCCTGCTTGGCTTGGTGCTGTTTTCTGCTATGTGCGCAGTACCGTATCCTTGGCCCTGTGTACACGTTTGAATCCCTCATATAGATTTCTGTCAAAGAAGAGCAAACCAGGCTGATCCCTGTCTGAGATGCCTGTTGATGGAGGTTTGTTCCAAGCCTTTATCTCCTTGACTGCTTGTCTTTAGACTATGTATAGTGTTAGAGTGCCTGGAAAGGGTCTCAAAACTCTTGTGAAAAGATGTAATAATGCATAATATAAATTATTTTTTAAGTTTGGCCTTTTGTTTTTTTTTTTTAATTTCCTTGTCATGAGCATCTTGCTTTGCAGGATAGATTGGAGGAGATGGCCTGATGCACATCCATCAACAAAGGAAATAAAACCACGAAGGACATGAATTATGGTGTGGTTTTGAGCCTTTCTGCGCTCTTGTTCAAGACTGCTGGGGACAGAGATGTCTAATAAATCAAACTCCATAGCATGGCTATGGAGTTCCAGGCTGTGGAGAGATCTTGGAAGGAGCTACCGCAAGGGCCTCTACCCAGAAGTGCTGCAGGAGCAGGGAGCTCTGCTTTGACTCATTTCCCTTCCTAACAGAGTCATTTAGACCCTCAGACCTCTGTGCTGATACAGTAGTGCTGCTGCAGGGCTGCCCTTCCATGGTGGCACCCTCTGAGGCCACTGTAGTGGACAGCAGTGATACTGCCAGACTTGTTATATGCTGTGAGGGGCACTGGAGCTGGGAAAAAGACCCCTCTTTTGTTGTAATGGTGATTGTCTGTGCACTAATGCACGTACGAAATACACTGCTCATGCGAGACAGCTGCAAAATGTGCATGCATTCAGATCTTGTTCTAATGCTTAGTCTTCAGAAATTATGAAAACCAACCTCCTCACTTCTTTACTTCTAAGTAATGTAAATAAAGCAGTGAGAAAACTCTTGTCCATAACCAAAGTCTTCGTCAAGACCAGCCTGGACAGCAAGCGCAAAGCTTACCAACATTGTCCAAGTCTGTCAGCTGCCTGATTTGCTAAGAGGTGAGAACTAAAGTTGTACTTTGTTTCCTCGAAAGATGGGCTCCAGAGTGTGTGATTTGTTGTCATCCAAGTTGTTCACTTTACACTTTGTCCTAATGACTGATGTAATAAGAGTCAGTAACTCTTCCTGCCACCTTTCTACCTGTCCCGCCATGGTGGGACAAGAGTTTTACCAGGCTAGGTCACACTGTGCGATTTTCAAATGCCAAAGCTAAACAGTGTCCCCAAATCTCCCAAAAAAACCACTTGGCCCGGTCTGGGCTTGGAAATCTCAGAAACAGTTAAAAGACTGGAGTCATGTGATATGACGTGATGTGATGATGTGATGTGATATGTGTGTCTGTATGTGTGTATGTGTGTGTGTCTGTGTGTTTTAATCCCCACGTACTATTTACATGCTTAGTTAATGACACGTGAAACAATTTTCTCTCTTAGTTCCTGGTAATAATTATTTTAAGTGAGTACATGCTTTTCCTTTCCTGTTTTCCCTGAACACCCACACGGAACTGGAAGACAGCTGATTTGAGGGCATATTAATCATATTTCCGAAAGACAGGACAGATGTTAGTGGTTCTGGTCCCAATCAAGTGAGGACTCTCTGTGTAAGGGGCAGCTCTCCTCATGTAAGTTGCCTCCTTGAATTTCACAGCCGTGTTTTGTGTGCATGCATCATTGTCAGTCCAGGACCTGCATGTCCACAAATATCTCTCTAATATAATGTTTTCTGTGCAGCATGCTGAATCTAATGCCAATACACACTTCAGGCTTGATTCTGCTTATACCTAAGAAAAACATACATAACTTTGTTTGTGAGAGAAAAATCTATACATGTGCTTGTGTCTGAAAAATTCGATATTAATTTTCACCCTGGTTTTATAGTGCTTAGGGTGTTTTGATTTATTTTTTTTTGTGTTCAGCAAGCAGCATGGAAATTGCAGGAAGACATGCAGGTTGCAGTGTGGATAAATGTGGAATAGACACTGAGCTTGCGCACTTGTTGCATCTTTCTTGAAGATGCAGGATCTCTTAAAGAGGAGCCAGTTCAGTCTTAAGTGCTTGCAAAAATCTATCCCCTGTAACTCAAGGCAGCCACCTGGACCAGTAAAATTAACTGGCTGATTTCCTTGTATAGACAACGAGCTGGGAAGACAGACATTTCCAGTAGGTGATCTTGAGGAGAAGCTTAACTGCTTTGAGTACAAGGAGGGAGCTCCAGGGAGACGAGTTTCCAATATAGCTGGCATGAAATAATTCAGTGGGTGTATAAACCGAGGTGAAATGACTGCCGCTCACCCAGTGACTCACCATAGGATGGGTTTGCTACTGACATGAGGCTTTACTGTCTGCTAGCACACTAGAACTGTAACTGATGTTGCCTTGGGGCCAAATATTCCATTTTTTTTGCAAGACATGTTGTACTTAGAGGTTTTCTTCAAACCTTACTTCCTGAAAAAGGGACAGTGTGACATTATCTCTTTGTTGTTTTCCTATTTAGTTAAGGAAAAGGATCATTTCAAGTCTTCCTGATTGATTTGGAAGACCTCTTAACATTTGAAAGATGCGAGCTGGCAGCCAATGTACTGTGAGTGCTATACTGTTTCACATCCTCTTGCGGACAGCTACTCTGCCAACACCCCACCCCACCTCTGCCAAATGTCCCAAGCAGCTCCTGCAGCACCCTGCCAGCTCTCATCCCAAGGCTGGATCAACCCAGGACCACATTGTGAGTCTAGCTGGTTCATCCAGGAGCTCTCTGCTGCCCGCACAGCCCTGAACGAAGTGACGGGAAGAGATCGACAGAGGTTAAAGCGCGGATAGGTCCTGAGCAGAGGCTCGCCGTCGCCAGCACACTAAGTGACACATCTGCACGTTCCTTAGCATCTTCATGGGCTTTTCTGTAGTTGTCTTGTAAACGGCAGGGCATTATCTGCTGACTGTGCAGCGTTGAAGCTGCGTGACAGCCCTGAAGGAGAGGCCAGAGTCATGATTTCAGTGCCCACAAAACACCGCCGTCAGCAGTTGGATTGGGTGTGTTTTGGTTCAGTTTTTGCCCCGTGCATGGCTGGCTCTGGCTGGTGTGCTGAGGGCTCCCTCTCCCATTCCCACACACCGTGGCCATGCACACCTTTTGCATATCTGCGCCAGGTGCTTCTAATTCCCCAAGTGCTCCTGGTCACAATGTGTTTCAAAAGGTGAGCCATACTGAGGCCAGGGCTGGTGCCACCTGATTTCAACCCTCCTGTTGCATGTACAGCCTTGTTCTTGGTGCTCCAGGGTTAAACTCCATCCATGAGAGCCACTTGAATTAAATAATTGTTCTGGACCTCAAGGGGAGATGAAGTAACTGCTGTAAGGAGAGGAGGCTAATGGGCTGTGCAGCTGCTTCCCCTGACAGCGTTCACTGCTGATGTTAGCAACTGCAGACAGTTTATATCTCTAAAGCTAAGGATGTGGTAAGCTTTAGGGTTAGATTTTTGGGAAGACAAAAAGTGCGAACCTGGGTAATTTATTTTAGTTTTAGAAGGTGGAGTCAGATTAAGGTTGGGAAAACAATGCGGTTTGATTATAGCATACTTGGGATTGGAAGGTGTTGATGTCTTGTTGGAGGAGGTGGCTATGCTCAGGTGTTGGTAAGGACTGGCAGTCGCCTTAGGGAGAGGGTACGTGTGAAGGGGAGAGCAGCCTCCACTTACATTTCCTACCAAAACGTTGTTTCCTATTGCCCTCTCTTCCAATTAAGTAGGCATGGTAGTTAAACTGTAAGACTGGGATTACAGTCTGGCCCATTAAAGTGCTCTGAAAAGGGGAGGAAAACCTATTTCAGGACTGTTTCTGGTTGAGATCACTGAGCTATGGTCAGACATGGGCTGATACAGCTCCTTTGAAAGGGAGGACCATGAAGAGATGCAAGAAAGGGCTGGAAGGTGTCCTAGTGGTGGTGAGGTGGGGTGGGATGGGCAGGGGAGCCATGTTCCTTTTATGGCTCTTAACAGATCACCATGTTCACTTCTGGAGTTAACAGGTTACTTGTTGGGTTAATATTAGGGTAGGTTTAGGGTTTAGGAATGGGAAAAAACGTGGAGATAGGATATTATGTGTTTGCAAAGCTGGACCCAGATGATTTCAGGAGTTGAACCAAAGAAAGTCTTCAGGATATTCTCTGGGGTAGGCCAGCTCAGCAGGTCCTCACTGATGTTTTTGTCAAAGCTGAGTTAAAGTGAACATCAGACATTGTCGAGAAAGGTCTGTACTGGGGCAAGCAGCCCTTTTTAGCGCCTGTTCCCTAAAAGAGTTTGCTGGCTGCTATTTCTTTCTGCAGTTGGTGGTTACGGTTGGGCCAAACTCTTCTGCTGAAGATCTGTTAACAGAAAAACTGTGAAACTAGTGCAGGAGCGTGTCTTAGGTATTGCCAGGCTTCCTGAGGCTAGTTTGAGGCTTGTTTTTTCACCTGTTATGACCATAGTTTTTGTGGAAACTGAGTGCAAAACTCTTGCTCATAGAGAGTTTCACTGGGAAACAATTTGGGAGTTTTAGTGCTGCATGTAATTTCTCTTTTTTTACCTATTACTTTTCTGCTTATTTCATGGAGCTTACAGACATTTACTATGATAGTGGAAATTTAGCACTCTAATCGCAAACACTTGCATTAATCACCTCATTAGGAGTACCACATGCAAAAGATGCATAAAAGATGCACTTGTGAGTTTGAGTTGCTACGCTTTGCCCTAAGTTTTTAAGAGACCTTCAGAAAAGCTAGTGGGCAAAATAAAACCAAATATCGTAGGATAAGTAAGGAAAATTATCATTAGAAGAACTTGGTGGGACTTCTACTTAGCTATATCATCATACAACCTGGATCTCTGACTCTTTCAATTTTTTACTTTTGTAACAGAACACCTTCAGGTGTTATGTTTGTCATGTTTTTGAATATAATGTTAGAACTTGATCATTAGAATTTGATAACCCACGATAACATTATTTAAGCATCAATAGGTTGTGTTTAGAATTGCTTGAAAAAAGTAGGAATTGTTTGAGTGTTGTTTAATTTTTTTTGGTCAGAATTTGAACCAGCTTTTTGATTGATAAAATATCTTAACAGATTTTAAAGGCGTGTCTTGCTAAATATGTATATGCGGGCCATGATTTGAGCAATTCCAAAATAGGATTTTGTTTTATAAAGGATTCAGAATATGGATGACTTTTATGACTGAAAAACGGGTAACTTCATCCAGGCAAGGAATATAATTTGTACAGCTACCTGCAATACCTCATTTTGCCAACAGAGGCAGAAAGGGAAAAGCTGTAACTGAATTTTGAGGCTGTAAAACGTCAGCATTGTTTGGCTTCTTTGCTCAAGAGAACGGAGACAATATGTCTTCCCTGTCTACACCAAAATTATAAGCTTCTCACTTCTCATAGTAAGGAGACTCAAAGAAGTGCTTTAGGTATATTTGTGAAATGGGTCTCTTCTGCTGAAAATTTCCCCATATATTCCCCTCATACTTTGGGAAAAGGCAGTTCCAAGCCTAAGTTACTGAAACTAACTTCACTTCTTGCCTTTTGAGCTTGTGAGTTGTTCTTGGTGGTTCTGTGCAGGTCCACAAACACAGGCTTATCAACCATGGACAAACGGAAATAATGAGTGAAATGTTCCTAGTTATCCATTCCTCCAGAGAGTCGGAGGCAGTCTCCTTTTTTATTGAGTGAGACAAATGCAAACAGGATTTACACTAATTTTCTGTCTCTTAAGTCCACATTTTTGCAGATTTGACTTATCAATGTGTGGGTTAATAACAGAGGATAGACATATATTCTAAAAAATCATCAAAGACTAGTCAGAAGTTGTGTGTCTCTCTAAATACAGCCACACAAAAGGCAGTGACTCATTTAAAGGCCTGAAAGGCCTTATCATTTGGATTTCCAAAAGTTAGATTAATAAAGAAGGGAATAAAAGAAACAATAAGCACTCTGAGATTGTTACAATGGATTCTCAAATGGAAAAAAGCTGACTGGGAAAAGGTAGTGTTTCATAAAAAATATCTCATAACTTGCTTTTCATTTCTCTGTGTGATTTCAAGAGAAATAAATAAAATATTTACAGGTATATCTGGTTAAAGATGTAAGTAAAGAGCCAGATCCTGCCCAATAGTGCCCAGTGAAAAGACAAGAGGCAATGGACATGAAGTAAAACACAGGAAATTTTACTTAAACACAGCATTTTTATTCACTGTAAGAGTAATTCAGCACTGGAGAAGATTTCCCAGAGAGGTTGTGGAGTCTCCATGCTTGGAAATATTCAAAACCTGAGTGGATACAGGCCTGGACAACCTGCCCTGGTTGACCCTGCTTTGAGCAGGGGGCTGGACTAGGCAATTTCTGGAGGTGCCTTCAACCTCAGCATTCTTTGAAATACGTTTTCATACAGAAATGATGATTTCTATGATTCTATGATTTTATATTAACCACAGTAATAAAAAAGAACACAGTACACTGGCAGTAAATTGTCAAGGGAATTAAGAACCTAAAAAATTTGAAAATATATGATTGAGGCTTTAAGACCTAAGTGTCAGAAGTCTGTTTTGAGAGCTCAACATGTGCCCCATCTGGTTCTACATTAGTTTGCAAATCTTGGCTTCTTGATCACGTAGCTTTTTTTGAAAAACATACTTCAAAACTGTTATTTTCCCAGATTTGCATGGGAATTGTGCTTTACAATGAAGATCTGCTCTGAACTATGGTGCACATTTTTCAGGCATGCTCTAATGGCTTGGTGCACTGCCCACAAGCATAAACTGCTACTTGATCCAATCCTAACTCTGACAAAAACCGTATCTCTCCACGCTACTTTATCACCCGATGTTGTGACATTTGAAATGATTAGCTGATTACTTTGGGCTTCATAATTTATTCAGAAGAACTTTTGCAGCCAGAAGCTCAGCCAAAAGGGGCAGATTTATTGTATTTCAACATTTTCTTCTGGACGTGTTTTCTCAGAAGAGTAACAAACTGGCTCCTTAAGTTCATTTTCCATTAAAAACTCAATTATGTCCACTCAGCACATTAGTAATTGTTGTAATTAGAGAGTTACAAAGCGAGGGGGTATTTTCCCATGTACAGTTATGTCTTTGTGTGACTGAGCTAGAGCTCTGTGCAATGATGTCATGGATTCAAAGTTCAAAGTATTTATGCTGGCTGGAAAATAACTTCTGACATTTTTTAGGGTGTTTAAAAGAATTACATTTGAAGAAGATCCCTGCTCCCGTGCTGTGGGATACATACTCATCAGCAGTGCCAGTATGAGCAATATCATACTTTAAACATGAATATTTTAGAAATATTTCATTGTTTAATTCGCCTTCCCAGTGGAGGGCGGTCTGTCACCCATGGGCAGGCACGTCCTCAGGGAGTGCCTTTGCCAAATAGTGCAGGTGTGCTCCTGGCCCTCACCCCTGGTGAGACGTGGGCAGGCGGTGCCTGCATCGTGGGAGCAGGTCAGTGTGGAACGGCTGCCTCATCTTCCCTCCCAGATCTTTCAGATCTTCCCTGCTCACAGCCGATTTCTTGGCCTGTTTTCCGGGGGGAGGACCTTTCCCAGTAGGCAAATTAAAATCAGTTGTGTACAAGCCACTGAGATCAGCAGATATCATTGGTTTCCTGGTTTCCAAATCCATAATCCATGACATATCACAGATTTCTGTCCAGCAGACCACTGTGAACATGAATTAAATGATGAATTATTTCTGAAATGCACCAGCAAGCAGAACTGGGTTAGCAAGTACAGTTTGATGTCAGCAAAACAAAAATTCCACGTGTTTTAGTAGACTGACACCCTATTTTTCACAGAGAAGTTAGCCTTCATGCAGTGATGTTTCTGTAAGCCACCTTTTAGTGACTGGGGAGCAGGATCTCATGTGGGAATTCAGGAAACGCAAGGAGTTGCTGGGCACGTTCATTTAATGAGAACTGTGCATTTGTGCTTATAGAGAGGAATTTTATGGAAGGCTAACAATGTATGCTCTCAGGGTGGTACACCACAGTGCTGGTCTTTGCTGAGGGACCCTGGGACTGCTTCTCTTCTTGCTGCTTGTCAGTGGTGCCACATCAGCAGAAAGGCAACCTGAGAGGACAATCAGAGCTTGAAGGACTTGTCAGACTCACATGAGTCATCCTGTGCTTAATCCACTGACTCATTTGTGCTTTCCAGTGTGACTACCTTTACCGTGTTTTAGGCACAGACGCTGAGACAACAATTCCTGCTTCTGCAGAAGTTATTGTCTCTGAATAAATCACAAAACTTGATGACGGCTCTGGACACCCTGAGGTTTTTCCCCTTGCACTTTGGAAATAAAGTCTGTGATAAATATTGAACGAAAAAGTTAGATACTCGAGATAATGTCTGAAGGAATAACCAGCCACATTTGAACAGCGTAGAGTGCAGTTAAGTTCAGTTTCTGATTCAGGTCACTAGCCAATTAATAATTAAATTAGCCAGTTAATAAATGAGCATCTGCGTAACTGTATTAAAGGGCTACTGGTGTTATTTGAAATAATACGATGAATTTTTATTTTCCATAAATTGGCTAATGGTTTCTGGCAAGAACAGGGCAATATTGTCTTTTCCCAGGACGGCTCTCCTCAATGCTTGAGTTAACAGAAGTTTTGAATATACCATGGGGTGAAATGTATTGCATAGTTTGGTTGAACTGGTTTCAGCTAAGACATAAATCAGAGAATGGAAATGATAAGTGGGAAATGGTATGTAGATTAAAGGAAATGGAATTAAGAAGACTTATGAGGAGCGGCTGAGGTTGTTTGGTTTGTTCAGCTCAGAGAAGAAAAGGCTGAGAGGTGATCTCATCACATCCTACAAAATCCTAAAGGTGGGCTGTGGAGGGGGAGGTACTGATCTCCTCTCTCCGGTGACCAGCGACAGGACATGGGGAAACAGAATAAAGCTGCATTAGAGGAAATTCAGATTGGACATTAGGAGAAGGTGCTTCACCTTCATGATCAGTCACTGGAACAGGCTCCCCAGGGAAATGGTAATAGCACCAAGCCTGTCAGAGTTCAAGGAGAGTCTGGATGACACTTTTAGTCATATTGTCTGCTTTTAGGTAGTCATGCGAGGAGCAGGGAGTTGGACTCAATGATCCATATGGGTCCCTTCCAACTTAAGATATTCTATGATTCTAAGAAGAAAAAACTTCTACCATAATCTGCAGATTCAGATGAAGAGTTTCCTGTAAAAGTTGGCAATATTAACTGATGTCTTTTTTTCATGCCACTGTAAGAGGAAAACTATATTCTGAAACTAAAATAGGTATACGCATACATCACTGAGTTGAACATAATGCAGTGAATTTCATAGTTTAGGGTGTACTACTAAAATTGAAGGTCCACCATGTTACTGACATATGACCAGCTTTCTTCCAGTTTTAAATATTTCTCAGTAGACTGCAGATGTTTGATCTTGGACAAAAAAATGTCTTTTGACCTTCACATGGAAGTGAAAAATACTTTTACCATTTGTATAATGAAAGCAGCTGATTACACTGACAGTTGCAATTTTCTGCTTCCAGCTTCTCATAACAGAAGTTCTACAGTTTGTTCTTGCTGTATGTCAAAGCTCTGTCTCTCCTGCAGTCTATTACATTCTAATTATGCAATTAGTTTATGATACCATACAAGCCAGAAAATGGAAAAAAAAATAGAGATTTTCATGAGCTCTGCAATCAAATCAAGTCTTTGTTGTCTTCAAAGTATTTAAAAATGAAATATTTAGCTGATAAGTTGGGTGTCATGCATTTTAGGGCTATATAAAAAAGCAATAGGGCTATATAAAAAAGCAATTATGCAGTTAATAATATAATTGCAAATATTTCCTTCTTTTTTGACTTAGTAATAATAAAAGACATATTTGACTTTTCTGGACTCATTGATGTTTGAGAAAGCATGTAGTATGCTTGCGCAGTGCAAGCATTTTTTATTCATTCACTCAAAGATGAACCCCAAGGAGGGTCAACCAAGCACAGTTGTGTTTGTACACATAGACAAACTTACTGACATGAACAGTCTTATTGTGTGAAGTGTGGCTGCCCTTGAGAAGTGTGGCAGAGATCTCACTGACTTCTATGACTTCTTCTGAGCAGGTTTTGCTCACTGAATCCAAATGGATTACCCTGTGAACAATGGTATGGTGCAAACAAAACAGTGGCTATGCATGACAGTAATGGTTGTGACTTTGCAGTGCACCTGAAGTCTGTGTTTGCTGACTGAGCATCTGCCCTACCTATGGTGCCTGTGGGAACCAAGCATTCGCATTGGTGCAGGTGAGGTCAGGATCTTGAAAACACTTCATCTGCAATAAACTTAGCCTAAATGCACCCATGTGGCAAGCAAGACTGCAGAAGGGACACTGGTTTGAGTTGAAAACATCACAGCCTATATATTAGGATTTACTTAACAAATTTAGCACCCATTAAGTCACAGGATTCAGGCTGCTCCTCTTCCCATCTCTGTCTGTCCGCACTGTAAGAGGAGATACATAACTTTCTAAAAGTGCTCATGTCCTTAGATTGAAAACGTCTCACAATTTTTACACTAATTCAAATTCTTATTGAAAAAGAAAGGTCGTAACATGGAAATACTATGGGTAGCTCCTGCCAATGTGTTTTTTTTCTAAGTGAAAGCTGATAGAAGTGGTAATGACTTCTATTTTCAGTAGAGGATCCCCGCCAAAGACACTGACTGGGTTGTAGGTCTTACTTGTGTGAACATACAGGTCTTTGAGAAATTAGTGAACAAGGCATTCTCTGTCTAAAGTCTGTTACAGCTAACCACGAAGTAAGCAGCAAATCTTCCCCAGTGTGTTGTTTGAAGCTTTGTTTTGTTGCTCGTCTGCAAGTCAGGCATTATAAACTTATTTTTACATTTTTGCTCAGGTCACAGGTAAAGTCCATGAGGTCTGACTAATTGGCTGATAATTCTGACAATTTCTTATTCATTACCTCACACAGGAGAGAACCTTTTTGGCCAGTCGAGCCTGTAAACTCTTTAATGCGACAATCACTTGAATATAATTGCTTCTTGCTGCCTATGGAACATGTGTGCACTGAATATTGTGAGGAATGCACACAACTATCCCAGAGATTTGCCTTCCAGTATGAGCCTTCCAATGAAAAAGTGGACAATAAAATAATTGAGATAATGAAGATTTTAGGTCCTTCAGTTGCTGTCAGTCATAAATGCCTGTTATCATTCTATTGTACTACTTTTCACAATTTTAAAAAATACACTGGACCAATGACTCCGATAGTATTTTGGAGGAAAGGACTGTGGCATACCAAATGCCTGTTGAAAACAAGACTGAAATAGCCTATGTGTTGGTTGACAGAGAAGCTGTAGCTCCCAAATGGACAGGGTTTTTCCGTGAGTAGCACTGAACAGCACTGCTGGCAGTGCTCACTGGGTCTGCGCCTTTGGCCACAAAGGTTAATGCCAGTGATCAGCCCCTGTACTCTTCCCTCTGTGTTTTTTTTCTGGTATGTTAAACTCCCAGGTTTAGGTGTAATTGCTGTTTCACTTATCAGGACCCAAAGGGCTTGAGGTGAAATATATTGCAATGAAAAATGATATTAATTTCACAGAGGAATGCTGGATGCATTAGAGGAGATTCAGGTCATCTTCAAACAACAGTACCTTGAAGAGTTTCCTGAAGCCAAGGATAAAAGAGGGCAACAAGGCTAGTTTCTCTGTTACAAAGATACTTAAAAATTGTGCTGAGTTCCTGACATAGTACAGAAAAAGGTAATTTAAATAATCTTTTCTTCCACTCCTCATCCTCTGCCTTGCCAAAGGGAAAAATACACTATAGAATAGTTTTATTGTCTTCTAAGAGCTTTGCACGGTGCCTTCCTATGCCTTTGTGAATGATGGGATATAGAAATCTTCAGAAAAGAGAAACACTTTTTTAAGGTGAAGAAAACAATTTTAAACCACTGAGACCATGTTTTTCCCGTGAAACGTAAAAATAGAACGTCATGCCAAACATCACTTTCAACAGGCATTGGCTGCTCTTACAGGTTAACCTAAGGGAAGGCTCCATGGGATCAAACAGAGGAGTCACCAAGGAAGGAGAAGGACGGTGTTTGTCCAAATGAGATTCTGGGAGCCTTGGTTTAGAGCCAGAGATCTGTGAGGATCCTGTGAGTGGAGGCTGCCCGAGAGACCTTAGCTACTGCAGCTAGCCTAGGTGCTGCAGCCTACTTTGAAGCATGCTAGTGCATTCTGCAGTAACAAAAGGATTAGTTCTTGGAGCCCTCCTTGTGTGTTGTCCTCCAAAAACTTTATCCTTTTCTCCTGCCATGATGGAATCTAGCATCTGGTCTCACATAACGTAAATTACTATTTAATAATTACACTTAAGTAATCTTTACTAAGTAATCATTCTCTACACAGCGGACAGTTATTGAGCAACTTTTAAAAATGGGCAGTTTTAAAGATCACTTTAGGTTCTTTCTGTAGAAATAAAACTATGCTCAGAAAGGTGCTATTAACTTGACTTTTGGGTCTGATACAAGTCCTGATCACCAGAGGGAGTTACAGCATAACTTATTAAAGCATTTCTCAGGCAAGTGTGCAGCTGGTTCAAGTCTTCCACACAAAACACGTGGGGTTTAACAGATCTAATTCACATTGTATTGACATTCATAGTTAATGTTTCTTAACTACCCACCGCACTCAGACACTCAGTTTATTCTAGTGTGATTTATTTTAAGTACCTTATATACTACTCTTTTGGCATGGTGGTGTCACTTGTACTATGTTCATTACGAAAGAACCCTCCAAATAATCCTAATTTGTTTTCTATTGATTAAATAGTGGTGTTCTTTGTATGTGCAGGATTTGGTTGGTTTATTTTCATGAAATGTACTTAACGTACATGTAATACAGCCTCTGGAAATATGGTTTATTTTGTTTTCATCCTGGAGGTGACAAAATTCAGTTTGACCTACTCTGCCAGGAAGCCTTGAGTTGGCTCCATGCAAGTACACCAGAACATAATTACAAACACTTGGGCAACTTGGGGCTACAGTAGCCATTCCTGTGCACATTGCACTTTATCATACCCACAGAACAGGAATAATTATGTAAACAGAGGTGACTGGGACAAGAACTGGCAGAGAATTAATAAACTCAGACAGCATCCAACCTATTACCGTTAGGTGGGATTATTTATACAGACCTGAATGATGGCACTTGTGAAATATATCGCGTGTGTGTCTGCTCTGCTGAAGTGGTTTAAATAAATCACTAAGGCAACCAAGCACAAGCTTATATTTCAGTCCAAGCAGTGGTAGCATTTCTTTTAAAAATCTTTTGTAATGGAAGATAGGTTAAATGGATCTGAAAAGTCTGTGAAGCAATTTTATGTACTGGCACATGTTTGAGTAATGACCAGTAGACATAGCTACTTGCACTGCCCAGTTTCAAATGCAGAAATTAAGTTCTATTTTTGGGGAAAAGAATCATTTTAAAGAAAGAATAATATATGGTTGTGTAGAACTGTTATAGACACTTTATTTCCTTTTCAGAAAACTATTTCTTTCTTCCTTGGTGCATATTTGAGGCATACCTTTCCATACGCCATTGTGTACCTGTGTAGAATTTAAAGTTCAGTATTACCTTTGCCTTTGCTACTATTTAGTTCAGAAGAAAAATAAGTGGTAATTTATTTGCTAGATTTTGGTGAATTCGTACAAAAGTATTTAGGATATAAATAGTTGCTCAAATGCCTTCAGTGTGGCTGTATGAACCTCATGTGTATATATTACAACAGAGAGAGAATAATAATAATACCTAATGAATTTGTCAGAAAAGGAGGAAAACAAGGAAATGCTGAGTTTTCTCACTTTTTTACCCCATCTTTTTGATAGGAAAAAGATACTTGCCATTCCTTTTTCAAAAGGCTTTAGCTATGCCTCAAGTGTCTGCAGTTTGGGGACCTAGGGAGACATAATCAGGGCCACAGTGAATTCTGCCAGATAATGTTGTTACTTACACAACCATTCAAGCCAACTGTCTGCACAAAACACAAACTAACTTCTTCAACTACAGCAGGGACGATACTATTTCCTTAACAATTAGCTTCTTGATCACCAGAATATGGGGAGCTGCTGATACATAATTAACAGTCTTGTACGATCTTAAATGTGAATAATGGTTTAGTCATTGCCACCAGCTGAGAGACTGAAAATCTAGTTCCTAAGGGCAAATTCTTCTCCCCTATGGAAGATGAAGTCTGTTTACATTATGTGGAGGCTCCTGATGGCAGGTTGATTTTATTTTTTTTTTAAGTTTTGGAAGGACATTTTTAACACTTCACCTTAAAATTTGTTGGCTGAAATTTCTTAGAGGAATGTATGAGTGGCTGAAATTTATGGTTCCTCTGTTCACAGTGAATCTAAATATATGTACCCAGCAACCAATGAGAAAGACATCTCTGGAAACCATAAATAGGATGAGTGTTTAAAGAACTGTTTTTTTTAATATATATATATATAAAGATTTTATGTACTATAAAACTTATCCTATACTTAGGAGAAAATCTGAACACAATATATACATATTCTATATATCCTAATTTAAAAAAATTATCCTATATTGCAAACTTTATAGATGGCGTAGTTACTGCTGAAGCCGAAGTATGTGGTTTGGCTTCTAAATCCTCGCAAAATTCAGCAAAGCAATTGCTGGGTTTTTAGATTTGCATTCCCATTGACAGAAGCTGATGGGTCCACCTTGAAATAGATAATCATATTTCATTACACTGCTGAGCACATTACTACTGTGAGGAGGCACAGTGCATTAGAAATAATCTATCTATGAATTTTTATGCTGCTTGTGTGGCCAGAGCAACTCCAGATATCTCAGTTCTCACTCACACCACTATCCTTCTGTCCTAAGGAATGATGCTGGGGGACAAGAGCACTATGAAGTCTGAACTGTACGTAGTTTTTCACTTCTTTTTGTTTTGACCCAACTGTGAGGATAATCAGAAGGAGAATTGGCGGGAAAAAAAGGGCAAATCGATCTCAGTTGTAGTGATATGGCTTCTCAGAGTTTGTTCTGCATGAAGATAAAATTATTCTTTGCTTTTGTTTTTCTCCAAAATGAGGCACAGAACTTCTCCTGCAGTAAAGTACGTTACTTTTCAAAATGCAAGAAGTTTTGAAAAATGCTAATAGAGTAAATCTGGTAGAGATTTTGACCACGTTGCTATCTTCAGATGTGATAAATAATTGTCATTGTGAATCACTGACAGTGAAATAAAAGATAGATCTGTGAGTGGAAAGAAAGCTTACAGCTTTGTTTTGTTAGCAACAGGCAGTGCTTCGTTCAGCTCTACTGACATCCTCATAATCCTCACCATCCTCACCAAAATTTTTATACTCTGGAACTTATAATCCATATAAATTTGTTTAACAAAACATAACTCAAGGACAGGCATGTCAGTACCCTAAGAGTACTTTTTGAACTTTGAAATAATTTGTTGAGGAACATATTTTGTGAGCGATGTGTGTATGTGTATGTCTGTTATACTAAATTGACTTGGTGATATTATAGGGCTTGTTTTACTGTATGAGTTGGATTTTATGTGCCCATGAACTGTAGCTGTGGGTAGGCTGTCTGGAAAAACAAGCTGCTCAACAACCATGTAATTTGCCTTTTGTCTGACTTCCGGTGCTGCTGGGTTTTTTTTTGATTAGTGCTGAGTGAACACTGAAAGGAAGTTCTCCTTGAAGCTATCTCCATTCTCTAAGTGGTGTCTTACTCAGTTATAAATTAATAAAGAATGTAATGCTGATAAAAGCATTTGTTAACAGCATTTCTGTTCAACTTGACTCCGTAAGAGAAAACATGTCCATTTGTTTCTCTCTCCTGTGACCCCAAAGCAGAAGTAATTCACAGATTTAACAGCTTTGGAAGAAAGACTTGTTTCTGTGTTGAGTCACAATGTGGCCACCTGCCACTTACCTTGGTGGAAAGGGCTAAGAGGAATTCTCTATGGAATACTTTTCTGTATCACCAGCGGTGACCAGATCTAGTCAAACAGAGGCACTGACATGAGACTTAAATGATTAATACTTAATTGATTAGATGAGACATAAAACATCAGAACTGGCTCTTGAGAGAATGTGGGCATTTAAAACCCAAATAGCAACGATTTAACTTACTGTCCTGGCCAAAATTCAGAGATTGGCTCATTCTGTTCTTCCTAAGATTTCTGATGCTCCTCAGTGGGAGCACTGCTCCATCTTAACTCTCAAATTATAATATTTCTGTTAAGCAAACATCAAATTATAACCAAGAAGCTTGTATTTCACTGAAGATTTCACCGTGATTTTTGCATCACAAACTACATATGTTTGTGATGCAAAGGCCAGAACCGACCATTAATACGATCTAATCTGACATCCTGTAAAATGTAGGCTAAAGAACACAAACTGCTTACTTCCCCTTCAAGTCAAATACTTTTTATTCAAACTATAAACATGACTTTTGAGAGAGACATCTAACTTTGTTTAAAGACTTCAAAGTAATGAGAAATCCATCTCTTTTTTTGGTTAACTCTTCCATTTGACCTTATTGTTAAAAAACAGATTCTGTACTATCAGTGCAGTTTTTTATTCTTCATTTAATTGTTATTAAAATTTATGACACATCCATCTGCCAGACTGTTTAAACCTATGCTATTGCACATTTTAGGTTGACTACAGGAAAAACATGTCTGAAAAAAACCCCCATGTTCTGAAAAAACATGTCTCAGTTGAGCAACCCCTTCCCAGCGAAAGCTTACAGCACAGGTTTCTCAAGATCAAATTTTATCGATGGAGATGCCAAAAAACTCACTTGCTTAAAAACGTCCTCTCAACCCACAAGCAAATCCTATTCCATTTGTGTCCTGTCATGAAAAAATAAATAGCATTTTTTAGGCTAACATTTAAAACAGGAATAAAATAACAATCTTCTATTTTTATAGGATGGACAGACAAAGCGAGAAAATGGACAAGCAATGTTTTGTTACTTCAGCTGCTGTGATCATCTTTTTGCTTATGTCTTATCATCTCACTCTGCATCTTGACCTGGTATACGCAGAAGTTGCAATTTAGAGGAAAACTAAGATCACTTTTGTCTCACCTTCATTTAGGCTGGCTTTTGTTGTTTATTGTCAGCTCCAATGAAGTCAGGCTGAGCCCCAGAATCTTGTTTTTTTTAACACAGTCTCAACTGCTCTAAATAAAGTGGTTACTCCTCATTACAACTTTGACATAAAGATATGAGAAACGACCATTTGAGTTGAACCAGGAGCTGATGAGTCGCTCGAGCCTCTAAAGTAAACAAAAGACAAATTGGGAATATATAGGGTTTTATTCTTAAAGTTTGTGGTGTTTTACAAAGTAATCTCAGGGTTGAAAAACTTGGGATAGCTCTTGTTTCTGATATTTTCCTTGTGTCTGATTCGCAATCCTGTCTGCACCTCTGAACACAGATGAAGACATAGTTATAGTTTTGCATTTATCATGAAAGATTATTGTTTAAATGTCAGTTGACTTGCTTAATTGGTCTCCTAAAGTCAAGACTGTGAACTCAGTTTGCTGGTTTTTTATGCCTACTTTATGTCTGGGTCATTCCTGATTTCACCAATGCCATTCATTTGAAGAAAGAGAAGTGATGATGCAGACCTGAAGTGGAACTGAAACTGAACTCTCAGCTCTTCCAAGCTGGCCTTCTGCAACAGAGCTGGCATGTTTATTCTCACTTGGAGTCTCAAAAACAAGACTCAATGCCTTTGTAAAAGTCTTGATGTGATTTTTCCACAGTTGATGGACAAGAGACAGGTATCACTGGATGTAATTCTGCAGGGCTTTTTACCCAGAAATACAAAGTACACTGTGTTCATCAAATTTTATCTTCTGTTATTTCAGTGAAAAGTAAGGAGGAAGTAGGAAGGAATAATCAGTGGAAGGTTAAACTTTCAGAAAGAGTAACTACATTTTTCTCAGAAGAGATATATAATTCACAAACCCTTTTAGACATTGTATCCTCAACTTTTGATTTTTTCTTTTTCTTTTTTTTTTTTTTGACAATTGCTGTGCACTGCATTCCTTGGTGACTTATATTGGAAGAAGATGATTAATTTGGTAGATGGAGTATGGAGTATTAGCAAAGCTCTTCTACCACTGCCATAAACTACCTGTAGCAGCATAGGCTACCTAACAGGTAGTACCTTACCCCTGTTCACTGGCAGGAAAGCTGGAAGCCACTGAAACGGCAGAGAGTGCAAAATATGGACATTTATCTCTGGGCACTAATTACACCTTAGTTTGCTCTTTATAAAATGGAGGTGATATGAAAGTGGTGTGAAGAGGATTGGGATCTAAAAAGTAAACAGGACAGAGAAATGATGTTTTTTCAATCTACAAAAATCAAACCATTTCATATTTGGCTAAATATTCAAGAAATACTCAATTATCAGCCTTAAAGGAATAATTAGAATTCCAGTTGAGATTAAGGTGAGATGAGGGTGCTCATCCTCTTGGAAACATGGTTGTAATAGCATCAAAAGTAATACTGCAGATGAAGGAAACAAGCTTCCCTCACAGTGAGGGATTTGTCTCAACCCGCACGTTCAGGAATTTTCCAGACACCATGGAGAGAAAAACCCAACCCCGCTGATTTTTGCCTGTGATGCATCGAAAGTTTGCCATATAAAGACCTGAACTGTCTTAGTGCTGCTCGGTATGCATGTCCTGCCTTTGCCATGAGGGTTAACCGCAGTTGCCAAGATCTGTTCAATTTTTTTGATTTGCGTTTCTCTCAATGGCACAAAGTGAAACCTGTTTCTTGAACTAAAAGTATGTATCTGTTTCTAGGGAGTACTCTTCTTAGTATATATAAAGCTTATTTATGTTGTCCAGGTAGTGTACATAAAATGAGATACTGTCCCAGCAGCTGCCAACCCGTAGGAAGAAAAAGAAACTTTGATATTTCAGTGCCATTAAAGTTTGCTGCGGGACTGGAGTAATGTTAGATTCTCCCACTGCTGGTTACAAAGACAGTAACTACGTGGGTGTCCTTGACAGTTAGCGTAGTAAAACAGAGGCATTCTCTTGATCATGTTTCTTAACAGCTTGGCAGTGTAAGGGCTTATGAAATGAAAATATTCTTTTGAAATCATGCAGTGATGGGTCTGTTTAGTTATATCATGTTAGGTGACATAATAGTGGGTAGCTGGGTAACCTGCCCATGTTGGAAGGCTGGCAATGGAAATCAGAGTCTTGCTTCGTAGTAAGCGCGGTGCGTCCTTAATGTACCCAAGCAGCCATTGAAGGAGTTCGCTGTCAGAAGCCACTTCGGCTAATGGGTGTTTTGCTTGATTTGAGTAATTTTTAGCTTGGTTTACTTCAAGTACAGGCATTACAGGGGACATATGACTCATGAGCCATCCTTTCTTGTCTATCCTGGCACAGTGCCATTTCTGATCAACAGTCTCTCTTTTTTTTTCCCTCAGATGAGGTCAGTTTGCAAAATAAGCACCTCGCTCTCACTGCTAAAAATGATAACTACAGAGAAGACTTTCAAGGCAATAGTGACCATGAAATGGTAGAGTACAGGATCTCATGTGGCAGGAAGAGAATAGCTAGCAGAACTAGAACTCTGGACTTCAGTAGGGCCAACTTTGATCTTTTCAAACAATTGCTAGGTGAAATCCCATGGGGCAGAGTACTAGAAGGTAAAGGGACCCAAGATAGTTGGTTAGCCTTCAAGGACCTCTTCTTCTGAGTTCAAAACTGGTTCATCCCAACAGGTAAGAAGTCAAGAAAGGGTACCAAGAGACCTGCATGGTTAAATGGGGAACCGTTGGGCAAACTCAAGTGGAAAAAGAGAGTGTACAGATCATGGAAGCAGGGCCAGGCCACTTGGGAGGAATATAGGTCTGCTGTCAGGGGATGTAGGGAGGCAACCAGGAAAGCTAAGACCTCCTTGGAATTAAACCTTGCAAGAAAGGTCAAGGACAACAGAAAGGGCTTCTTCAAATACATTGCAGATCAAACTAACACTAGAGGCAATGCAGGCCCACTGGTGAATGAGGAGGGTGCGCTGGTGACAGAGGATAAGAAGAAGGCAGAGTTACTGAATGCCTTCTTTGCCTCAGTCTATACTGCCGGAGGCTATCCTGATGAGCCCCGGAACCCTCAGGCTCCTGAGGAAGTCAGAATAGGGGAGTCTACCCTGGTTGATGAGGACTTGGTTAGGGACCAGTTAAGCAACCTGGCCATCCATAAATCCATGGGTCCTGATGGGATGCACCCGTGGGTGCTGAGGGAGCTGGCGGATGTCATTGCCAGGCCACTCGCCATCATCTTTGCTAAATCGTGGGGAACGGTGAGAGGTGCCTGAGGACTGGAGGAAAGCAAATGTCACTCCAGTCTTCAAAAAGGGCAAGAAGGAAGACCCAGGTAACTATAGACCGGTCAGCCTCACCTCCATCCCGGGAAAGATAACGCAACAACTTATCCTTGGTGCTGTCTCTAGGCATATCAAGGATAAGAGGGTCATTAGAGGCAGTCAACATGGCTTCACTAAGGGGAAGTTGTGCTTGACAAACCTGATAGTCTTTTATGAGGACATCACCCAGTGGGTGGATGATGGTAGGGCAGTGGATGTGGTCTATCTTGACTTCAGTAAAACATCTGACACAGTCTCCCCCGGCATCCTCACAGCTAAACTGAGGAAGTGTGGTCTGGATGATCGGATAGTGAGGTGGATTGTGAACTGGCTGAAGGACAGAAGCCAGAGAGTAGTGGTCAATGGGACAGAGTCCAGTTGGAGGCCTGTATCCACTGGAGTCCCTCAAGGGTCGGTACTGGGACCAGTATTATTCAACATATTCATCGACAACTTGGATGAGGGAATAGAGTGCATGGTCAGCAAGTTTGCTGATGACACTAAACTGGGAGGAGTGGCTGACACACCCGAAGGCTGTGCTGCCATTCAGAGAGACCTGGACAGACTGGAGAGTTGGGCGGGGAGAAATTTAATGAAATACAACAAGGGCAAGTGTAGAGTCTTGCATGTGGGTAAGAACAACCCCATGTACCAGTACAAGTTGGGGACTGAGCTGTTGGGGAACAGCACAAGGGAAAGGGACCTGGGGATCCTGGTGGACAGCAGGATGACCATGAGCCAGCAATGTGCCCTTGTGGCCAAGAAGGCCAATGGCATCCTGGGGTGTATTAGGAGGAGCGTGGTTAGTAGGTCGAGAGAGGTTCTCCTCCCCCTCTACTCTGCCCTGGTGAGGCCGCATCTGGAACGTTGTGTCCAGTTCTGGGCCCCTCAGTTCAAGAAGGACAAGGAACTGCTTGAGAGAGTCCAGCGCAGGGCCACAATGATGATTAACGGAGTGGAGCATCTCCCTTATGAGGAAAGGCTGAGAGAGCTGGGTGTCTTTAGCTTGGAGGAGACTGAGGGGGGATCTCATTAATGTTTTTAAATATGTAAAGGGTGACTGTCATGAGGATGGAGCCAGGCTCTTCTCAGTGGTATCCAATGATAGGACAATCACTGTCCCACACGACATCCCTGTCTCCAAACTGGAAAGACATGGTTTTGATGGATGGACCACTCAGTGGATAAGGAATTGGCTGGATGGTCGCACTCAAAGAGTTGTGGTCAATGGTTCAATGTCCATGTGGAGGCCAGTGACGAGTGGTGTTCCTCAGGGGTCAGTACCGGGACCAGTGCTATTTAACATCTTTGTTTGACATGGACAGTGGGATCGAGTGCACCGTCAGCAAGTCTGCAGATGACACCAAGTTGCGTGGTGTTGTGGACACGCTGGAAGGAAGGGATGCCATCCAGAGGGACCTTGACAGGCTGGAGAGGTCGGCCTGTGAGAACTTCATGAAGTTCAACAAGGTCAAGCACAAGGTCCTGTGCATGGTTTGGGCCAATCCTGAGCACAAGTACAGGCTGGGCGGAGAATGGATTGAGAGCAGCCCTGAGGAAAAGGACTTGGGAGTGCTGGTGGATGAGAAGCTCAACATGAGCCGGCAATGTGTGTTGGCAGCCCAGAAAGCCAACCGTATTCTGGGCTGCATCAAAAGAAGTGTGGCCAGCAGGTCGAGGGAGGTGATTCTGCCCCTCTGCTCTGCTCTTGTGAGACCCCACCTAGAATACTGCATTCACCTCTGGAGTCCCCAACATAACAAGGACATGGAGCTTTTGGAGCGAGTCCAGAGGAGGGCCACGAGGATGATCCGAGGGCTGGAGCACCTCTGCTATGGAGTCAGGCTGAGAGAGTTGGGGCTGTTCAGCCTGGAGAAGAGAAGGCTCCGGGGTGATCTTATAGCAGCTTTCCAGTACCTAAAGGGGGCCTACAGGAAAGCTGGAGAGGGACTTTTTACAAGGGCATGTAGTGATAGGACAAGGGGCAATGGCTTTAAACTGAAAGAGGGCAGATTTAGATTAGATCTAAGGAAGAAATTTTTTACATTGAGGGTGGCGAGGCAGTGGAACAGGTTGCCCAGAGAAGTTGTGGATGCCCCATCCGGGGAAGTGTTCAAGGCCAGGTTGGATGAGGCTTTGGGCAACCTGGTGTAGTGGAGGGTTTCCTTGCCTGTGGCAGGGGGCTTGGAACTAGATGATCTTTAAGGTCCCTTCCAACCCTAACCATTCTATGACTCTATGATTCTATGATTTTATGACAAGGGTAAATGGATATAAGCTGGAACACAGGAGGTTCTGCTTAAACATGAAAAAGAACTTCTTCACAGTAAGGGCAACAGAACACTGGAACAGGCTGCCCAGAGAGGTTGTGGAGTCTCCTTCTCTGGAGATGTTCAAAACCCGCCTGGATGCATTCTTGTGTGATCTGATCTAGGTGGTCCTGCTCTGGCAGGGGTATTGGACCAGATGATCCTTTGAGGTCCCTTCCAATCCCTAACATTCTGTGATTCTGTGATTCTGTGACAATTTGGTGGGTGCTCTATTACCACTGGATTTCAGTGGGATTTGGGCACTTTTTTCCATTTTGGACTCTGAAGTGAGGGCATGGGCTAGAATAAGTTCCTGGTCATGGATGGCCAACCTTCTTCCTGTTACAGAGCTGTGCCTGTTGCATGATCTTTTCTTCTTTTTTTAATGCAACTGCTAAAAATGGCTGGAATCCAACATTGAAGTTAGTGCTGAAAAGCAATAAGAAAGGCAATATGGCTTGCAGTAATTAAAACAAGTAACATTCTTAGAAAAAATCCAAATCTGTTTGATTCTGACTTAGCATCACTTGTTTGGAGAGACAAAACATGGTAAAACATTACTGAGTTACATAGCTTTGAAAAATGCATTCTGCCTTTTCCTCTGCATCTTGCCCAGAAATGAATAGCTTATAATTCAACTTTTACTGAAAGAAATGACATTAGCATCCTGGTATTCTGTTGGCCTGAGTAAGATATGTGCTATTAATTCAAATATTAAATAGATCAAAAAGGTAAGGTTTGGGTTTTGGGTTTAGTTGGATTTTTTTCGTCCACAATACACCCAGCTGTTTATTCCTTTAATGTGCAAGAAGGTACCCGAAGGTACTCGCTTGGCACCTCAAGGTACCTGCACTTGGTTGCAGCTCCAGAAAATTTGCTATTAAGCTTCAGTCTCCAAACTTATTTTTCTTATGTGCTAATCCGAAACTAAACAAATTGACCAATGCTTCTCCCACATGACCAGGTGTGCACGTGTTTTCTCAGAAATTTGGAAAGCATACCTGTGCCTCACTGAATATTCTATTGACATCAAATGGAGGAAAAGAGGCTGTCATGCCTAAACAAAAATAAAAATAAAAATAAAATAGAAGTAAGGATTACTGTTTGCATAATCTTCATCTAACAGAGCAGATAATTTCTGGGGAAGACGGACACTAAGAAAATCACAGTGGGAAGAATACCCTGTGTATTTCCATAGAGCCCAGCAGTTATCCCTACACAGTAGGCTGGATTAGTCAAAGCTATCATGTGTAGTAGAGCTGGTACTTGTAAGCAGAGGCAAGTGTTCAGTCCTTTAGAGGCAAATCTTCACTATAGTCCTTTCTGCCTTATCCGCTGTCTCTTCCACTGCCTGCTTTTCCAACCTCACTAACATTATTCTGTGGGAAGAACGGGGAGCAACTACTTTTGTGGTCCTTTCCTTGAGCTTTTGTACATATTGTCCAGGGTTTAGGGCTGTCTCATCATTTGGCTTTTCACTCCCGTCCTTAGTCATTGTCTGAAAATTAGCCTTCCCTTCCCTCCCTGACCCACGTCACGAGGGGGTCATGTAACATCAAGTGTTATGTTGTGTCTTGCTGTCCCTAAAGTATCTGGGCTCCAGGCAAAGCTGAGGACAGATGTGAACTGTGCTGGTTTATATGGAGTATTTGCTTTAAACTTATGGGAAATTTTGACAACAAACGCTATAAAAGAAAGAAAATAACAGGAACACAAAAGGAAGATCAACGGCCTTTCAAATAACATACGGTGTTTGGCAAAACAATTACATGTTTAAAGCAACAGTTAATTTTCTCTCAGATATTATCATGCTGTCTGAGGAATAAATTGCATCTTTGCTTGATTTTTTTTTGTTTTTCTGGTAAACATTCTATTTAACATTTAACTCAGTAAAGCTTGAACACATGTGACTGAAGGAGGTATTCTGAAGGTAATCCTGCCCTAAGGCTAAGCTTTTACATCTACTGCTATACATTAGTTCTTTACTGAATCATTCTTGAACTCACTAGCACTAAATTAGCTCTTTCCTTTATTCTTCGTATTTTCTGCTGCCCCATTTTTGTAAATTAAATGCGAAAGAATGCTTCTTTCCTTCTCCTGCCAGTGTTTCAAATAGCAGGTTCTCCACCTTCTGCTATGTCTATGTGTTTGTTTAATTAAGACTTGCAAGGAACAAAGGAGGGAGAGGTCTTTAGGTCTAATTTGTGCATAATGGTGTCACAGTAAATCTTAGATGAAGGTTGAGGTTTGTATAAAGGATATACGTTCTCAATGTAATAGATGGACTGTTTTCTAGATCATTTGTTTCTGCGAACCCCAAAAGGAGATGAGGTTGATCTGTAGAGTAACAAGTGCTTGTTTCAAAGGCAGAAGTTGCTCTTTCCTCTCATTTTGCAATATTCTGGCAATTGACCCTTGTGTAACCTAACTGAAAGCTGCTTCTGCAGAACATTTGGCCTACCTCTTCTCAGCAGAGACCATAACCAAATGAGATGACTGTGGCCACAAAGCAGGAAGGATAACAGCAGGACAGAGAGCCCAGGTGTTCAGCACAAGGACTCTAGTGTTGTGTTATTTCCAGAATTGCCTGTGACTATAAAACTGAATCACCGTTTATGATAATATTAGTGTAGAGGCAGGTTGGAGTCAGCTGTAAGTCAGAGCCAACTGCAAATCAGTCAGCTACAAAGACCAAAATCTGCGAAAATATTAGGTCCTCTTTACATACCTAACTTCCAATAGATTTCACCTGAAGACCTCTGAAACATACAACAGGAGTAAATTCACTGTCACCAATGGTTTAAAGAGACCTGAATATTAACTATGGAGCACTTGTGCGCTGTAGTTGGATAATGTTGTGTTATTTCTTGTTCAGCAACACCTGAATGCTTGCTAGCTGGCTCTTTATTTTTTTTAAGTGTTCTTCTTTCTGATACAAAAAAAATGAATTAATTCAACAAATTATGCTCTGGAACACAGAATCATAGAATGGTTTGGGTTGGAAGGGACCTCAAAGATCATCTAGTTCCAACCCCCCTGCCATGGGCAGGGACACCTTCCGCTAGATCGTGTTGCTCAAAGCCTCATCCGATCTGGCCTTGAACACCTCCAGGGATGGGGCAGCCACAACTACTCTGGTCCAGTGCTTCATCACCCTCACAGTGAAGAATTTCTTCCTTAGATCTAATTTAAATCTACCCTCTTTCAGTTTAAAGCCATTACCACTTGTACTATCACTACATGCGCTTGTAAAAAGTCCCTCTCCAGCTTTCCTGTAGGCCCCCTTTAGGTACTGGAAAGCTGCTATAAGATCATCCCAGAGCCTTCTCTTCTCCAGGCTGAACAGCCTCAACTCTCTCAGCCTGTCTTCATAGCAGAGGTGCTCCAGCCCTCGGATCATCCTCGCGGCCCTCCTCTGGACTCGCTCCAGCAGCTCCATGTCCTTGTTATGTTGGGGACTACAGAGCTGAATGCAGTATTCCAAGTGGGGTCTCACAAGAGCAGAGCAGAGGGGCAGAATCACCTCCCTCAACCTGCTGGCCACACTTCTTTTGATGCAGCCCAGGATGCGGTTAGCTTTCTGGGCTGCAAGTGCACATTGCTGGCTCATGTTGAATCTCTTATCAATCAACATCCCCAAATCCTTTTCCTCGGGGCTGCTCTCAATCCATTCTCCGCCCAGCCTGTACTTGTGCTCAGGATTGGCCCAAACCATGCACAGGACCTTGTGCTTGACCTTGTTGAACTTCATGAGGTTCTCACAGGCCGACCTCTCCAGCCTGTCAAGGTCCCTCTGGATGGCATCCCTTCCCTCCAGCATGTCCACAACACCACACAACTTGGTGTCATCTGCAAATTTGCCGAGGGTGCACTCGATCCCACTGTCTGTTTCATCGACAAAGATGTTAAATAGCACCAATCCCAATATCCCTGAGGAACACCACTTGTTACTGGTCTCCACTTGGACATCAAGCCATTGACGGCAACACTTTCAGTGACACCATCCAGCCAATTCCTTATCCACTGAGTGGTCCATCCATCAAATCCATGTCTCTCCGATTTAGAGACAAGGATGTCATGCTGGACAGTGTAGATGATGTCAGTTGCTCTTCCCTTATCCACCAATGCTGTAACCCCATCATAGAAGGCCACCAAACTTGTCAGGCAGGATTTGTCCTTAGTGAAGCCATGCTGGCTGTCACCAATCACCTTCTTTTTCCCCATGTGCCTTAGCACAGTTGCCAGGAGGATCTGCTCCATGATCTTGCCGGACATAGAGGTGAGACTGGCTGGCCTGTAGTTCCCTTGGTCTTCCTTTTTCCCTTTTTAAAAATAGAGGTTATATTTCCCTTTTTCCAGTAGGTGGGAACTTCACTGGACTGCCATGACTTCTCAAATATGATGGATAGTGGCTTGGTGACTTCATCTGCAAGTTCCCTCAAGACCCATGGATGCATCTTATCAGGTCCCATGGATTTGCGCACCTTCAGGTCTCGAACCTGATCTTCTCTGTGATAGTTTGATGTGTGGGGGGGTGTTCTGGTGGCAGGGGAGGGGATTTGCTCCCTGTGCCACCAGATCTGAGTCCCATCCCCCCCGGGGGAGGTTGAGCCAAGGCGGCGCCTCTGCGAATTGCCCTATTTAAGAAAGGAAGGGGCGGGAAAGGGCTTTTTTTGCTCAGGAGCGAGGAGAGAGCAGGAGGGCGCTGCCCTCGCTCCCGGCTCCCGGCCGAGCGGCCGCTCGGGCCCGGGCCGGCGCCATGTGCTCAAGATGGCGCCGGGGGAGCCGCATGGGGGACTCGGTAAGCGCCCCGCTCCCGGGGTGCCCGCCGGGCCGAGCTCCCCCAGAGAGGATTAATATCTAAGAGAAGACAACCACAACGACCGGGTCAGCAAAGATGGAGCAGGAGGAGGTGTGCTGGAGCTGAGGCTTCCCTTGCAAATCGGTGTGAGATGGCAGGCGGCCCCCCTGCAGCCAGGGTGTACTCAGCGGAGCAGCGACCCACTCGTGGCCTGTGGAGAAACCCACGTCGGGAAGGAGATGCCTGAGCCCAGGAGAGGTCGTGGAGCAGGGGATGCGCGACCAGGTACTGTTGATAATGGGGCATGGAATGCACGACGAGGTCGTGGAGGCATCTGGAGACCGTGGGACGACCCACGCCGACGCGAGTGGCAGCAGCTCCCTAAGAGGCCGAGACTGGTAAAGCCCGAACTGGTGCGATCCATGGGGAGGATTGCAATCTTGCGGGCAGGACTTACTTTGGAAAAGTTTGGGGACTTTTTCTTTGTGAGTAGGGGATCCACCGAAGCAAGGGAAAAATGGTGTAAAGACTCCTCCTCCTTTAAGAAAGGAGCGGCAGTGAACAACATGGATGAACTGACCTGTACTCCCCCATTCCCTGTCTCCCTGCGCCGCTGGGGGGAAGGCAGAGCCAGGAACGAAAGGAAAATAGGGGGTGGGGAGGTTGTTGTTTTAAGATCGGGCCTTGTTTTCTCTTTCTCCTCTCAAGTAACCGGTTTCGTTCCCTTTTGTCTTTTGTTTAGTAACTGTTAATAAATTGTTTGGTTTTTTTTTAAGAAGATAAGCCTGAGTCATGTTTTGCCCGAGACCATGGTTGGTGGGTGCTCCCTTTTCGGTTCTTGTCTCGACCCTCAGTCCAAAAAAAAAAAAACCACGACATTCTCCTACAGTGGGAGGTTCTTCATTGTCCCAGTCCCTGCCTTTGCCTACTGCAACTGGCGTGGTGCAGCTAGAGTACTGGCTGGTGAAGATGGAGGCAAAAAAGTCATTAAGTACCTCAGCCTTCTTCTTATCCCAGGTAACCAGGTCTCCAGTTTCCTTCTGCAGAAGGCCGACATTTTCCCTAGTCCTCCTTTTATCATTGACATGCCTATATAAGGTTTTCTTGTTGTCCTTGATGTCCCTGTCCATATTTAATTCTATCTGGGCTTTAGCTTTCCTAACCTGACCCCTGGTTGCTCAGACATTTTCTCTGTATTCCTCCCAGGCTACCTGTCCTTGCTTCCATCCTCTGCAGGCTTACCTTTTGTGCTTGAATTTGTCCAGGATTTCTTGTTCATCCATGCAGGCCTCCTAGTGTTTCCGCCTGACTTCTTCTTTGTTGGGATGCACCACTCCTCAGCTTGGAGGAGGTGATCCTTGAATATTAACCAGCTTTCCCTCCAGGGCTTTATCTCATGGTACTCTACTAAGCTGATCCCTGAAGAGGTCAGTCTGCTCTCCTGAAGGCTAAGGTGGTGAGCTTGCTGTGTGCTCTCCTCACCACCCTAAGGATTTTAAACTCCACCATTTCATGGTCACTACAGCCAAGGCTGCCCTTGAGCTTCACATTCCCCACCAGCTCCTCCTGGTTGATAAAAACAAGCTCCAGCATGGCACCTCTCCTTGTTGATTCCTCTGTCACTAGGAGAAGGAAGCTATCATCAATGTATTCCAGGAACCTCCTGGCTAGCTTCTGTCCTACTGTACTGCCACTCCAAGAGATACCGGGGTGATTGAAGTCCCCCATGAGGTTTGCAGGGGCTCATCAATATGAGGCTGCTCTTATCTGTCTATAGAGGGTCTCATCCTCTGAGTCTCTCTGGTCAGGAGGCCTGTAGTAGACCCCCACTATAACATCACTTGTTCCTGCCCTTCCTTTAGTCTTGACCTATAAGCTCCCGGTTGGCTACTCATCCATCTCCAGTCATTTCTCCGTGCATGCCAGCTGGTCATTGACAAAGAGGGAGACATCTTCTCCTCATCTCCCCTGCCTGTCCTTCCTAAAGAGCGTGTATCCTTCCATTCCAGCACTCCAGCGATAGGATTCATCCCACCACATGTCTGTGAAGCCAATAAGATCATAGCCCAGCAGGTGTGCACACTCCTCTACCTCTTCTTGTTTGTTCCCCATGCTACATGCGTTTGCATAGAGGCATTTAATTTGGGCCCCAATGAAGATGACTTACTAGCTGGAGTGGCTGGAATTCCTTTCTGCTGCTTTTCAGGTACTCTCAGATGATCTTCAGGAAACGTGTCAAGGAGCCCAATTATCAGCAAATAAGATTGACGCAAAGGATTTATGTCTGCTGCCTTTTCCTTTTTCTCCGTAATACACCTTTGAGCTGAGGCCCTTGGGTGAGATTCCTGTAACTAGTGAAAATGCCTCTTAGGTAGGGTGCTTCAGCATGTGTCATGCAAAAACATTGCTTTGGGCATGTTAAGTTATCCTCTTTGATGGAAGCATTTGCGTGAGCTAAATCCTGTGCTCATAAGCTGTTACAAGACCCAGACGCAAAGCTGTGTGCTCTCTAGGGCCGTTAAGCATTTAGCAATCATTGCACTTTCAAGCTGGTTTTGTGGTCAACGTCAAGGAAAACTTGTGGGTGCCTATTTGTGAGTATTTAAAAAGCTTCCATAAACACCAGCGCTTGTTTTGTTTAACAGCTGGCCAGTTAGTGTCTCCACCAAGTGTCAGGAGTCTTGAGCTCAAAGGACTCAGCCAAGCAAAAGACAAGTGTTAATCGGTTATGAAAAAGATTATGTTTAACAGTACCTGTTAAATTGCATTTTAAAAATTATTATTTCTTTTTACTGAAGTATGGAACAAATTATTTGCAGTGGAAGGCTTGAGTATGCTTTAGCGATGAGGGGTGATCTTTTGCTGAAAACTTACCGAGAATATTCAGTAGATGTCTTTACTTAATTTTGTGATGTTTTAGGAATTACCAGGATTCAGAAATGTAGTTAAACATGTCCTCAGTGAGCACCCGCAGCTGGGCTAAAGACCGTCATGTATATGCACACACACTCTGTAGGTCCCTCCAGTAACTGGTTTATACGCTCAGCCTGCCTAGTACATGTCATTGACCTGATATTCCCTTTTCCCCTCTGAAGCAAACAACCTGCCCCATTCATGCTTTCCTCATTTGCCTGTGTCCTGCTGACTCAGCACCTTTGTTAGCTGACTCTACATCCACACTCAGCAACACCAGTAAAACGACATTTCCCCCTTTCAACATCTTCTGCAATCTGTCACTCTCAGGCTTCCCAATAGTCTCCTTCTACACCTTTTCTCTGGTTGCTTCTCCCATTACTATCTTACTCCACGGGCAGGTCAGGGTTGGTCAAACACTTTTTCGTCCACTGTTTGCCATGCCTTGTAGATTCTTTCCTTGTGCTCCCATCAGTTAAATTTTGGGCTCAGGCTGTCCATTGGCCTCAAGACCACTTCTGGTACTTCACTCTCTGCCATGTAGGCAATTTCTTGACACTCTCCAGGTGGTGATCCGGGGAAAAATCTACAGCTGGCAACCTGCAGGAGGCTGGACCTACAAAACACAAAGCCGAGGACCCCAACCACAGGCTCTGCTCTGAAAATGGCAAAAAAATCTGACTCATGGACAACAAAAGCAGCAGCAGTCCCCCATTAGCTGCTGCACTGCACTCTAAAGCAGGATTTGGTGCGTCACCTGGGGACCCTTCCAAGCACCACAAGAGTTTCAGAGGAAAGAACTAACACTTTTCATACAGCCTGGCCTAGAAAGATCTCCAAGAAACTGGTCAGCACCATGACTTGCGGTAGTATAAGCAGGTTAAGGAATTCCCAGCATGATGGCTTGTTCTCACATGACATAACACAGCATCCTCCCAGCCACTGCAACCCACTGCTTGCACTGCAGCACCCAGACATGGAGTGCAAGAACAGCATAAAACAGCTACCATGCACATGAATGTGAGACATTGAACAGGCCACAGCAGGGCTTGCTGCACCGTTGCCCTGCAAACGTGAAGACAGACACAAGCCTGGGAGAGCCGTCTGCTCTCACCAGGTCCACCTCCAGCCTGAAGGGACAGGTCCCCGCACACGGTAGGACCCAGCCCAGAGCCTCCTGCTCAGCAGGTGCCACCCCACCTCCTGTACGCAGGTGCTTTTTCCCTCTGCCAGCTTTGTTTAAGAACAGAGCACCAATTTGCAAGGCTGGAGAAGTAAAAGGCAAGGAGCTTGTTTCCCTCTGGCTCTCAGACAAAGCACGGGACAGGTTTTCTGCATGGCATGGTGTTTCCTTCCCAGCTGCAACACTTTTTGAGTCCCCAAACACACTTTGTCGGTGCTGGACAGAGCTTAAGTACCAAAATAACTTATCACTGGTAGAGTGAAAGGTGTGACAAGCACATGTAAGTCAGCTGCTGAGCAGAAAGTGCTCTCTGTCATGTCTGGCCCATCTGATAGCTGCAGGCTGCAGGGCAAGCTGGGTGGCTAGCGTCAAGGCCAACACTTCCACCCTGTTACACACAAGGAGATGAAGCCCTAAGGGATCTTCTTACTGCAGCAGACCAGATAAACAAAACAAAAAAGTGACCCCTGAGAAGTCAAATCAGGCTGTCTGCAACACCATTGGGCTGTAAATTAAACAACTTTATTGATTTTATAGAGGTGAATGGGAACAGGCAGTGTCCTTGCATTCCATACCAAACAGGGAGCTAGAATGCATAATGTCAAACCAAAATCCCAGAGTCATTACCGGTTCAATTCTGTAATTATATATATGATTTGTTTATTTTGAGCTATTCATGTGCTCTTGGGGTGTGCGTGTGGTTCTTAGGGGTATGCACAGAGCTAAGGGGTAGGATGGCCTGGGTCTCTGCCTGGAAATATTTTCTCTGCAGGCAGTTGGAGGGAGGAGAATAATTTTGGGGATTTTGCAGGAGAAATTTTGAGTTCTCAGTGGGAATCAAGGGGCCTTGCTCAGGTTCTAAGAAATTTGGGATCCCTGGGAGGGTGTGAGGCATGATCAAAGAGAAAAAAATCAACCTATCTGTTTGCTCATTTTAATATTAAGCTCACCAGTTGTTATTTCTTTTATTCTATAATTGAGGGCCAAGGCGCCTTTCTGTGGAAGCTGAGCTCAGGCACAGCAAGGTCCAGGAGCTACTGCTTTGTTCACAGCACAGGAGGGATGTACAAAGAGTGACTGATGCTGGCATTTAGGGCTTGTTCGTCTGTCTTTTTCTTGCCATAGAAGCTGTCCTCTACCAGTTTTTTGACGTTTTCCCAGCTAGGTGTGGATAATGTTCAGTTAAGTGTGACATTTCCCTGGTCCATTTCACTGTATAGGGTTAATGCTAACAGTCCAAATGCAAGCCTTTCCTGTTCTAGGGCCCTTTGAGAGGACATCATTGTAGTCAATGATACTACATCATGGTGGTACAGAGGATGTTTCAAACAGGATTTCCTGTAATCCCATTAGAATTGGGTGGAATAGACAAAAGAGAAGACTCAAAAGACAGAGAAGAAAGAGTGTTAAATACTTGGGAGTAAAGACGGACTAGAAAAGAGCAGAAAATGCAATGCCTGTGGTAGCACCTCCTTACACCTCCCCCACAACATCCTTCCAGTTCAAGCCCATCACTCAGTGCTCTTGTGTTGCCACAGCTTTAGAAAGCAAGTACCTTGTACTGAGGCCAGTACCTGTTGGTGATCTGTTTGAATATGCAACTTATGAAGCTGCAAACAGCCAGCAGCATCCACTCTATACGTTAATGGTTACAGGGAGGTTATATGGAGCTGTCATGTTTAGCAGCACTTCTGAACTGTAGGTGCTTTCAGCTCTGCAACCTGCTGGTCCCCTTTGTGAGCCTTACCCCTTGATGCTCGCTTCCCTGCTAAGGGCAGTTGGACAGGCACTCTTATTTTGACCTTCCCAAGCTATACTAACGCTGGCAGCTCAGCAAGCACTTGCTCAGAGCATGTAGGGGTCTCGCCTCACTGTAGAAAATTATTTTTCTCTTTTAAAAAGCAGGATACAGTCCATAAAAACCAGTTCAGGGTTTTCTGGGGGCAAAACGTAAGAGGGGGTAGAGCAATGCCTTTATTTGTGTTACCTCGCTGTGCTCTCTCAGCCCGATAGCTGCAAAGGGCAGGACACGGGCTTTCCAAGCCTGTGCATGCGCATATGCTCGTCTTTTTTTTTTGGCGGGGTGTGGGGGGGGGTGTGTGTGGGAGGGTGGTGGGTGATTTGTTGTTGTTGTAGTTGGTTGTTGTTGTTTTTTTTTTCTTTTTCTAAGGGCAGGCGCTCCCGGAAGGCGGCGCGCTGGTTCTGCTGGCGGCTCGCCCCCCCCCCCCCCCCCCGCCCGCCGCTGCTTTCAGTTTCCATTCTGCCGCTGGGCTGAGGTTTCTTTTCCCCGTCCGCTCGCTGCCCGGGGAGAGCTGCCTCTCGCTCCCGGCCGCCTTTCCCGGTGCCAGCGCGGTGGGCGGGCTCCGCGCCCTCGCCGCCCCGCACGCAGCCGGAGCGGGGACCGGGACTGGCGCTGCCGCCGCCGACGGCACAAGCCGGTCTGGCCATGACGGCGGAGGAGAAGAGGAGCCTGGAGTGCTACAGGCGGTACATCGAGAAGAGCCTGAACCCCGTCTACATCCTGAGCAACATGACGGACTGGCTGTCCGACGGTGAGGAGCCGGCAGCAGCTGGCGTCCCTCCTCCCTGCCCTGCGCCCGCATCCTTCCCGCGGCCGGCGTGGGTGGGGGGATTTCCTCTGATCCCCTCCCTCACTCTTTGCCTGCTTCGGGTTTTCGGTAGAGGTGAAGGAGAGAGTGCGGAAGGAGGAGGAGAAGGGGGTGACGGCGGCCGCCGCACTGTTTCTGGATGCCATCCTGCAGCTGGAGACCGAGGGCTGGCTCCGGGGCTTCGTGGACTCCCTGGTTGCAGCAGGTGAGTTCCCACTCGCAAGCAAGCGTGGTCTCCTCCGCTTCTCCCTTTCCCTGCCAGAGCCACAGCCGTTGCCCGCGTTCAGCTGGGCAGGCGAGCCCAGCACACCCGGGGTGTGAAACATCCCTCCCGTTGTCCTTGAGCACCTGCTGTCTGGTCTTGTAACATCTGATGAGATGCGTTAGGAAAAAGTAGTTCAACAGAGGATGGAAATAAAACTCTTCGAAGGTGTGGGGAAACGCCCATCTGAGAAGCAGCTGGAAGAACTGCAGTTATGGACAAAGTGAAAGAGATGTAGAATAGTGCGGGAAATGAGTGAGGACACCCGAGACGATCAGTGTGATCAAACACGTGAACTTTTATTTGTTTACACTCAGCGTGCTTTATAGCTTTCTAAACAAGGCTTGGCAATCTATGATTGGTTACAATACAAACAATAGCCCACCCCTGAGTATGATTGGTTGCATCCCGGAAGCAACGTCATCATGGTGTCAAATTCCCTTTCTGCATCCAGGCATGTGCTCCCAGGAAAGGCTGGATTGTTCACATCTGTTGATTCTCAGGTATCCTTCCACAGAATAGACTTGTCTGCCTCGGAGAATTTAGAGAAGAAATAAGACAGCCATTGTTCTCATCAAATATAATTAAAGGAAGCTAAATCCTCTGAAAGGGAAAGGTAAATGAGTTTCAGGATATGAGTGGGTTAACTGGTAGCATGGGATAACTTCATTCAAGGACAGTCTTAAATTAGAAACTGATTTTTAAAAATTATTCAGGGCTCTTAAAAGTCTTATTTTTTCAAGAAGTAACCATTAATATTTTATAAATGACATGATTGTTCCTCAGTAGCTATGACTGCTTGATGTGTGAGGTCCTAATGCAATTTCCTTTACAAAATGGGACAGAAGAGATTGTGAAGGTGTAAAACTACCAGAATTTGCCAGCTTTCCTCTATACATGTAGATTCTATCCCAGATTTTTGTTGGTGATTTGTTAGATATTTCAGACCTCAAAATCTGATACCAGGTAAGCCAGTTTTATTTTCATAGAATCATAGAATGGTTAGGGTTGGAAGGGACCTTAAAGATCATCTAGTTCTAACCCCACTGCCATGGGCAGGGACACCTTCCACTAGATCAGGGGTTGCTCAAAGTCTCGTCCAGTCTGGCCTTGAACACTTCCAGGGATGGGGCAGCCACAGTCTTCTGGGCAACTTATTCCAGTGTTTCACCACCCTTCATTTACTTACTATTAACTATGGATAGTTACAGTATCTCAGTAAGCAGTTATTAAAAAATTTATTACTTGGATGTAGGCCACTCTCCCCTTAAAGCAAATACTAGGTCCAGAGCAACTTTTTATCAGCCTGTGATAGTTTTAATTGCTGAATTGCAAAAATATCTTCTTTGAACATGTTGACAGCGTTCAGTTTGGTGTATCTTCATCAGAAGACTGAAAAAGTTAAACTGCAGACTCCAAGTGCTATCCCAAGTACTTATTAATGGGGCCTGAGTCTAGAATATAGCAGTACTCTTGTATTTGTCAGACGCAGAGATAGGTAATAATTAGATTAAGGACATTGTGGTGGTAAGTGTCCACACTTCTCTCCTGCTCCTCCAAAAGAAAATAGAAAGTTAGGCGAATTCCTTCTGTTTGCCCACAGCTCCTCTAGGACTCTGGCCTGCTTCCTTCCACCTCTGGAGTCTGCACAGCAAATCATATAAGTCCTCTAAATACAATTCCCTGCCACTGTCTGTTCCAGGACGGTATTTTCAGCTGTTTGCTGACTGTCTAGGCTGCAGCTGTGTGGGTTGCTTTCAGTCAAGGACTGACTTGGATCCCATATGATAAGGATTTTTGAAGGAGGGTGGAGCCAAGGACAGAACTAAAAGGTAAAGGGGCTGCTAAATAAAAGAAAAGGCGACCAAAGGTTTTTGTGATTCTGAGTAGCGCCCTGTGCTCTGGGAATTCCTGTGGAAGAGTGTCGTGGTCTGCAGGGATCCAAGGACTGTATGGATCAAAGGAAGGGGGTTGTTACGGTTGCTTGGGTGATGTGAGCTGTGACATTGTGTAGCTCTTCTTTCTGTTTGCAAGTGTTACTGGTCTTTTAGCATAGGGTTTTTCACACAAGTACTGTAAAGGAAAACAGTCACTTAATCTATACAACTGATTGTGGTTCACCTAGGTTTTTGTCAGTTACAGGCTGAAATAATTTTAATTTCTCCAGTGTGGCTGAGAAAGTGTTTTCAACTTGTCCTGGTTTCGCTGGGATAGAATCAGAGATCAGTTTTCTGTTCAGAAAAGCTATGTTTATTTAAAGTTTCTCACCCTATTTGGTGAGAACAAAGTTGAGATGACACTTTCAGTTTGTAGCCAGCCATGGTATCTATAGTGCTCCAGGACTTTTCAACTTATTTTTCGTAACGACCCAGATGTCCAAGAACCTGGGGAGAGGAGGGCCAGTGTGATTGACACCTAATTTGGCAAATGGGTTATTCCATACCACATTAAGACATGCTCACTATTAAACTGGAGAGTGTGTTGGGGACGGCCTCTCTTCCCTTATGATTGCTCTCCCTGGAGGGTCTCGCCCATCATTCTGCTCCTGAGGCCTATTCTGTTTCTTCTGTGATTGTGGTTTTGAGACTTTCCTGCTCCAGGATTGATAGCTGGGAACGGGCTGGACATGGGTCAAGGGGTGTTGAGCAATTGAACCGTACATAATTTGTCTGTATATTATGATTATGATTATGAAATAGTTCTTATGTCAACCCACAGATCTTCCTTCCTTTTCCCGATTCCCCTTCTTGAGTGGGGAGGGGTCACTGGGTAGTAGAACTGCTGGCTATTGTTTAGCCTCAGGTACAGGCTACACGTAGACACTTTTCTAGCTAGAGGCTGAATTCATAGTAATGATGCACCTCTTTCTCTGAAAGGTTACACTGGACTGGCAGAAGCAATTGAAAACTGGGACTTTAGGAAACTGGAAAAACTGGAGTTGCACAGACAGCTGTTGAAGCGGATAGAAGCAACAATGCTAGAAGTTGATCCAGTAGCCCTCATGCCCTACATAAACACGTGCCTGATAGAAAGGGAGTGTGATGAGATCTTGCAGGTATGGTTAACAGTAAAATCCCAGTATTTGTCTAGTCTTGCTGTGGAGAAGTGCTGGCTGCCTCACTTGTGGGATGAGTTGGTGCCCATCCGTCAGGCTGCTGAGTGAGGAGGACGGCATGCTGTGGTTGCCTGGGGAGGGACTTTACTTTTCTTCTGCTTGCAGGAGGCTTTGCTGTGTGGCTGCAGCTTCCCACAGCAGTGCTGAGACACCTGTGTGTCTCGTTTGTCACCCCTCTGGCTCGGAGGATGAGGTGGCATGTGAAAGGGTTGCAGGCCGGGAATGGGGATGGGGTGGCTTTGACATTGACAGTGCTAAGCTGTATGTCTTTGTGGAGTCCAGACTACCGTGAAGACCCCTTAGTGGCTCCGGAAGGTGCCACATTACAGTGAAATGGGGGGCCTTGCTGTGCCTTTGAAATAGATCTCTTTCTGGAGTGTTCACACTGCATTAATGCTTCTAAAAATACAGATGGAAGTAGGCAAAGTCACGTTTAGATGCTGCCTAGATTGATTCCTGCTCATCATGGGATTTGACATAGTCTATCACCTTAACTGCAGCAACCCCTAGATACTTTGTGTGGTTCTTTGAGTTTTGTCAGCACCTAAAGGGATGGTTGTAGGATGAAATGACACTTTTGGTCTGAAGTCATTAGCTAAATGCTGTGTCACAGAAGTCAACAACATTTTCATTGCCTTTGGATGTGAAGCTGTGGTATTGTACTCAGTTCTAGCTCAGTGTCATTATCGGTGACTGATAACACGTGACGTTACCACTCAGTCATCATTTACGACTGGTTAATAATAAGTTATTGATGCTGTGGAAGGAGTCTCTTAGGTGTTCTCACTTCTTTTGACTCCTGAGGATTATTTGCAGCTATTTTATTTCTGAAGTCGTATTTCTTTATGGAGATACATAACATTTGGAAAGCTATTTCATCTGACCAAACGTCAGGCCTGCCAGCAATTTTGTACTTTTGCGTTTTCCTGTTCTGCAATGTTTTTTTATCAGTTTGGCCTCAGAGGTTTATGGTAGATACAGCTTATTACAAAGACCTTGCCAGAGAAAAATTCACAGAATAGCTCTGCGATGTTACAGACCTTGTGAATGTTTAAGCAAATAGCCTAGCTGTTGATGTAGTCCAGCTAACGCTTAGCCTGGCAGAATTGCAGCAGTAGTAGGTAAATGACTGAATTTATTGGAAACCTTTTATTCTGTGAGAGGGAAATGCAGTTTTCAACTGAACATCAGACAGAACAAACCAAAATATCAATCAAAGGACAGTGGTTTTGATCACTCAGAAGCTACAGCAACGTCTGTCTGTTGTGCGTGCAGATTAGCGAATACAGAAGCAAAGCAGCCGGGATAACTAAACTCATTGAATGTCTCTGTCGATCGGATAAGGAAAACTGGCCGAAAAGCCTTCAGCTGGCACTAGATAACACAGGATATTACAATGCAAGCGAACTGTGGAATATGAGAGAAGGTAAACTGTGAATGGTTTTTATTATGCTCTTTTCCTATTCTTAACCAGATGGCTTTTTTTTTTTTTTTTCTGGAGAATAAGGCTAATTTGAAAGGATACCGTCAGACTGCATTGCTCATTGTTGTTTAAAAATAAAACCTTTTTTTAAAAAAAATTAAAATGTCTTTTAGATAACAAGAGATATAAGTACTACCCTACAAACCTTCAGAAAATATTTTTTGAGTATTTTTCCTCCCATATGGTTATGAATGTCTTTTTTTGCTAAACACAATCAGACAGCATACAAGGCTCTGAAGGTACAAAATTAACCCAATGTTTACCTTCTTCCCTCCCTTCTATGGTGATTTCACTTTTGCTGTTTTTTCAGTTGCCTAAGTTGTGATAGATGAAATATTTTGGGATAAAATATGATTAGTAACTTGATATTCTAGAAAGTGATAAACTTCTGTGATCCACAGAGCAGATCATATACTTTTTTCTTTGAGAAATTGATAAGCAGCATTTACCAAGTAACTGCGTTCATTTTTTGTAAAAATGCAGAATTTCCCCTAATAAGATTTTGCTTTTGTTGTTGAATTTACCTTTTCTACTTGAAAAATACCTATATAGTACCCTGCAGCATGGGAGAACTTAGAGTGGAATACACTTTGTATTTCACTACAAAATAATTAAGAAAGACAAGTGATTTTAGGTAAACTCATTCTATTTCTTTATATCTACATTTGCTTTCTCCCAAACCATGATTGTTTGAATTGTTTTTAATTAGGAACTAGATTTTAAGTGGCTTCTTAAACAATATTCTTTATTTTGAAATGTTTATATTTCTGTAGTCAAATATATGTAATATCCTATCTGGAGATTTAATTATTAAAATTAAATATTTTTAAATATTTAAAAATTATATATGTAATCAATTTATAAATAATTATATAAAATATAGAAGATTAATACTTATAGGTACATAGATATTATTTTATGTAGCTGATGGCTATATATAATATTTGGTTAACAGTTGTATTTTGCAAGTTAAAGATAATCACTATCTTTTGGGGTAGCTTCTGCTAACATCCAACTTAATAAAGCCAAAGTCAGCCTACAGAAGAAACGTTGTCCATATTGGAAGTATTTTAATGCTAGCAGTTGAGTTGGTAGTAGAAGTTAATCACAAATACTATGTGCTTTCTGGAGCTGGATTAGGGTGCAGATGTGCTCTTTCTGCCTCTCCAAAAGCAGCACTTTGTGATCGTGTGTTCAGTTCGCAATGAACTCTTCATGCAAAGCTCAGTGGCAGTTCTTTGAAAAGGTAATAGTTATGGGGCCAAAGAAAATTTTAGCAAGCATCTTTGGAACCTCTCTTGATTACCATGTAAATTAAAGGATGGACATAGTCTTACAATTTCTAGGTCCTTCCAAAAGATGGGGGGGAAAGGAGAACAAAGTCTTGAATTTACAAAGCTTCTTAGAACTCCCAAGTATTTTTTCTGTGTGTGGTTAATGACTGTAATCACTAAACACAGAGGATATAACTTTCCTCCCAATCTATGATCTCCCTTGATTTTTAAGGGATAGATAAATGTTTGTTGAGTACGTGGGTCTTCTAAACTCAAGACTCTCATTGCTATCCATCTTACATGAAAGGGAGCCTGGATGCAGCATCATTTTATGTAGTTTTTCCATGCTAGCAACCAACTCCTTCACCTTGTCATCCCAGCAAATACAACATTCTAAAATCAAAAGGATCAATAACATGCCTTGTTTCAATATTCTACAGATAATGGTAAAGATGTTGATGGTGAAATGACGGATGCCTATGAGAACAGCATTGAAACCACAATGACATTTTCTGAAGAAGCAGAATGTGATAATGTCAGTGAAAATCTCTGTTCAGCTTCAGGTAAGACTTAAGAACTTTTAACAGTTTGTGCCTGGAATTCTCCATTTCCTTAGAATCCTGAAGGATGCAGATGTGGTGTGCCACAAAGGAAGGTATGGAGGAGTGAGTATGAGTCACTGACTTGATTTAGCTGTCTTCTGTTTTAATGTTTAAAGGATCTCAGGCTGGGCATTGCACATGTTAGGGATTGCCCCTCATTTACGCCATTTCTAGTGCAAAGTTGTTCTGTGTCAGCACATAATCAAAAAGGTCTCAAAACACCAGACTGTTGTAGATTCATCTCTTCTCTGATATAACTAATTCACATGTGTGAATTAGACAATTTAGAGAGCTTAACGTGGCTGCAAAGGATCCGTGCAGTAGCTGTCATGTGTCGTATGCCAAATTTTGCTCCACCAGTGGTTTCTACTTCCTGTTCCATAAGTGCAAACCCTCTGACAAGACCACAATTTAATTTAATTTCAGAAGTCTGTAGAGCAGAAGACTAAAAGCAATACTGTGCATGTATTTTGGAGAAAATATGCCCTTGTGTTTTCTTTCTGGGTTGAAAAAGACCAGGTGAGGTAAGAGCTGTCAGCCAAGATGTTGAAATGAGTTGATTTTAGGAAGCACAGTCGAGCAGTAATGCAAGTATGCCATCCAGCCTACACAAAATTGTCTGGTGCGTATGTCCTGTTAAAAGGCTTGTCTGTCAGAGAATGCTCTGTGCAGACTGTGAGGACTCTACCTCTGTCGTTTTAGATAGCAACTGTATGGGGCACGATATATTTTATGTGTTTCTGTTGCAACACTCTTCACAAAAACATGGTTCTCTCCTAGAAAGGATCTATCAGTCTTCACCTGTTTATGAGCCTAAGAAGGCTCGGAGCTACCAGACTGAACTTGCACAACCTGCTATCAATGGGAAAAACACACTGATATGTGCCCCCACAGGTAAGAAAACACGTTTCTTAGAAGAATTCTCTTGGTGAAGAGGGCTATGAAGGATAGGGAAGGGTAAAGGTTGAGTCAGACTTTCCCAGCTGTTTATTTAAAAGCAGTCTTCCTTGCAGGAGTAGATCCAGATCTAACCTGAAATTAATGACCAAGGGCAGCACAGAGACTAAGCAAGACAGACAAGTCTCTTGGCACTTCGGTGCTTGTATTCAGATTTCCGTGTTCTGACTTCTACTTTCTCATTCCCCAGTGTGGATTTTTGAGTTAAAATAACTCCTGATCTCTGCAGATCTTTAAGAAATTTGGCTTGCAAGTTGAAGGAAAGATAGGATGAACTGCCCTGAGACTCCCCTGTCTTCTGTACTGCAATGCCGACAACATCAAAACAGCACAGGGATCTTTTACAGTAGCTCAGGACTGGATTAAGGAGATGCAAGTTCAGCAGCAAAAGAGAGATCAGTCAGCTCTTTCTTTCCACAGTTGTTTCTCATGTTGTTAGCCTTTCTTCCCTGGGCCCTGGAGAGGCAGGTGGGGTAGTCAGAGGCTACCAGACAAGCTCTCAGTGGCCTGCACAGTGACCCTGAGTGCTGAAGGAAAAGAAATGTGAGATGAGCAAGGCTGCTTGGGGAATGATGGAAGCTGAAGGTGCCTGGTGCCTGCACCATAGTCTGATTTGATGTGGGAGCATGCTCTAAGAGCAGCAATAGACTCAAAGGTCTCAAATAAAAATGCAAATGGATTTTTCCTTCCCAGTGACTGCCACATGGTCTTTACAGACTGAGACTGAGAGAAAGGGATGATTACCTATCTGAGTAAGCAGCAAGTGTGTGTCCAAATCTGTCCCCAGAGGGTCTGGAAGTGTTACAGCCCCTGTATCAGCTCCCCATTGTTACAGGGCATCCAGAAGGGACAGGCTCCTGCTTACAAATACACCCTTTCAAACTAGCATTTTACCTTTCACATCCTTTGTTTAAAGGCACTGGAAAAACCTTTGTGGCACTTCTGATTTGTGAACACCATTTCCAAAACGTGCCCGGAGGACGAAAGGCAAAAGTTGTCTTTCTTGCAACTAAAGTGCCAGTGTATGAACAACAGAAAACTGTGTTCAAGCAGCATTTTGAAAGAATTGGGTAAGTGTAATTCTACCCGGTGGCTTCCTCCACAGAAAATAAACTGCCCTGTAGGTCAGCTGTGGCTAGGGCAAAATGTAACGGGTTTACTGGTGACAGGGGTGTTTGGCCTTAAAATAAGAATGATGCCTAGTGGTAAGGAGGTCAAGTTACCATGGTGGACTTTGTTTGGAGAGTCTGAAGTCTGCTTTTGGAGAGTTTAAGCACTGGTTGTGCAGCATCTATAGAAGTGGCCAAAGCATACCTGTGCTTGCCTCCGGAAAAGGGTGAAGTTGTGTTCTCTCTTGAGGCTTTTTTCAGCCCTGCTTCCAAAGATGAGGCAGTTTCAGGCAGCAGCAGTGGGATTCCTTTTGCCAGTCGCAAATGGCAGAGTCTCTCTTTCTTTTCCGAATGAAAAGATCCAAATTTCTTTGGTTTTTCTAGTCAGAAAATGACAGTCCACTTCTCAGATCGGGCTGAAAATTACTTAGGAAAGCATTGACAATCTATAGCTTCTGATTTTGAAGGAACTGATTACTGAACATCCACGTATGAATCCCTATAGTAGTGGGAAAATGAGGCTGCTAGACAGTCCCGTGCTGCCAGACATATACAGAAGAGGGATGTCCAAATACAGCTTATATGTGAACTACAGATGCAGCTTAAATGTACAAAATCATCACCCCTCAAATCTAATGTTTAATTAATGGGAGTTGAAAATCCAGTTGTTTACCCTTAGCAATTTTTTTCTCAGCTTCTGTGGGTCAAACTGCCAGCCCCAACAATTTGACATTTTGAATTTAGTCTCTGCCCTTCAAGCTTGTTGAAAAGTCCATCTTTCTAGCTTTTTTTTCCCTGCAGACATCCTTTTTCATACCCTATCTTTTGCCTCTTGTTCCTAGATATTCTGTTGAAGGACTTAGTGGTGAAACAGTTGCAAATGTCTGTGTAGAAAAGGTTATACATGACAGTGACATCATTGTGCTGACGCCCCAGATTCTTGTGAATAGCATCGAGGAAGGGATTGTTAGCTCCCTCTCCATCTTCACTCTGATGATATTTGATGAGTGCCACCACACTACGGGCAACCACCCTTACAACGTGTTAATGACCAGATACCTGGAACAAAAATTTTACTCCTCTGCAAACCAGCTGCCTCAGGTAAGGCCCAGCCTGTCAGTGGTGGAAACATTAGAGAAAAGTATTTTGCAGTGCAGTCAGCAAAGCCTGAAGTCTTGCCTTTTGTGTTAATCCAGTTCAAACTCCCATTTAGCAATGGCTGCAAATTGAAACGGTAGCATCTGGAAGGCTTTTTTCCTCTTCTTGGACACCTCCAGACTGTTTTCCCATGTTACATCTTCCCTCCAGCACCCAAGAAGGACTGATCAAGCATGACAGAGACCAGAGTACTTGAGAGCAAACAGGATTGCTTGGCTGGGAAGAAAGCATGTACCCCCAGAACTGAGTCTCCTTGTCATCTCTCTGTTGCTGTCTCCTGCAACACTAAAATACGACCAACGCCTCCACTGACAGGAGGTTTTGGTCCAGCTGAGAAGACCTCTTCTCTGAATGAATGCAGAGGGCGGTTCTGGGAGTGGATTTGTTGTTTCTGTGTATGATAAGCACTAGCAAATACAATTGGTTATGGATTTAAGTGAATGGGTAATTTATTTTCAACTTGAATACTCTAAGCTTGAGTGCCTTGGAGAGGGCACTAGCAGGAACAAGGTTTGGCTTTCAAGATTTGGTCCTTGCACTCCTGTTTACTTCATCTGCCTGTTTCGTTTTCTTGTTTTCAAAGACAGTGACAACTTGGTGACTGGTAACAGCATCTCCTGTTTTCTTTTTTGTTTGTGACAAAGGAGCAATCACTGCTATTCATGTGTGTGCTCAGATTGTAGGTTTAACAGCTTCTGTTGGAGTTGGTAATGCCAAGAGCATTGAGGAAACAATAGAGCACATCTGTACCCTCTGCTCCTACCTTGACATACAGGCCTTATCCACTGTCAGAGAGAACAAACAGGATCTGGAGAGATTCAGAAACGAGCCAGAAACACGTAAGCATGCTTCCTTTTTATTTTTCCTTGAGATGCAAAGCACCATAATTAAGGCAGCTATGCAATCCTCCTTTGGTCAGGTAAAGTTAAAAGCTTAAAACTAAGCTGGAGCTTTGCTTCCTGGTGGCTTGAACGGAGTTTAAACACACACTGCACTACTGCCTCGCAGTAAGGCAGTGCCCATTGGGGCAAATTTTCTTTTTGCTGAACTCCACCATCTCTGTTTTTTATTTAGCTAAGCAGTAAAGCCAGAGTAGTTCTGCCAGTGAAAACTGGGGCTGTTTCTTTCTGTACAACTGTAATACTCACTAACAATAAGTATCATTATGATTGCATAAAGCACTATATGTAGCATTCTTCTAGACAATAATTTGTTCTGTGCTGCCCAGGGAAAGGTTTTACTTATTCAGGCCGCTGATTTGCATTTCTTTTCTCTAGATGTCAGATTGGTTAAAATGCGAGTTCAGAATCACTTTGCAGACATTATCTCAGGTCTGATGTCTGAGACAGAGGCGTTGATGAGGAACATTTACTCAGTGGGTAAGATACTGCAATATGCCTGTAACTGGGATTCAGTCTTTGATTACATCAGTGTGAATCCTCATGGCTGCTACAACAGCCACTCTTTTTCCACTTCCTTTCTCCTCCTTCTTTTTCACGTACCTTTATCCAGTATTTCCGAAATGAGATATTACAGGTAGAAGTGTCAACTATTATCTTGTTATATGTGATTAGTTTGATAATCATAAGGATTTTTGCTTTGATTTCAACCGGTGTTTCCTGTAGCTAAGGATGGTGTGCTTTTGACACTGCCAAGTCATTTCGAGTGTTTAAGGAATCAAACAAAACTACCAAAAGGCTTGCTTCAAAATGCAATGAGCTGGATTTCATTGATGAGAGATACCTGTATATTCTTACTTAAGTATTTCTCCAAATGCTTCATACCTAAATCTGTCTCTCTTAAGGAAAACAAGAAGGGTCTCAGTTACGGTGTTACTCTGAATGTTGTTATTTCTTCCTTTCAGTGAAAGTTCACTTTCCTTCTTGCTGCTCCGACACTTCTCATATTTTCTCTGGCCTCTCTGATTTGCACTCAGAGTTACTTCTAGGGGTGCCCTGGCCACCTTTTCTGGTCAGCATTTTGTCCTTTTTACACCTTTGGGTACACCTATTTCCACTGTTGACCAGGTCTCCATTGTTTCCTATTGGAAAGCACTTAAGGTAATTTTACAGAGGAGGATCTGTGGAACATGAACAGCACCAGAGAGGGGATACGGCCACCCAAGAAAGAAAACACCTGTCTGTAGAGTTCCAGCCTCAGGAGCTGCAGCAGTGTGAAGGTTTGCAGAGAGGGAGATGCACGGCTGTGAGAAGAGAGGACGGGTCTCATGGTCATGAGACCTAATTCTGCAGCCCTGCAGAAATCAGTCTGTCTTTTCTGCTTTTGCAGGGTTCCTAAGTGGTGTCGAGTATGTGGCTCTTATCAACAAATTTGAGAGCTACAGGGGGTACAAAGCAGACACCCATGGATGGCTATGCTCAGGATCAGCCTTCTTCTATCCAGCTCTGAATTAAAGGATTTTGTCTGTGCTTAGACTGGCTTTTGCAAACTGACTAAGGTGCCTTAAGCCTGTTTACCTCAGTTCTATACTTTCTAGATTCCACCCCATCCCCCAGCTTTCCAGATATTGGAGAGTGAACTCCAGGGGCAGGAAGGGAGAATTTTAAAAAAAAATGGCCCATTAAAAAATCCCAACTGCCACCTAACTGAAAAAAAACCCAACGCAAACCCCAATAAACCTCAACAAAAAATACAGTGGGAATTTCAAATTGCACGCTAAATTAAGCAAACACTTCTGAAGCTTATTTCTGCATCACAGTTCCTTTTGCATGAATGCGATTGGCTTCCCTTGTGTGGACGCTCTGATTACTTAAGTTTGTGAAGCACTGGGACAGAGCATGTACTCTGCCTCAAGAACAGGCCATTGTCTAATACACCTTTAAGTACCATGGACCATTTAGCAAATGAATACTCAGATATTGAGTAGCTGGTAATTCAAGGACCAATGCACATGCAGTGTCTTGAGTACTGTAGTCTGCTTGTAGGGTAGGTGAGCTCTAATTTTACTGCTAAAGACTCTGCAGATGTGTGTATGTACACAGGTCCTCAGTTGAATTGTACTGGGTTAATATTAGCCTAACATCTGGGTATATGTTGAAACACAAGAAGTGAAGAAGACAGTCAGGCTCTTCTCAGATGGCTTCCAGAGGCAGGACAAGAGGCAGTGGGCACAAACAGAAATCCTTGAACAACAGGAAGAACTTCCTTGCTGCGAGGGTGATCAAACACTGGAACAAGTTGCCCAGAGAAGTTGTGGAGTCTCAGTCCTTGGAAGTACTCAAAATCCATTTGGACATGATCCTGAGCATCCAGCTTCAAGTGACCCTTCTTTGAGCAGAGGCCTTCCAGCTTCAGTGACTCTGGTTGTGTCATACATTGTTCTTCTGCATAGGCTTTTTAGACCTAACTTTCATGGAAAATGTGTTATCTTCTAGCTAACTGTTCTGGTTATTTGTTAGTCAAGATGAACAAATGTTTGTTTCCTGCTTCTTTACTAGGTACTATCTCTCAAATCAACAAGAATGATTTTGGAACACAGAAATATGAACACTGGATAGTTGCCACTCAGAAAAAATGCAGACTGTTGCAACTGGGAGATAAGGAGGAGGAAAGCAGCGTTTGTAGAGACCTTTTCATTTGCACTGAACACCTGCGGGTAAGTGTATATCCTCTTTCCTTCCGTACAGAGGTGGAGCCATCCTGTTCCTTCTGATACAGGTATGTTCGCCTAGGAGCAGGTTTTGAACCTAGTCATTTTATTTGACACAGGCTAAAGCATAGTGTGTAATAGGTGTGTCTTAAAATATTCACTAAGAACAGTATAGTGCAGAGGAGACTTTGTAATGCTTGTCTTGTCATGCAAATGCAAGAACAACAGAAGGTGGTAACACTTAATCTAGCTAAATAAAATTGACATTCATCTCCATCCCACAGGAAATGAATTTTAAATGTGTTTGTCTCTCTGAGCAGAAATTCAATGATGCTCTCATCATCAGTGAAGATGCCCGCATTGAAGATGCTTTAGCCTACCTAACTGAATTTTTCACAAATGTCAAAAATGGACCATATACAGACTTAGAGAAGCAACTAACAGCCAAATTTCAAGGTATTTCACACACTACCTATGACAGTTGCAAGGGAGAAGAGGGCTTATGGTAGGATGATCCAAGTGTTTTCTTCAGAGCAAGTGTGGTTGTTTTTCCAGAAGCTTTGTACTTTTCAGAAGGTCTAGTGTCCATGAGGTTGCAAATGTAGTGTTAGGGTAGGCAGGGGGAAACTTACTTTCTGGGACTGCAAGCTTCTAGTGCAGGAGCTAAGGGAGTAGTAGTAATTGTAGCTAGATGCTGTAGTAGGTTCTTACATGCCTAACTCGGAGGTAAGGCAGCGATGTCCTTAAGGGTGTGCACCACAAGTAGGGGGATGGTCTACAATCGTGGATACTGGCAGCATTAGATAAGGCAACGTACACTGCTCAGTGCACTGCCTAGCTTCCTCCTGCCCAATGTCCCTGGATGAATACCAAGCTTCTGGGAAGAAGGAGGTGGCCCTTGAACCCTTCTGATTAAAAGTTAGAAGTTGCACTGTTCTCTAACTTGTGATTTGGTAGCCATGTGCTGTAAGCAAACCAGCCTGTGATCTGGTGTGCTGCAGTGCTGACTGCAATTTTAAACCCCTGTTTGCCCTCTCGGGTCAGTTGTTTTCTAAGAAGTAACTCCGCTCCTTGCAAGAACTGAGTTTGTTTTGTTGCTGTCTTTTGATACACAGTATGTCACAGAGGTTTTCCTCTCATTTTGCTACAAACTGTGAGCGATTCAGATTATTTTTTTTTTCCTGGGGATTTTCTTGCATTTAACCAATAGCTTTCTTTGCTTGCATCTGAAAGAATGGTATAGAAAATAAAAACAGATTCTAAAGAGAATGTGGGTGGCATTTAAAAGTAAGTTTGGGTGAGAATTCTCTTCTCTGTATTGAAGAAGGTAAATAATTCAAGACACTGCTGTTTTCTTCCAGAGAAAGAACCAGAACTGACTGCCCTTTCAAAAGATGAATCAAATGAGAATCCCAAGCTGGAAGAGCTTGCTTGCATCCTGGATGAAGCATACCACTATAACCCACAGACTCGCACTCTTCTCTTTGCTAAGACAAGAGCCTTAGTAGCTGTAAGACATTTCTTTTTAAAGCTCCTAAAATGAGAAGTGAGAAAATATAATACCTCATCTGTTTCCCTTCCCATTTTGATCTAGAAATAGAAAAACATGCATGTATTTGATCTTACTAAGAAAATACTTATCTTTTTATATCTTCCTAAGCACTGATGCTCTGAGACAGGATGCGGGGTTTTTTCTTTTTCTAAAAACTACAGTACAGGAGTTCTGTCCTTCATCACTTCTTTTTGCTAGATGTCATAGTTGATCATTAAGCTGTCAGACTCTTATTTTAGATCTGAAGTCAGTTTTAACAAGATGTGTTACAAGGGGTTTTGCTTCAATGTGGCAATGTTATAAACCAGCAGCTATGCTCTATTACTGACTGCACATCAGAAGGTATTTATAGGTTTCCTGGAGGATTCCTACGGGCCCAAAGGGAGGTCCATGTCCTAGCACGTGTTCTTGATCATGAAAAAGGGAAGACTTTTTCTTGGAGCAGTTGTTCTCTGGACCTTCCCAATGCACTGGTCTGTTTCATACTTGCCTAGGATCAAGGATCTAGGCTGGATGATTTTTTTTCTCCCTTCCAATACCTTGTTCCCAGAAAAAGTTCATGCTTGAAGTAAGTGTGCTGCTAATCATTAGTATCATGGTCTCTGGCTACTGTAAACAGATTTATCAGCTGAGAGTCCCAACCCCCATTTTATCCTTGAGTATAGACATGCTGGATGAGTTGCACACCAGAAAAAAATTAAAGGCAGGCTAAAGTCCAAACTAGCAGCACCAAGCATCTGTTGGCAACTTCCCATTAAAAATGTAAAAGCCTACTGTAGCTTGGCTGAATATTGTTCCTACAGAGGAGCAGTTTGAAGGTGCTACTTTCACTGTGCAGCGAGAAAGTGCAGTTTTGTAAACAGCAACTCATTTCCTTTGCATCCCATAGGTATAGTGTAGTATTCAGTGATCTGTTGGTTTGTAAGAGAATGCGGCATACTTTTTAGCAGTGAAGGGCTGCCTGCTCTCTAGCCAGCCTTTAAGTTGCAGAGGTGGGAAAAGTGGAAATCAGCTATGGCATGGTTCGATCTGGCATCATGGCTGCGACCCTTGCTTTCTGACCTATTAATAGATGTCCCCTCTTGACGCACAAGTTTCACCACCTTTTCTGCTTTTGGTTCTTGGAAGTATTAATTGTCTAGGCAAGCATGGGCAGGATCTGCCTATCTATCCCAAACTAGCGTTTCGTCTGGGCAAGGATCTAACTCCCTGATTTTCTTTCCAGGCCTTGAAGAAGTGGGTAGAAGCAAACCCTCTGCTTAGCCACATAAAGCCAGATATGTTGATGGGTCGTGGAAGAAGAGATCAAAAAACAGGTACGCAGGTTTGCACTGAGGAATACCAGTTGCTAGACCTATGGAGGGTACACTGCTAAAATTGTTCTCCTCTTCTATGTTCATCTTCTGTGCTCTTAAACAGAGGAAGGTCATGTAGGTTTGCACTGTGCTTTATTCCACATCTAGAAGACCTTTAACCAGTCCTAAGGAGAGGCTTGCTTTTTTCTGTCCAGAATCTTTGGTTAAAGCAGCAGTAACACTGTCAGTCACTCTTTGCTACAGGATTCTTTCACTAGTTCAAAAGAAGTTTAGAAACTGTTTGCTATCATGGCTTCTTTTGAATACTTCTAGTGGTGTTTCCCCTGTTCCTTTTGCATTATTTTGTGTTTGGTGGCATAAAGACATTTTAAGGTAGAATGGAAGCTGCAGCTAAAATTAATTATGCATGGCTTAAGTTAAGGGTTTGCTTAGGCTTAAAATAACTAAGCTGTATGCAGATCAGTGCGGTGTTGTGCTTGAAATGGTGTTTCCCAGGATGACAATTCCTGTGGCACACCAACAGGAATTCCTGCTCAGTGGGTATAGTGTGCAGCCAGCTGAATATGCAGACTTTAAGTACTTTTCCAGATCAAGAGGACATGCTCATTTCTAATAATTTAAGTAAGAGCAAATGCAGGTTACCTTGCTCAATGAACTCTTCAGTGTTTTTTCCTGACGTGGTTTCTTGGTACTGTAGGTATGACCCTCCCCATGCAGAAGGGTGCACTGGATGCATTCAAAACCAACAAAGAGGGCAGATTGCTAGTTGCTACATCTGTTGCTGATGAAGGCATTGATATTTCTGAGTGCAACCTTGTGGTGCTCTATGAATACTTCGGTAATGTCACCAAAATGATCCAAGTCAAAGGTATGGATTTTCAGAGCTTTTACCTGTTTTGGCCTAGAAATGGAAAGAAAGTGCCACTGAATGGCACTTCGGAAATACTATAGTAATATGTGCGTGTCTTGCTGTTGTCCTCTGTGCCCCTGAGTGAAGTCAGGTGAATGATGGGACCACACATGACGAATTTCTTCACAGAAGGGCGTTCTTGATGTTGCATTGCCATGCAAATTAGCCATGCTGCACAAGCTTATTGAACTGTTGAGGAGTGATCCCTCAGGTGGATAATTATACATACAAGCAGAAGTATGGCTAGAAGATCTGTAGTTGGAAATAGCATAAATTGTTCTGATTGTGACAAAGGACTGCTGCAATGAGGTTTCATGTGTTGCCTTGGCTTCTGAAGACCTTCCCTTGCCCAGTGGCTTATTACCAACCCATCTACTCACAGGTACCTATGGCCTTCGCATGTGCAGACCTCTAACATTAAAGATGGGGAAAAAAAAAAAAAGGAAACCCTGCTTCTGTCTTGGCTTGTCTAAGGAGTCTGTCAAGACTTTGTTCTCTAATGTTGGTGATTTTACGATGCGGCCAGCAGAGGGGAATGAAGAGCCACACTAAATACTGGTTTCTGTTTAACATTCCTAGATGTCGTAAAACTGCCTATGTCTTTCAAGGGTGCATCTGCAATATTTTATCTTATCACCCAAGTACTTAACTTCATAACTGGTTGGGAAGTGATCTCCACTGTATTAGTACTCTGCTTTCAGGGTTTGTGTCCTGCAATTTTCTTATTTTTGTCTTATGATGAAACAATTGGCCCAGAATTCAGGTTTATGGGTGAAAGGATAGTTTTTATTCTTAACAAGCCATTAAAGATGCAGAGAAAATAGGCTGTGTCTGTTTTAAACCACATTAAATCATGGTTTTGGGGGATCGGGAGCTCAAAAGCAAATGCAAACACTTTTTCTGACTGAAATACTTTTAAACTGGTGAGATCCCTGTAGTTCTTAGTTTGCCTGTGTCACAGCAGCAAAAAACAGACAGGCAGTAGGCATAGACAGGTGGGAGAGAAGACACTTGCTCTTGTCTCTTTTTCTTGCTAACACTGTGTTTCCAGTTCCTCAGGATTTTTGTGATAGACTGTTTGTTGGTTGTTTTTGTTTTTTTTTTTTTTTTGTAATAGACACCAATTAGCACGGCAGAAACCTAGTAAGACTAAGAAAAACTTTTATCCTCTAGCTTTTCTTTCCACAAGAAGACAGCAAGATGCTGTACAGTAACTGAAGTGTCAAACATCCCTGAGTTTAACTGAGGCAGGCCACAGAAGTAGGCAACACAGCACTGGCTGGGGGATATCCATGAAGGGAGCATCTTGTTCTGGTTTGTGACTGAAGAAGAAAGAGCTGAGAGAATGCTCTTTAGAAGCAGCATTATCTGAATCTGAACACATGAAACAAAAGCCACACAGAAAGTCTTTAATGCTGTTTTATGGCATAGCTGCCGCTTTTGCACATCTTGCTAAGAGTAACTAAAGAGGATAAATGTGTTTCTGTACAGGTCGTGGAAGGGCAAGAGACAGCAAGTGCATCCTGGTGACAAGCAAAACAGAAGTGGTTGAGAATGAGAGGCAAAACCGTTTTAAGGAAGAAATGATGAATGAAGCTATTGAAACGCTGCAGAATTGGGATGAAACAACATTTGCAAGAAAGGTTTGTAATTCTGTGGAATTTTCATACTCAAATCTACAGGCATAATCTATGACCTTCATCTCCTAGGGCTCTGTCTAGGACCAACTGGTAACCTGATGCAAGTGTTTGGTTTCAGACCAAGGTGAGATCAGCAGACAAGGGATAGTGTGTACTGCTAGCTGAATGTCATCTGTACTGTAGCTGTAAAAAACTTAGAAGTTGAGGTAGAATTTATATAAACTTCTCATTTTAGAAATAAAATTTGAACTATTCTGTCCACTGGAAGAAAGATATTGCTGTATCTGCTTGGGATACTGGACAGGGAGATGGCAAACTATGCAGATGGTGGTAATATGTCTATCCATGTTCATGTTCAGAAGCGCTTTATCTTTGCTGCAAGTCAGTACCAGTGCTTTTCTAAAGTTGTTTGTTGTCATGCCAAGTGCTTGTTGATTTCAGAGCAGTGGTTTCTGGGAGATTTCAAGAAACCATTGCCTGGGACATTAACAGGATGGCATTTAACTCTGTACATGCTCTTCTGCTGGTGACTTGTTTTCTGCTGCCTGCAGTACTGTTCATCTTTGCTTCAAGCAATGACTGGCAGATGAACAAGCCTAGTAGTGGTCCTCAGTGCACATTCAGCACTTTACATTAACCCTGCTGTGTGCTGTGCACTTAACCATCATGAGAGGAGAAAGAAGTGTCAAGAACTTCTGGTGCTGAGGTGACGCGCAAGAGGTGTCTCAGGCTAAGGCAATAATCGACTTTTGGTCCTGCGTGGTGCAGCAGGCACATCTCCTCCGTGACCACCCCATGTTTCCAGGTGCCCTTGCATAACAGGTACGAGGCTCTGCAAGTGGAACCAAACAATGACAAGGATGGTGGTTCATCTAGCTTGGAGGTGTTGCCAAGGTTAAGTTGGCCTATACCCTGCATCAAAACCGCTTCCAAAAGAAAGAGATGAGTTGTTTCATAGGAGACTGACTCTCTTCTGCAGGGAACAGAAGACCCTGTAGGGAGTCTCACACGACTTAAGTCGTCACAAGGACTTAAAAGCATTATGACCAAAGGGACCACAGGGTGGGTAAAGGAGAGGAAGGAACAGACGGCATAAACACTGTCCATCGTGTAGTCTTATTCTAGCCTTGCATTATTAACCTGACAAATGTACCGTGTTTTTTCTTTGGTACGAGTTGCTAGAACAAGGCATGTGTTTGTTTGCTTTTAAGTAATAGGTTCCAAGATGTTACATATCCTGAGTCATGCTTAGACAGACATAGAGGCTTCTCTTAATTTTGTAATGATCTTGACCTTTATTTATTTATTTATTAAAGATACATGACCTGCAAATGAAGGAAAAGGTATTACGAGATTCCAGGAAAAAAGAAACAAAACCTAAGGTAGTGGAAGGGAAAAAAAATCTTCTATGTGGAAAATGCAAAGCATATGCCTGCAGTACTGATGACATCAGAGTTATAAAGGTATGTCTCTGTATGGAAACCTACACCCACGAACACCAGGGAAGTCAGCATTATTGAACAATAGCATTGTTTATCAGTGTGGAAAGAAGGTTATTTTGTTCAAACTGGAGCAGTAAAAAATTCTAAGTAAATCAGTAAACCACAGGACCAGTCATAACTACTTCTGTAGCATGTTATGATGGTAGTTGATGATGTCCAAGGTGTGCAAATATGTGATATGAGAGCAATCAGTTCTGTTTTCTTGGACCTCCTTCTGTTAGAAATTGATGAATTTTGTGGAAAACCGTGTGTCTTCAATGACATAACCTACTAGTGTAACTGCTGGATATTTACTTTTCCAATTAGCGTAAGATTGGAAGTCTTCTTGCAATTGGAGAGGTTTCTCTCACTATTTCTGTTGACTGAAAATTGTCCTTACAAAGCACTGATATCAGCTCACTGTTTAGCTCCTTGGCTTATGGGCCAGTTTTTCAGTTTTGAAAGACAAGGCAAATCATGGTTTTGTAAGACGAGCCCTTTCATTCTTCAACATTACTTCGTTTTCCATTGATCACATTGCTTCTATGTATCGCATGGGGACATTTTTATTGCTTTTTCTGGGCACTTAGAGCCTTTCTAGTTCTGACATTTGTTCTTTTGAAGCTTCTTCTGTTTGTGCTGCTCTGCAAAGTGCAGTTGTGATGTAATAAGGGACTTCAGGCCACAGCTGAGCATTACAGAGTGCTTGCCTTCAGGCACTGCCTTTTTTAATCAAGAAATTATTTTTTTTATTTTTACCAGCTGATTTTGGAACATAGGTAGAGTTCACTACTCCTCTGAACAGGGAATGTCCACAGGCGAGGAGCTGGGAATAGCTTGGCTTTGTAAAAACCTAGCTACACTTCTCTGGCAAATAACAAGGGATGTCTAACATGCACCTCTGACTGTTACTCCATTTTGTGCTGCTGGCTTATCACCTACACCTGTGCAAATAGATCTGAGAGTTCAGAAAACTCTTCAAAAAGAGTTTTTGCTTGGTGCTTTGCAAATAATCCCTCAAAATATTTTAAATAATCTCTGCAAACTGAGCTTTGTCATAGTTCAGCCTACATATTTAATGGAAGTTGTGTTTCTAGGAAGAAATAGCGTTTTCAGACTCCAGCTCAAATTGCACACAGGCTTTCAAATCATTAATTTTTTAAATCTTTGATTATGTATGTTATAAACAACAACTGTACCTTGTTATGGTTACTTTTTCTACCACCGCAAAGTAACTGCATCATCTCTCATGGAAAGCTGTGGTCATACAGTTAAAATGAGTGAAAAGCAGGAGTCTCTCAAGTCTTCTGTCGTCCGGATGACGCTGTTAGTTTTATGCAAAAAGCTCGAATACTGCAAGCATGATTTTTGGAGAAGCTAAGTAAGTTTAAATATGTATAAGCTGATGACTGGTGATACATAGTACTTTTTGGTTTGATAAGCCCAGCCTAGGCCTTTCTAGTACCTCATATTTAATGAATGGGGAAAAAAGAGCAATGAGCCAAGGGGGCTGGAAGGTGAGCCTCCTGAATGACAAGAAGCACCTTACCAGGCAAATGGTATTTGTGACAGGAAGGGGAATATCAGGAAAAATTAAGGAATGGTGTTTCTACTATTAAGCACTTCTGGCTTGTGTTGTTTCAGGAATCTCATCACACTGTCCTAGGAGATGCATTCAAGGAGCGTTACATAACAAAGCCTCATAAGAAACCGGTCCAGGTTGACTGTTTTCTGAAAAAAAGCAAGATGCATTGCCAAAATACTAATTGCCAGCATGACTGGGGAATCATAGTGAAGTACAAGACATTTGATAATCTACCAGTGATCAAAATCAAAAGCTTTGTAGTAGAGAATGTTGAAACTGGGACACAAATGGATTTTCAGAAATGGAAAAATATTAATTTTTCTTTGAAGAATTTTGATGTTGAAGAAACATACAGCTGAACTCAGAATTTTAGTGCATGTATCACCCTACTGCACTCAGCTGAAATAGTAGATGATCTATTTCTATGTATAAAAAAATCCTTGTTCTTTATGCTGTCTGATATGCAAGGCCCCTCATCAGCATCTGACTAGATTAAAGAAAGCTAGTATGGCCACTAAAAAAAATTTGCTATCTGATGAAATGTTTCACTAGAAGTGTTAATATAAGCATGGACAAACATATGCCTAAGCATCTGGATCTTAATCCTTGCTGCTATGAAGAAGTTCGTCTGAAAAAAACAAGTTTTATCTAATTTTAGTGACAGGTCGCAACTTCAAGCATTTCTGTGTGAATCAGAATCTTCTTTGTTACCAGTAACTTCTGGTTGGATTGTACCTCCATACAGACAACATGGCTTATGCATGCTGACACTATAAGCACTACTTTACCTACTTTTAAAGCTTTTTAGAAGTTACTTTTAACACTTCAGGCATTTTGGTATACAGAAAAATAAAAGAAAATGTCCAGTAACTTTTCTGTAAGGAAGATATTGCGTATTTTAAATCCATCTTTAATAGAGAATGCTTCTGCAAGAGTTTGAGAAAAGCAGCAAGGCTTCACAGAGCCCTCCTGGAGGAGGCATCTTCTGGATTAAAATGGTAGCACTGTTTTCTTCTATCACTGCATGTTCATCAAGTTACTGTTGCTGAAGTTGCAGTATAGAGAGCTTTCTATGTGTTGCTTAACTGAACAAGACCCAAGGGGGACAAGGTAAGATGGGTAAAGGCTTAATTTAGATGGTGATTAGCATTTACCCTGATGTCCTGTCTCATGAGCTGGCATCTGAAATCTCTCAAGACAATATTAATTCTGCAGATTTCCTGTCAGAGCATATCTAGATTGGAATAAAGTCTAGGCATTAGTGTGTTTAAATGCCTCCTCCCCACCCAGATCCTAGACTTCTCTCAGAAAAACAGAAATTACTACAGACACAGTTACGGAACATTGTTAAACTTGTACACTTTAAAGCACTTGCTGATTCTGCATATCTTCAACAAGCTTAATCTTCAGTATTTCTAGAACCAACAACAAATATGTTTTCCATTCGCTTTACGCATTTGATAGTGTAGTAAGGTATGTATGTGAAAGAACTATGTGTCTGAAACGAACTCTGAAGAAAAATAAACCACCTTGAACAGGATCCTAACTCAAGGACCAAAAATTATTTAAACTACCTAAGCTCTAGTAGGTCAGACCTGTGATGTTCTTTTGAACAGTGTCATGTGGCATTAAAGGCAAAACAACACAAAAAATTTCAAGTACTGCTTTGTGTTCCATCCCAGTCCACGCCTTTTACTGTGAAAGCAGTAGACAACGTACAGTAAGCCTGAATCTCAGTCCTGCAGTAACTTACTCTGTGCTTAGTTTTTAATGAGTAAATTCACAGTTCTAATAGCTGCTTCTAAAAAGGAAACACAGAACAATGGATAAAGATGATTTATGGTCAGATAATGCCTCTCCTCCAAAAATACTAGGAACAAAGATTTTGAAGAAGGCTGGTTTAGCACTTTCAAATTAAAAGTACATGAAAAACCACCATCTTTGAATATCAGTTTGCTGTGTGAAAGGGCCATCTACTTCGGGACTCTTGTCATAAGAAATAATCAGTCTTAAGTTTCACAGCATATTGTAATAACTACTAGGAAGTTAAGGGATTTGAGGAGTTTTAGTCTTTTCCTACTGTTTGAACGAAAGGACTGCAGACTAAAACAACTCCACAGTTCAGTCTAAATGAGTGTAATAAAGGTCAATGAGGTAACACATTACTAAGAATTCAACTTGATACAAGCCTACCTTCAGTACACAATGGAGGTGGGAGGGTGGGGAAGAACACCAGCACTCTACCTGGCCTTTGAGAATATCTGAATTTTTTTTGCAATTGAACCTGAATTTTCATATTTATTACCAAATAATGCTCAAGATTATGACCATATTAACAGTGCCCTGTTAAGATGTTTCACAGAATCATAGAACAGCTGAAGTCGGGAGGGACCTCTAGAGGTCACCTTGTCACCTACAGCAGTTTGTCCAGGGCCATGTTCATACAGCATCTGAAAATCTCCAAGGATGGATTCATGACAACCTTTCTGGGCAATCTCTTCCAGTCAGTGCTTGGTCATCCTCATAGTAAAACAGTGTTTCCTGATGTTCAGAGGGAACCTGCATTTCAGTTCGTGCCCATTGCTTCTTGCCTTGTCATAAGGCACCAATGAAAAGAGCCTGTCTGCATCTTCTTTGTGCCCTTCATTCAGATATTTCTTCACAAACAGCAGAGATGCCCCTGAGCCTTCTCTTCACCAGGCCAAACAGCCCTGGCTCTCTCAGCTTGTCCTCATATGAGAGATGCTCCAGACTCTGCAACATCTTAGTGGGCCTCTGCTGGATTCACTACAGGAGCTCTGTTTGTTGTAATCAAGCAAGAATAGCCTGTTGCAGGTACAGTGCAATCTCTATCCCTTCCTTAAGCCTCTTGACTTCTTTCAGAACTATTTTTTTTCCAGATACAGCTCACTGCACTAAAAATACATTAGGAGATTACTTTGAAGGAATTTCTCCACTATGTTAATTGTTGTGGCAGTTGCTCTAAATACAGTTAAGACTAAGAATTGGTAATATAACCTTGTTTATCTCTGAGTTAAGAGGATATTTGTTATCACTGTAAATAGATTCATGTGGTATTGTGGATCAGGCAGTCACTGCCTTCAATGAATGTGTTAGTGTAATCACTGGTTGCTAACTGCCATAAAAATTGCTGACCGGTATCTTGAAACTGTGTTAGCTTTCTTCTGGAGGACACAAAACAGAGAGAAGTACATCACAGCAGTATTCTGTTGGGTTACAGAAGACTGCCAGTGTCTGACAGTATTTGTATTCATCCTGCATCATGCAGATTATTCAAAGAAACAAGAATTGAAATATGAGAAGTCAAGGCTTGTATGACTCTGCTCCTACAGGGACAATGAGAAGAGTTTAAAGTCAAAGCTTTGTTCCGCATCTCAGTACTGAGGATAACATGACAAAACCCACCAAACTTCTTGAAAATAAATTTAATTTTATGCATTAGAAATATCCCCAATAGGTCCACCTTCCACAAAGGCTTAGATCTTAAACAACAAAGTTCACATTTTTTAAAATGAATAAAAAATTATAATTAATTTCTTATTAGATTCAGATTCTGTTCAAATGAATAAGAAAGCAAGTCAATATCAGGTAATCAGGAAGGAATAAAAATTATTTTTTATACTGTCAGTTAGTTTTTGGACCACTGATATAAGTATAGAACTTAATTTCAGAGTCAAACTAAATGGACCAAATATATGAAATCAGCACATCATCTTCAACAGTTCCACAGATTCCAGCAGTATTTTAATGACTTTTGCACTGTATTCTAAGGTAAGTCAAGCCAATCACCATACAAAACAAATAATAAATGCTGCTTATTTTAATTGGGCAAGCGTGTCCAGATTCCTGATACATAGAATAATTCAGCATTGTAAACAAGCCTTCTAATATAATCCACAAAAAAACTGTTCGCTTTATGGTTCACACTTTCGAGTTTATGATTACCATGGTTTTACGGCGCTCACCAGAAGCAGGCTTGTACCTGGATGTTTTTGCTTAATGTTTGTGATTAGGATGCCATTTTACGGATCATGTAGTTCAGAATGCCGCCGTTATGGAAGTAAGTGAGCTCTACGTCAGTGTCAAATCTCATGATGGCATGAAAGGTTTTCCCAGTATCCAGCTGTTGGAGTCAAAGAAAGTAATTTAAGCAGCAGAACTTTCCTCATGTTACATGACATCATAGTAAAATAAGGACTATTATGAGAGTTTCGCCATCTTAAGAAATTGTGATAAAAAGCTTAAGTGAACAGGCACTGGACATCAGTATTCCTTTCCACACTAGACTACAGCCATCTGCTTAAGAGGAAAGTGGTTTAAACCAAACCATAATAAAGATGGTATGGAGTCTCCTTGCATTGCATTTGCTGCCTGATCTAGATTTGTTGCTGATACATGCCTCAAGGCATGAAAGCTGACCCTCCTTTCAAGTAGTTATATTAATTCTTGATGTTCTTCTATGTAGTCATTCTTCTGGCTTATGTAGAACAGTAATAATAACTAATTTTACGTTAGCTTTCTTTGAAGCCTAGCGTTTGGGAATCAGAAAAGCATAAAGACAAGTGCATGAAGTGAATAAAACCATTGGGTTTTACTGAAGCCTCCCCTAGTCAGGTACTTCCAGATGAATGCACGATGTTCCATCTGTGACTGATAAGCTGACTAGCTCTTTGGGATCTATACTTTCTTCTTTTGAGGGCAGTTAATGAGGCACATGTAAACAACTACTGTTAGAAACTAATCCAGGGAGACCACCTGCATTCAATGAACATGCAGTAAGTATATTGCTTTGCTAACTGCAGTAAAAAAGCAGACTTTGATGCTGTTAGGTTAAGTCAGATTTATAAATGCCCAAATTAAGAATAAACCAAATTTTTGCTAATATTTTTCAAAAAGGGGGCACAGGTTTGGAGGCAAAGCTAGAGAAAAAGCAGTCTTTTAAATACAGGGCCAGAGGTTTAACTAGACTTTATGCTGGGTATGCTTAGACTTCACTTTGAATGCTGCAGTGTACAATATTCTGTCAGTTGAATTGTCAGTGAATTATTTTAATTTTAAATGCATTTAAATAAATTAGTTTATTTAATTTAATACTTACAGTTGTCTTTTTATTGTGCTTCAAACATTTACCTCAGACAGAAAAATTTATGGTGGACTTTGAAAGACTTCAAAATACAGGACTGCTTTGTGTTAAATAAAACTGTTTGGGCATGCTGCTTTTATGTCCCATTGTAGCAAATCTCTATTACAATGACTGTTTTCACCCCTTTCACCATCTCAATTCTTCTCCCTTCCCTCAAGTGAGAGAAGTTTACTGTCATACAAAAGCACATTGTTTGAAGAGACAGTTAATTTTGAATGAAATTACAGTGATTCAAAAAATTCAGCCCTTAGGCGTCTCATACCTTAATCTGGGTTTTCATCTGCGGTTTTAGTTTTTCAGGAATGATGATTGTGTAACGCTCCCGTCCAGTGAGTCCTAAAGTCCCTGCATCCTCTCCAGGTAAATACTGCAGAGGAATCACTCCCATCCCTACTAGGTTGCTTCGATGAATTCTCTCATAGCTTTCAGCAAGCACAGCCTTGACACCCTGGGAAATAGACAACAGGTATAGTTATCTTCATGGTTCAGGATAGTCTTTCTGTGCTTATAGGAAGGAAATTGGTATGTTTGTGGTCTTCTCCATTTCATTTACCAGCTACTGGTAAAGTCAACAGATTTGCCTGACAGTGGACTGTCCAGGATGACTTCACTATATGTCAGCTTTCAAACATCTTTAAAAGAAGTCTGATTGTCAAATAATTAAATACGCTTTCTCAGGAATTCTACATACTTCTTTAATGTGTCTTACATAGAGCACCACTAGTCATTTCTGTAGCTCTTCCTAATTCAGTGTTGCTCTCCTACACTACAAGCTCAAGGATGTAGTTTAATTAATTTCTAAATTTTTATGTCTTAATACAGTTATGACAAAAAAGTCACCACTGGAAAAAAAAACCAAAACTTAGATGAACATAATCTTAAACACCAACTCTCCTAAAACTTTGTTAAATAATACATACGCTATTGCTTTCACAAATTCCACACCAAGAAACCTTGAATCAGAGTTCAGGCTGGTAAATAGTGCAGGACAGGACAAAGAACAGAAACAGATATTTCACTGTACATGGATTTCTATTAGGCTGCTATAACAATACTGCTAAGCATCCTTGCAATCTGCATGGTGAAGCCATGCTAAATTACGTTTTCACCAATACTACTTTTCTCTTACACTTTCTATCTTTCCTGCTAAGTGAAGTGAAGGAGGCAGCTGGAAGCAGACTCAAGGTTTACTAGGTTATGGGAAGCAGAAGTAAAGAAACTCGCCTTTGTGGTGTAGCCTTGTGGATTTCTAGAAGATCAGTCAAGGCTTCCAGTCTGAAGAGGATCTATTAATATTTAAATAGCTTTTGCAACTCTACTGTGGCTCTTGGAGGCAGCTGAGATTTCAAAATAGTTCTTGCTACCAAAAGTGAGAATGAGCTATCCAGGATGTTGGTCATAAGCTAGTCTTCCTGACGAATGCACTTTTGAGTACTATCCTCCTTCTAGTTTACCGTGATAACTCACCAAGAGGAATGGTCCTTTAGCTGCCCAGTCTCTGGAACTTCCTGCACCATATTCCTTCCCAGCCAGCACAATCAGAGGATGGCCAGCCTGCTTGTACCTTTCCGCAGCATCAAACACGTCCAACTGGAATGAAAATGCCAAACACTTTATTATACACATTTTGGGGGGCAGAAGCACAGTTCCAGGGGAATAAGGAAAAAAGTGTCCACACATAAATAGCTGAAGCCCACACTTCCCACCAAGCAGCACTCTAAGGATATTAACCATACAGTGCTTTGTGACTTCTAACCTGACCTCACTCCCAACACAAACCTCCATCTTCCACTACCGCTTCTACAGTGGTTATACTCTCTATTGAACATGCCTCATAGCACCACATTATGTAGGTATGTGTGACCTGCTTGTCTAGGTCAATACAGCTCCTATCCCCTCATTAGCTTTACTTAAAAGGCACTTAAGTAAATGACCTAAGCTGTAAGAAGGAAAGCTGGTACTAATCCACTCTACTGTCAGTGACCCTCAGTTTAGCACAGCTATGTACTTACAGTTTCCCCTGATGGGAAATGGACAGTCTGAGGTCCTTGTTTATCAATAAATTTGTTCACCAAGCGAATGTTTGCAAATGTTCCTCTGGCCATGACAGCATCGTTCCCTCTACGGGAGCCATAAGAATTGAACTCTCGAGGAGTCAAGCTATTAGAGGAAAAGAAAGCAAAGGAAAAAGGAAACGGTGTTGTATTTAGACTGAAGCACTCTGCTTTAAAAAAAAAAAAGAATTAGTGTTTCTGAGGCAGGTATGTACCTAGTTCCCATTGTGGCAGTAGCATCCAGTTAGCTGATACTTTTAAGACTTTTTTAAGGAAAAAGAAAAAATTGAAAAAATAGCAGTCTGCCTACAGCTTGGTCACGGAACACAGCTTCCATAGTATTCTCATCCCTTGCCCTACAAAACAGTATCTGATAGTGATGCAATGATATACTTCATTTTAGCTCAGAAGACACCATACAACTCTTTCCTTAACAGTTGGGTATTGAAAAGCCTCCTAATTATTTATACCACCATAGAGACACCACTGTGCAAAACATCTAAAAGGCAGAGAGAGCCCCTGCTACAAGTTATAACTACAGAAGAAAAAGCTCATTTGCAAACAGAAATATGACAATGAGGGGACACTCCAGCCTAATCAGTAAGAAAAAAATAAGCTGGAATGTGACAGAAAATTGGACTGTTTGCACTGGGCTACATCCAAAGAGCAGCTACGACACACATCTGTTTTGCAACGTTTGTAGGGCTATTTAGATTTCAAAGTGACTGACAGCAGAGGGCCAAAGAGTCCAGAGCAGTTAGTTTTCAGTAGATCACACTGTTTTAATCAATTTCATCTCCCGAATTATTATGTCCAGTGAAAATATTTTTTTTACAATGTCAGTGCTGTTCCTCAAAACACCACTGAAGTAGTAAGAAGTGCTGAAGACGTAATAGGGCAAATCAGCAAGTCCTAGTCCTGCCTTATGTTGAACACAGAGTAGTAAACTGACAGGCTGGCCATAGAAAAAGACTAAACAGCAGTTTGGACTCCAACCATAATAGCTTTGCCAGTTTTTGCAACTGCACTGAAACCTAAACTTCTGGATGTTCTGTAGCTCCTGATAGCCTGCATCTGTGAAACAGTTGTACATGCTAGAAGAAGTGAGCTTAAACCCAATTTTTGGCATTAAGACCATGACAATTTTTCTTCCACAGGGAGACAAATCCTGATTCCCTTATTTATGAACAGACTTACTGCAAAAACTAGCCTGAAAGTTATCTTCTTCCCCTCACCCCATACAAAGGTCTTCAGCTCTCCAGTGTAATAAAGGTGCACACTCTATGAAAGTTCTTACACTTGGTGAGAGGTGCTGAAACAACAGAGAAACGCTTTTCTTTCTTCTGTTGTATATTCTCCAGGTATCCATCAAGCTATACAAGTGTATGGCAACAGACAGCAGATATGTGTCCCTGTAACATGGTATAGTAGTTGCGCCTTGTTTCCTCTTCCCAATTTGTAACACGAACAAGAAGTAGTGCTTACCCTCTGCTGGTCAAATAACGGGCTGCAGGACTATTTCTTGCTATATTCCCAGCTGGAGATATGTGGTCAGTTGTCACAGAATCCCCAAAACTCAACAGGACATAAGCGTCTTCTATTGTTTTCGGAGTCTGAAGAGCCAAAGTCTAAACCATCATAAATACAAACAACATCATTAAAATATGACACAATTCCTTTACCTTTCTCAAAAGTGCAAACTGCAAAATAAAGCCTCCCTTTTGATACAAGTTAGAAGAAGGAAGAAAACCTAACTCTATTAAAAATGTTTATGTTCTTGAACAAAATATGATGTCTTGGCTGTCTGTCAGCAAGTTCATGCATGAAGAAAACAGATGAGGAAAAAAAATTAGCTGAGGCTTCCTGTGGTACAAGCATTAACGCAGATGAAAACCCAGGATTCCTAGACATCTGCATGCATTGAAATCTGCATTTTCTTTTAAATGGTACTGAAATAGCAATCTGAACATTGAACTATTTGGTGCAAAATGCAGGCTGGTAGAATTGTGGGTTTCGTTTCCTGTCCTTTTCCCTCACTTGCTTTGTGACTATTTAAAAGTATTTCAGCTTAAAAGGAAAAGGAGACTTTTCAAAAGCCGAGAAGTGACGGGGAATACTTAAAAGTTTCAGACTCTGTATTAATACAACAGTATTAATAAGACTTTGTATTAATACAATAGTAAAATTCTAACACTTGAGAACCAAGGGCTCAATAGGCTATGATGGATGCTCCCAGGCCCCTCGAAGTGGCTTTGCTTCACCTTTTAACACTACTGAATGTCACTACACACTTCGGCTTGATTCAAAGGGAGAGCGTGCACATACCAGGCCGTCAAAGAAAGGTGGAGACTTGATGTAAGTTGACTTGGGATTCCAAGTATATAGTTTATCTGAAGGAGCATCTAAGGCATTCCAAGATTCATTTCCTGTCTGAAATTCAAACACACAAAAACATCCCATTATAAGTTTTCAGAAGCAACAGAATTACTTCAGAATCCAGGTAAAATTACAAATTTTACTTTAGCAATAGCCTTGTGTATTTCTTTAAGTACTCTGGGAAATTCTTATGACAATATACATTATGGTTTTGTGGGGTTTTTTTTTGGTGTTTTGTTTTTGTTTTAATTATTCTATCTATTAAAAGAGTTAGGAAAACCCTCACTTCATTACAAAAGAAGAGCTGCTCATTCAGTTTTCTGACAATAACCTGTATTATGTACACAGATAACACTTTATAATTCTCCAGTGTTCTTATGAGTAATCTTAAGAAGCTTTCCTAACATGTAAACCTGAAGAACATTTTGTTTCAATACCTGAGAAAGGCTTGCAGGAAGACATTACCAAGTACCAGTTTTTTCGTGATGTAAATGCTATTAAATAAGGCAAATGAATTTAATGTCAGCTGAAAAAAAAAAAAACATCTGTGAAGCTGATACATTTCACTTTCTAATATCAGCCTTGGATGACTCTTTAAAACACATAATCTGTACATTACATTAAAAAAATCATTAAGGTGCAATTTTCAGGACACAACTGGCTGTAAGAACCAATTAATTAATCAGAAGCCATTAAAAAAAAACACATCTCATTTGAATACTTGTCAGAACAGGAGCAACAAAAGTAGAAGGAAAAAGTTCATTTCATTATCAAGACCAGCTTATTAAACATCTTCAGACTAGCACAGTACATCAATCAAACTACTGCCCAGAAGATTAATTCACCTCTATTTTTTTGTAGACCTCCTTGAACATCCCAGGAATAACAAACTGATGCTCAACAGCCTGAATCTCATTCCTTGTTGGCCAGATATCTTTGAGGAAAATCTTCTTCCCTGAAGCACTTGTTCCTGTAGAAAATGGTATTGTTATGTTTGTTGCATAAATTTTCCATTAAGAAAGAAAGAAAAACTTTATCATGGTGTCCTTTAGCTATGTGCTCTTTGTAACCTTGTCAACACTCATGAAACACACTTATGTTGCCTACAAGGGTCTGACAGAAGAGGGCCTCATAGACTTGATGATGTCTGTACATACACCTTTTCCTGCGACTTCCAATGGCCTTCCAGAATAATTTATAGACTAATTTAGGTTGAAAAGCATTTTTGAGGGTTGTTTAACTGAACTACCTGCTCAAAGAAAGTCTGATAGGTCAGGTTGCTCAGGACCAGACAAAACCAAAAAAATGTCCCTGTGGAATTAGAGTACCCGTCAGGCTTGGATTTCTTTTTTCTCCATCATACAGATGCCTTGTTACTCTGTTTCTTAACAACTGCATGCTTCGTATCCCAGAGGTACTCAGTCATTTGAAGCATCTTGCTTGGACAAATGTCTCTGAAGAGCTTAATTCCAACCAGTTTAATTTATAAGCTGTGCAAAGAAGCATCCTGACACTGTCTTACCCAAAGGCTCTTTGTCGAGGTCAATCCGGACAGTCCCTGCAATTGCATAGGCTATTACCAGTGGCGGGGAGGCTAGGTAGTTAGCACGGGTGTTGGGATGGATACGCCCTTCGAAATTCCTATTGCCAGACAACACACCCACTGCTACGAGGTCTCCCTGCAAGAAAAAGTTTGAGACGAAGGTAGCTGAGGTGCTTTCAGACTCCATACACCCAGCAGGTCTCCAGACCTGTGCTGTGCTGCAACATCAATGACTGGACAGTCACAGAACTGTCTCCTTCCAAATAATCCCAAAGTACTTCCCGCAGAAAAGAGAATATAGACTGAATTTACTTTGCACTCAGCTGAGGAGAGTTAGTGCGAAGTGTAACACAGCTCAGAACAGCACACAACAGAGAACAGCTTACCTAAATAAACTGCACAGGAAAAGCTGCATACCTGTGTAATGGCCTCAACAACCGACTCTGGTAGAGGTCCGCTATTGCCAATACATGTCATACAGCCATAACCCACCACATCAAACCTAAACAGAGCACAAAAATCATCAGTGAACAAAATGAAGACATTAGCAGTTGGCTAGAGTTACTTTCAGAAGACGTACTGTTTTAACAAATGAATCGTGATGAAAACAGCATTTTTGAGAATGCTCACTCAATTTTTATCATTGCAGTCACTGTCCATGCACACAGAATGAAGATGTGGGAGATGTGTTATCTAGCAAGATGAACAACAGTACAGTGTCATTTATGCTATTTTGAAACTTCTGGTTTAAAAAAATGCTTTTGGTAAGAAGGCCATTACTCTTGAAAAATAAGTCATTTTCCTACTTGAGAATATTAGTCTTCAAGAAGCTACAGCAGGCAACAGGCCTTCTCCCTCCATGGCACAAAGTCAGCTAGCACAACAGCAATGTGTTAACTCATACAGGATCGTGCCATAGGATACCTGCCATATCATTTAAGTTGTACAGAGAAATAGTTACTCTATTGCATCGCTTGTTGTCAATGCTTTTAGTTAAGCACCTACAGGACAACAGTATGAAAAGCACTCTTACCCTAGTTGGGAGAGGTAACTCATAACTCCACTCTCCCTCAGATAGTAAGTGACAACCCCGCTTCCTGGGGACAGGCTAGTTTTAATGTATGGCTTCACTGTCAAACCAGCTTCAACAGCTTTCTTAGCAAGCAATCCTGAAAAATGCAAAGGACAGTTGCGTTTTTTCCTGGAAGTGGGACAGTTTGAGGGATCAACAGGTTAGAAGTACCATTAAATAACTGGAAAACAGAAAAGGCTCCATTTCCAGCAGCAAAACGGTACAGTGAGCCAACAGCACTAATCTCAGAATAACCAGCTAAAGCTCAAGTGCTCTGTTGAACTGTAGATCCAGTCTGCAATTTCTGCTCCACTGGAAAGTTTTTGGAAGTTGCATTCCACAAGATGCATGCACACTGGGGCAGCACTTAGACATTCACGACTCAAATAGTTAAACAAATACTATTTGTAAGACAAGCATCTCACACAAAATGCAATGAAGAATTGTTAACTTCCCACTTACGGTGGTCTAGTGACCCAGTGCCTCGATAACTGCCAACATATGACTCAGTGTTCTCAGAAGCAGATGGCTATAAAAGCACCAGTTCTGTCCCTTGTCACAAACGAGCTACCTCACAATCTAAGTTTGTTGCAGGAGCGCTGCTTTGCTACTTCTGGATTTGTAACTCACATAGAGACATTTTAGTGAAGTGTATGCGTCACCAGAAATACACTTATCTTGAATTTCTTCCTTTTAAATGAATTGCTCATACAAAGATGAATGTTCAGAGAACAAGTCCCCTCCAGCCCTTTCCCAGGATGGACAAAAAAGAAGCAGCAGCTATGCAAACTATGCAAAACTTCACATTCCCATTCGTTCTTTCTCTCACACATCCACTTAGATAAGAAAATATACATCAGCTCTACTTTGATCCAACATGATCTCCAACAGGATGATGTCATCAAACTCCTGTTTTTGCCAGCTGTTTGGCAGCTCTGTTAGACATGACCTGGACACCTCCACTTTTAAGTGTTGTGTAAGAAGGCCAAATCTTACCAATAGATTTGGAGGCCTAGAGATAGATATGTGAATTTTAAAAAGCAGACCTATTCCTGAAATTGCTGAGGCTCCTTAGCTGTCAGAGGAAGCTGTGGAAACCGAAGCTCTTGGATGCTTTTGAAAACTGACAACAAACAAATGATAGTCCTAAAACCCAAGAGCGTGGCAGACTCTTGAAATGTGTTAGAGTCTGTTTTTCTGCCAATAACAGTTCTGAAAAGAATGCAAAGTCAAACTCTAAAAACTGGCAGGGAAATGCCAGAACTTCAGTTGCTTTGAGCAACCTTAATCCAACACTTTCGTAAAGTCAGGTTAGGCTGTCAAGGCTACTACAAGCATACACTCACTATCCGCACAGACTCACAGTCCCTGCACATCATTTCATGCACAGGATATACAGAGGTAGTTTGAAACAACTATACATATTTTGGATTTCTTTTAGCTTGGTTACTTAGTATGAGAGCACTGTGTATTTTATTCACTTTCATTTCAAACCCTACTTTGAAAGCCACATTACGATGTTTCTTGTGGGTATCTCAGAGGTTCTCAACAACCATGGTACTGTACGAACAGTTACCAGAGACTCACAGAATTACTTTTTTACTTCTTGTTGAGCTCAAAGCATAAGCGCCGCTGTACAAAGGGAGCAAAGGTTAACAGTATCCCTGAATCTGAGTGCATACACTGAGATCCTTAGGACTATGTTCTCCAGGCTGCTGTGCATTAAGTAGTAGTGAACTTGTTCAAAGTACCAACTGTACTTGTGTCTGCAGAGGATTCTACACTTTAAACCCACAGAGCTATTAAGCCCAGCAAGCTGAAAGATCAGCATCCCCACTGCCACCGAGAAGGTTAAAACCACATGCCATCAGCCTGGAAGCCAAACACTTGATGAAATTATATCCTAAGCAGGTGGCACAATCAAGGGATACACCCACCTAGAACTAAGGTAATAGGAGAGGGTTAAGATAATCTGCCTGGAAGAAACCTACTTCTTGACCTTTGAAAGAAATACAGCTCTATTTCTCTGATCATAATCAGGATGGACCTGACAAAAGAAGTATGCCAATTTGGCTGTCCTGTCAAGGGCAAATGAATTGGGACACTCTGTTCAATTCTGTTCCTCTCAAAGGGGTAAGAAAGCAGGTCTCTCCTCCACTTCCCTTTCCATCCCACATCCTGGTTTATGATGCACATTGTCTCTGTTGCTAGGAATTAAAAGACCTTTTGTGCCTGGGAAGGGGGTGAGCTACCAGTACTGTAGAGTACCCAAAGAAAGATGCCAGTCCAAGAACAGGTGACAAATATCACTTTGAAGAACTAAATACAAAGTGATTGTTGTCAGAGGCTGTCCACAAGCCAAGATCTTCCCAGTACCACACAGGAACAAAGGAGACAAATTACGTGACTACGATCAGTAAGTAATCCTCTCTGGTCAAGGGCCCTTCCATTACCCATTGCACGTCCCTTCCAACCTTTGTAGAAAATAAGCCTGCATCCTACAAACAGTCTGACAGACTAGGAAGCCCTAATGCAGTGATGATCTTTCAGTGACAGATAATGTCTATGTATATGTTTATGGAGGAGAGAAAGAAATATGTGAGCATGTAGCCAAGCACCTGGCAAAGAGGCCTGAACTGAACCTGTTGAGCTGGCTCTCTTTGATATTTTGTTGCCAGAAGCACATGTTTGCAATGAGAAATTTTCTGCTCAGACTAGCCAAGTCGAAAACGAACAACCTCCTGACCTGAAATTTAACACAACCAACTCAGACTACTGTTTTGGTAGTATTTGAATGGTGATAAGCAAGTAAGCAAGGGATGCAAAGCCCACCTCCAACCACTTCTGGGATACAGTTAAGATGTAAATGACAAGGTTCTGAAAGATGCCATTTGGGATTTCCATTCCCAGAGAACACAATTTTCTTCCTCTACTCACCCCCCACATTCCCTCAGACTCTTGCTGTAATAACTTGCTAGCTAAGTGTGTGTTTTGTACTCTGCGGCCAGATCAGAGCACCTTCAGACTTAAACCCATAGACCGTTCTTCACTGTCCCTCTTCTTGTGGCTCTGACTTTCGATAGCCTCTCCTCAGCTCTAAACAACAGTTTCTGTGTGTTTGAACAAGTATCAGAGGTGCTAGTTAATTCAGTTTCAGCTTGCCTTGTAGAGAAGACAGTGCAGGAAAAATACATTTTTTTTCAAGCCACATTTCTAGCTACCATTTCCAGAATTCCTTCTGCTACCCTTAGGGACTAAGCTCAGTTTTAGCACGCCAAATGACAAAAACAGCACTGTGCATGCAGAATTACATCACTGTTGTATTTGTCTTTAGGACACAGAGCCAGAGCTATAGAGAAACCAGTGCACAATACGCAAACAAACTTACCTGCTCCCAGCATAACTGAGGGGTTACTGGTGTTTGTACAGCTTGTAATGGCAGCAATCACTACTGAACCATGAGTAATCTCGAAGTCACAGCCCTCAAAATTAAATTTGACTGTGCTGTTGTGTTGGTCTGGGGCAATTTGGAATCCCTTGAATCCTTGCTGTAGGAGGAGAAAGTAAGAATCAAAAGGATGTGGTTAATATAAATATTTTGACTGGAAATTAGTATGGGCTGGGAATTTCACAAATGAGAAGCGTCTGCCAGTCATATCCATGCTTGCACTTTTAGGTCTGCTGGTGAAGGCTTGCACCTCTGGTCAGTCCAAGTGGCAGACAGAAATTATTTTTCTGGAGTCTATCCTATTCTCTGTTCACTGGCAAAAGAGGCAGCCTTCGCAGCAAAATGTATTTGTGCTTTCTTTCTCCATGAATATATCCTTCTTCAGATTGCTCAGATTCCTCTTGCTCCCATGCGCTCCAGATTCCTGACCACATACAGTCTTAGAACACAATCTAGTCCTGAGATTTTAGCCATAAGATTTTTAAGCCATGAATATCAAACAGCTCAAACTTAAGTTTAAGAGCTGACTTGAGAGGCAAAAGCCTGACAGTTGAAAAAAACCAAAGAGCTAGAAGGCACTGTTCACACCATGAAAAATAATGCTTAGAGATCTGAAAGCATAAGGGCATTTATTGGAGTTTGGAACACATAATAAAAACAAGAATTATTGGGAATTGCTGTAGTTTAAGTTTCTTGTTTTACATCACTAGAGTTATGTATTGCCTTTAACAAGGGCAGTTAGCGTATCAGGTAAGGATTCAAACAGATTTTGGAAACATAAGTGTCTGAGCATATTAACTCAAATTAAAATCTTGTTCTTCTTTTGATGACCTTTTTTGACTGGGTGATGCAGAGAGAAGTCTTTTTTTTTTCTGTCTTTACCACCAACATCAAAGAATCACAGAGACACATGCAGTTCTGAACTGCTGAATGGATTTGGTACAGAATGCAAAACTACCTTGTGGAGCGCAGGGCATAACTTGCTTGGAAAGCTGAAGAGCTGGGTAGTTAGCACTGAGCTCAGTGCAGTAGCTACTTGGTCCGCTCTACTAACAACACCCACTGTGGCTAGTTCAGAAATCCCTAGTGTATATCAAAACCATGTCAGGCCTAAGACTGATGTAAAATCAGAAAGAACTACTACTTCAATAGGAGATGAACACCTTCATGTAAGAGAAGTATCACCCCGACTTTAAACTACCCATTGTTGATTTAATCTTCTAAACTGTATTCAAACATCCTCATTTACTTTTCAACAGTTTAACAAACAATACACAAGTTAACCCTAGAACATAGTTCCTGAATGCTAGACAACTTTTAGAAGCACACATTAGCTTGTATGCCCAAACGTTCCTAGTCCCTACCTTGGCTCCCAGACAAGTCTCAAAGTCCTTCTTCATATCTGACACAGCAACTTTGTCCTGAGGTCTTTTTGGTCCACTGCAGCAAGGCACAACAGTACGGAGATCCAACTCAACAACCTATCAGTAAGAGGAAGAGAGAGTGGTTCAGCACTGCACGACAAGTTGAAGCCAGTTAAGCCACAGGTACTGGTGTACCTCTGTTGTTAAAGCAAAGTGTACCTCTGCTGTTAAACCAAGGCTAAATCTGCACGTCTTTATGTTCGTTTGCAGAAATTATCAAAGTCATACCAGAAGGGAAAGATTAGAAGAAAAGGAACAGTTCTACTTTTAGACTCTGCCAGGTCCCAGGTATGGCTCTCAAAAGTACCCTGGTTACTGAAAATCCAGTGTGTGACTAAAGCATCTAAACAATGTAGATAGTTTTGAGAATTATGTCCTTTCACACGCTAGCAGCAGGGTCCTCTTTAGAAAACAATGATGTGAAAAAAACCTGGTACTGGCATAAACCAAAGCAGACTATTCATCTTGGCCTTGGGGAAAACATTCAGTCTATTGTGAAACAGAGATTCTCACATTTTCCCATTCTTCACCCATGTTTCAACTTTGGTTTTATAGTGTGCTGCATCTTTCCATATTTACTAAGATTTCTGAATGATCATGCAAACCCAAACATAAGTTACAAGAGAAATTCTTACTGCAGAGAAAACCAGGGATATTCTTGAGTTTCCTGGACAGAGTAAGATATTGATTTTCTTGCACAGAAAACAGCTAGAGTGGTCTGCTGTTACCACACAGAGCCTCTAAGTGTCCTGATTCACACAGTAAAGTAAGTTGCTGAACAGAAGAAGGGTAAAACTGGGACAAGGCTTACACAGACAACATCCACACTATCTCCATAGCTGTGTTTGAATCTGGGCTGGACTTCTACACAGATCGTATCACAGAATCTGCACCAGCTAGAGCTCAACTGAGATCCAATCTATATCTGTGCCCAAGTTTTCAGACCTGGAGAGCCAGCTGACTCATTCCACTGGGCCCTAAGTTAAGACAGCTGTGTGGACCAAGCCAAAGGACACCTTTGACTATTTCTTGGTTTCTGTAAAAAACAGACAATTGTCACATTAAAACAGGGCAGCGCATAAAGCAAGTATCCAGAAGACAGAGTAGTTTCTAACCTGTGTGAAGTCTGGATCCTGAGAGGTGTTCTTGAAATCTCTTAGCATTCCCACGGCCTCAAGATACTTTTTTGTGCACATAACTTTCTCTTTATCACGGCCTAAGGTGAAAGCCAGATATAGCAAAAACAAAATGCAAATGAAGCTGAGGAACTACTATGTAATGGAAAAAGAAAAAAATACGTAACAGGCTATTTCACTCTTCACACTGTACACTGCAGTACAAGACTCTTTCAGAGATCACTAGAAACAAAGTGATTTAGCAGAATTAGTGGCTTTTGCAGAAGCAAAACTTAGCTTCCTGCTTCTGTCATCAGGACCAGCCAGGTTTGGGCAGAGCTAAGCAGGCAGTTAGCTGCGAAACGGTCTAAAACTCAGCTCTTCCTAAACATAGACCTTAATTGCAATAAACAGCCTGAATAAGCAAATACGGACTAAAAAAAAGCACTCAAGCTCAGAAGGCTCCACCTGCTTCAACGCCATTGCTGACTACACCATATGGACCTGGAGTCCTTGCTTTCAATTACACCTTTAACTCATGGTCTCACACTCACCAGTTTGTATCAGATACCCAATGCTAATATCATCCACTGGGAAATAGGCAGTTGTTGCTCCATACTCTGGACACATATTGGCAATGGTGGCTCGGTCAGCAACTGACAGCTGGGCTACACCGGGACCAAAAAATTCCACGAATTTACCCACAACTCCAACTTGGCGAAGGTGCTGTTACAAAAATACAGTGCCTGTGTTATTGCTAGGTGTTAAATGACCTAAGCATCTATGTTATGAAATCTAGCTTTCAACTTCAAAGAAACTTTTTGAAGGTTTCTATAGCCATTTGAAACCAGGATATTCTGGTAAACTAAATCACAAAGACGAGGACACAGAGACGTACAGTTTCAATAACAAGGTACACCACAGGGATGTATTCCTTCTAAACTTGCTCCTCCTCTCATTTAAACTAGAACAAATCTATGTTCTAAGGAGAGGAGAACAGTGTGGGGTTTTTAGCCAGCAAACCCAGCAAGATGGGGAAACAGGAAGAACCAACTGCACAAGTACATGAACCAAACTGTGAATGACTGACTGAACACACACAATATCTGGATGAACTCATAAAAGAAAACATTGGATTTCCCCATTTAGGGGTTCTCTGTAGAGACAGCATCCCATGATGAACATGTGTACCAGTTTTCTGACCTCCAAAAACATTAATGCCAATCCAGTAATATTCTTAATTCAGTCACAACCCACAAAGTGGAAAAACATATTATGAACATACCACATGTGAGTCAAAAACCTGCAGATCAAAGAAATCAGACTGCAGCGCTTACTGTCTGTTTTCAGGTTTTACATTGTCTTATATTAAGTGAGGACTTCAAAAAAGAAAGTCATCGTGTTTGTCTTGAGGCAGTAGAGAAACAAGATCCTTTTAAAAGTAGTCTTGTCCCAAAACAGGCCTGCACATGAGGATTTGAACAGGCCATAAAGATATCATCTCTCTGTTCTATTTTGTCTGGCTTCCGGGAAACAGATTTGTCTAGCGAATTTGCAGTTGTCCTTGGGCAGCCGATTCCAACCCACACAGTGCAAAAAAGCTTAAAAAAAGTCCACAAGGACTACATGGAATCACACACAGAGCTCCTTAGCACGCAGTACAGTGGGTCTGTCCTTTAGTATATCCATAGCTTCCAGCAGTAATGGCAAAACAGTAGACATGTTCATTACCTTGGTAATGGTGAGCACAATGTCAGTGGATGTTACCAGTGGATGAGGGTCTCCTAGAAGCTTATAGCCAACCACCTCAGGAAGCACCATGCTGATCGGCTGGCCCAACATGACTGCTTCTGCTTCAATGCCACCGACACCTGTAGGCAACAGAAATACATGAACCAACCTTTGAGACAGATAGTAAAACATCAAGGATAAATGCATGAAGTACAATTGACTGATGATTACTCAACTTAAGGTGTGAAAGGGGAGAGAAGGCACACAGCCAGAGGGCTTAGCCTTCTGCTAAGAGGTGTTCATCTTGCTTCAGTTTCTGCTAGGTTGAGCTTTTTAATTTCTTTCCGTTTCATACTTTTATCCTTGTTCCTCAGCCATTAGACAGGATATTAGGCAAATCTAAGCAACTTACTCTGAAGATGCTTGGCTTTTATAATAACAGATACAAAACTTTGATTTAATAACTGAATCATGCAATGCATAAACAAAGAATGACTGACATGGCATTGAACATGGTGTGCTATGACTGAAACGTATGCAGATCATGATTATTGGTCACCAAACAAAAACTTATTTTGCAGGAAGGAAAGATTATTAGAGTCAAGACAAACAGTTCTAAAGAATACTAAAAGAAAAGCTACTTGTTAAGACAGAAATATCTTCCTTACATCTAATAAGTTTCAACACGGCTTGGGTATGTGCAGGTGGGAACTGTTGTGTAAGCACACCTCCAGTATTAGAGGAACGTAATTCAAGTGACTACTTGTCCTGGTTTCCTTGGGATAGAATCACAGAATCAATTTTCTGCTCAGAAAAACTACATTTCTAAAGTAAGCTGCATTTGTAAGAAGACTGCAGCACTTGATTCGGTGAGAACAAAGTTGGTAAGACACTTTGTTTTAGCCTGCATCCTGCTGTGGTATGCAGGTATCCACAGTGCTCCAGGACTTTTCAACTTGTTTTTCCTAACAAACTAGATGTCCAAGAACCTGGAAGAAGCATGGCCAGAGCGACTGACACCTGAATTGGCAAATGGGTACTCCATACCATGTAAGACTTGTCGTGGGTTAGGCTGCTCTGGCAACCAAACCCTACACAATCCCTCTCTCACCCTCCCACACCTCAGGGATGAGGGAGAGAATCAAAGAGGAAAAAGAAAAGAGACCCGTGGGTTGAGATCAGCACAATTTACTACTGCCGCTACCAATATATACGTATACAGATATGTACAAGGATAAACATATGCAAACGAGTGATGTACGGTGTAATTGCTCACCACCCCTTGACCGAGGCCCATCTCATCCTGAAGCTGCAATCCCGAAACAGATAAAACTCGATACCACGATCCTGGACGAACGGGAGGCCCCGAGACAGAGAGCGAGAGAGAGAGAAAACACTCTGAGCACCCGAAAGTGAGAGTCCCGGAAGGACAAAAGCCCTTCTTTCCGGCTGACCCTCACTTTTATACTGGGCATGACGCTGCATGACATGGAATACTTATTGGCCAGTTTGGCCTCAATCTTAAGTCCAAGTACAAATCGTAAGGAGAGTCATGGACCCCTTGTCCCGGCTATGCTCCCCCCTTATCCTGTTGTGCTCCTGCACACTGGCAAGAACACGGCAAGCTGAAAAGTCCTTGATGTCTCAGTGCCAACTACAAACATCAGCTTGCTATCAACATTCTTCTCAGAGCGAGCCTCTGAGTAAAACCAAAACACGGAGCTCTTCTAGCTGCTAAAAAGAAGAGCTAACTCTGTCCCAGCTAAAACCAGGACATCACTATAAATTGGAAAGTGTATTGAGGATGGTCTCTTTTTTTCAATGGCCGTCATCCCTGGAGGGTCTCACTTGTCATTCTGCTTCCGAGGCCTACTCTCTCTCTCTTTCTGGGTTGCGGTTTTGGGATTTTCCTGCTCCGGAATCACTAGCTCGGAACGGGCTGGACATTGGTCAAGGGGTGGTGAGCAATTGCACCATGCATCACCTGTCTGTATGTTTTTTCATTGTTATTTTCCATTTTATTTTATTTCAATTATTAAATAGCTCTTATTTCAACTCACGTGTTTCCTTCCTTTTCCTGATTCTCCTTCTTGAGTGGTGAGAGGTCACTGGGTAATAGAACAGCTGGCTATTGTTTAGCCCTGGATACCAGCTACAGGTAGACAGTTTATTTCTCTCCAACATAAAATAGCTCACCTGAAAGGACCACAGACTTTTAATCTGAGAGGCCTGAAGGATTGAGATAATGACAGATTTGACCAGAGTGCATTAAAACAAATTTGCTATGAGTATTCATTATGTTTCTTTGGACGTCACTGGCCAGAATGTCATTTTATTTGCTCTCAGAGGTCCTCTTGGAGTTGTGTTACGCAGCCCCTCAGTTGCTGTTGGTCAGTATTCATACAGGGCTTACCCTCTCCAGGTGTTGGATGGGGACAGTCATTCTGCTGACAAAGGGAATCGCTGACGGGTCCCCGGGGAGCAGGGCCGGCCCCGCACCCTGCGCTTTGGGCGCTGCCTGGCGGACGTTGCTACCAATTATACCGGCTGCGTCCTGGGGAGTCACTGCCCGGGAGGAAGGTCCCTCTTCGCCCTACCCTTCTCCTTCACAACGTTCACAAAAGCTTTTGAGAATTTTCAATATCTTTGGAGTCGTTGAACTACCACGATTCTGGTACTCGGTCTTCTGAATATGTGTCAGGCTTTGGTTTTGCTTAGGAGTAACAGAGCGTTTTAGACCATCTGCCAATTCTGTGTTGGTGTTACCCCAGCCACTGCCTCAGACCCCGCAACAGGCACTGTGGCTATGCCGACCTCCAGAACAAGTACTAGGGCTACCTGCTACGGCTACTCAGACCCCAGGTCCTGCTACAGTTGTTCCACCCCATCTGCTACTCGTGCTCAGTGCAAACGCGGGTGCCATATACAAACGCCAGCACCAGGCGCTGTGGCTACACAAACCCTGGTGCCAGCTACTGCGGCTACTCAAATTCCTGCAACAAGTGCTGCAACCACTCAAGTCCAGGCGATTACTGGACTGCTGTGATTACTCCGACCTCGGCGACAAGCATTGCAACTAACCCTGACAATCAACCTGTGCCAGTATCAGTCGCCCCTGTACAGAAGAACACAAAAAGAGCACATCACAAAGGTCAATCGGGGAGATCACAGGAGGAAGAGCCAGAGGGAACCGCTTGATCTCTATCCCTAAGTAAGCTGTGAGATACATGCAAAGATTACAGCCATCATGATGGCAAGCAACTTACTACCTGGATGCTCCGATGCTGGGATAATAGAGCCAATGGTTTGGAATTAGAGGGTGGAGAAACCAAGCAGTTGAGATTGGCTAGAGAAGTAGGTATTGATGGGGAAAAGAGGCACATTCCCTCACTCTCTGGAGATGCCTCCTATTAAGTGTGAAGAACAGGTACCCCTTTCGGGATGATGTTGTATACCACCCAAGCAAGCGGATCACCATTGCAAGAGGTATTAAGAACCCGAGGGAAACAGTTGTGCGGGAGCTGATTTTTGCTGATGTAGACATCCCACAGACACCACTAGATCCAGATGCACTCAATCTTACTGGACTCCCATGGCACAGGTGGGTACAGGCTGCACCACCATTGTACACCAACATATTTGTATTATTTGGCTGGAAAGAGAATGACGTACCAACGGCACATGACATCAGTTACCGAATGCAGCAGTATGCAGTCTCTCTTCCCCCACATGGGCCAGTGTCTTGGCTGTGGAAAAACTATCTGATAAATCAGATTATTTAAACTAATAAACTAACCAGTTTATTAGTTTAAATAAAGAGTTTATTAGTTTAAATAAACAGTTTTTTTAAATAAAAACTGTTTGACTTGTTTAATTGCGGTACATGTTTCACCTTCATGCATGACCCGTGCATGCATGTGCAATAATGTCCCTGCTGAAATCCACCCCTCGGTCACAAGCCCATCTATATGTTGTGTCTCTTCCTTCATGACCTGAAATGTCATGGGCCCACCGCACTAAAAATTATTCACCCTTAGGTTGCTAGTTCATGACCTGAGCCACTTCAGTCTTAGCAGCCTGATCCACCTGCTGATTGTTCTGATGTTCCTCAGTGGCCTGACTCTTGGGTATGTTAGGTTTACAGACACACTCTTCCAAGCAGCTATTGGTGTTGCAATGTCATCTAGGTGACAGCTCCATGGGTAAAGTGCAACCAAATACAGAATAAATGAGACATCTCTTAACCCATAGGTGTCATGATTTTAAATACAGTGAACTTCTGTACATTTGTATTCCAAGCCAGCAGGAATTCTTCCGCCCTTGACAGAAAGTCTCAATCGACCAATATTGCTACAGTAGTATAGGTGGGATAGAAAAAACGCAACATACTACTTCTAGCACATGTGGTACTCAGAACTCGACAAGCATCTTTGTGAACAACTAGCATATGCTGTTTTAAAACACATTTTCTGTATTTGTACATTATCTATTTCAGTAGGGCTCCTATCACTGTATCACAGGAAGATAAAAAACTCAACTGAAGTTTTTGCTACCATGTGTGAGGTGAATGCAAATACTATCGTTTCATACCACTTATTTAGTCAATAATTCAAATACTGCAGTTTGCCACTACAAGCAAAAAAATGAATTATTTGTATTTATTTCTACAACAAGTACTCTGCAGAATACTGGTATTAGAACATACTTCATAGTGCTTCTTTCACAATGGCCTCTCTGGCCATACTTAACTCACTCAGATTCAACTTTCAGCATTTTCAATCTAACAGACCATTTGCAGTACTTTTTCATACGACAACACCTTGAAAGTAGCTAAGTGACTAAGGAATAAACGGATGTTCAGTGATGCTTCAACCCTGTTGCCTTCCCAAACAACTGAAATATTTAACAAGACTTCTGAAAGCATCTTTCCTTGCCTGCTTCCTTGTGATTTAAATGCAGAATAGAAAATATATATTAAAAAAAGCCAACTAACAACATAAGCACCAGAAATCATCTGAGGCTGTTATCGGAACGGGGAGCTTAGTCACAAAGTCTTAAATAACTGTAGGAGACCTTATCAGGTTCCTCGAATTTGGGGTTAGTCTATGTACTGTCTCTGGCTGGCATGGAGGTAACTTTTCTTTACAGCAACCCATACAGTGTCATGTTTTAGGTTTGTGACCAAACCAGTGTTGGTAAGACACCAATGTTTTAGCTATTGCTAAGCAGTGCTTACGCAGTGTCGCTGTCTTTTCTGTTTCTCACTCTGCCCCTCAGCAAGTAAGCTGAGGTGGGCAAGACACTGGGAGGGGGCACAGCTGGGACAGCTGACTCTAACTGAAGAGATATTCCACGCCATAGAATATCATGTGCAGCATTAAAACTAGGAGGCAGGGCAGGGAGCGTGGAATTCTTCCAAAGCAGCCGTTGCCCAGCCCGTGGCTGGTCTTTGGTGTGCTGGTGGGAGCTGGCAGCTGATTGTCTTTGCATCACTTGCTTTTTGTTTCCTTTTTTTCTTTCCCCCCCTTCACTTATTAAACTCTCTTTGTCTCAACTCATGAGTTTTTTCTTGCATTTGCCCTCCAATTCTCTTCCCCCATCCTGCTGGCAGGAGTGTGCGAGCAATTGAGTGGGGGCTAACCTGCCAGACAAGGTCAACTCACCAGAGTCTGAAACACAGCTTAGTCAGCCAACAGGCTACTCACGATACGCTACTGCACATACCCCAGCCAAGCACTCCCAAGCCGTCTATCATGGTGGTGTGTGAGTCAGTGCCCACCACACTGTCTGGATAGTAGTAGCCGTCCTGATCCATCATCACTCTTGCCAAGTACTCCAAGTTCACTTGGTGGATGATCCCAGAGCCTGGTGAAATAATCCTCATGTTTTTAAAAGCCTGAGAGCCCCACTGAAACAGAAGGAATCGGTGTCAAAAATTTTTAGTGCACATGAGCACTGGAAGAACTTCCGTTTATTGCACTTTTCTCCATGCAAATAGGATTAATTCTTTCAGTACCTTTAAGAATTCAAACCTTTCTTTGTTCCTTTCAAATTCCAAGGCCTGATTTTTTTGCAAGCTGTCTGAACTGCAAGAGAAAATAATCAGCTGTCAGAACCAAACACATCCACCTGGAATTTATGTCTGGCCAGATATACCCAAAGGTTGAAAGAAGAGTAGAGTTACTAGCTAATGTTCATGGTGATCAGTCTCATCTGTTTAATCGCACTGCAGTGAATTGCAGGCAACCAATGAGAAGATTTAAGAAAGGTTAAGAGAAAATACTTGAAGTCTGGTCCAAATGTGAGTGCTAATCTGCACATTATATGTGTGACAGGCCTAAAATTTGTCGCTTGGGAAATGCTACACTACGTGTTAGAGGAATGTCAAGTTTCCAACACCTAAATCAGAAGCAATCAGCAAAGCAGTGAAGGGAACTGGAACACAGTGCCCTGCAACTTCAGTTAAAAAGAGGTTATCACTGATGATACAGTGCTGCCTGAAGCCTCTGGGTTTCAAAGCAGACAGGGCCAACAAACTTTTCACTTGAACTGGCTGCCTAACGTAGGCCTGAGGAGTTTGAAAGAACTGAAGCGTAGGGCTGGTCAATGTTCTCTCCATACATACATAAGCCTAAAAGAAATAAAAGAAGGCTGTGGTAAAAAGTAATTATTAGCCAAAACTTATTTCAATGAAGTCCCAGACACTACTGGTAACATAAAAAGAACGTTATTAAAATATACAGAAAAATAATCATAATAGTTGATTTTGTCCTATGGTAAAGACAGAAATCACATCGTTGTCCTGGTTTTAGCTGGGACAGAGTTAGCTCTTCTTTTTAGCAGCTAGAAGAGCTCCGTGTTTTGGTTTTACTCAGAGGCTCGCTCTGAGAAGAATGTTGATAGCAAGCTGATGTTTGTAGTTGGCACTGAGGTCTCACGAACTTTTCAGCTGCCGTGTTCTTGCCAGTGTGCAGGAGCACAACAGGATAAGGGGGGAGCATGGCTGGGACAAGGGGTCCACGACTCTCCTTACGATTTGTACTTGGATTTAGGATTGAGGCCAAACTGGCCAATAAGTACTCCATGCCATGCAGCGTCATGCCCAGTATAAAAGTGAGGGTCAGCCGGAAAGAAGGGCTTTTTGCCCTTCTGGGACTCTCACTTTCAGACTCTCAGAGTGCTTTCTCTCTCTCTCGCTGTCTATTTCGGGCCTCCCGTTCATCCGGGATTGTGGTATCGGGTTTTGTCTGTTTCGGGATTGCAGCTTCAGGATGAGACGGGCCTCAATCAAGGGGTGGTGAGCAATTACACCGTACATCACTCGTTTGAATATATTTATCCTTGTACATATCCGTACATATAGATATTGGTAGCGGCAGTAGTAAATTGTTCTTGTCTCAACCCACAGGTCTCTTGTCTTTTTCCTCTTTCATCCCCACCCCCAGGGATGAGAGAGAGGGAGGGTGAGTGAGCGACTGTGTAGGGTTTGGTTGCCGGAGTGGTCTAACCCACGACACTTGTTCACAAAGAAATACTGTTTCCCAAAGATCTTAAAACATAATGTGACGCAAACTAAAAAGAAAAAAGCTTACATTTCTAGTTTAACAAATTAGTGCTACAACACCCATTACCCCAGAGATCAGTCTTTAGATGACTATTTCTAATTTTGTGTCTGTTTCCAAACTCCTTAGTGTTATGTTAAGTGTATATATAGCATCACTAGAGAAAGACTTAAAGGGACTTGATTTTCAACAGGTACGTAAGTCAAATTTTTTGGCCCTTTTTATCCACTGCCAACTATGAAATGGCATCAGTGAGAATTTGTATCCTTACTAGTCTACAGTTAAAAATGCAGGAAAAAAAGTTATATTTAAAAACTGCCTGGCAACATTCTTCTATGAAATATGCTTCACAAAACACTTCTGCTCAGAAGTTCAGTATTTTTATTCTACAGAAGTCTCTAAATATTGGCACTAAGAAAGTGCTCTTTATGTTCTTTTAATTTCCACCTTCTAGGAATCTTTTTCTTTGCAATGCTATAACTTAGGTGGCCCACTTCACAACTGTCTCCTATAGAGGACAATAAACACACCGAGTATTTTAGCAGGCAAGGAAAGTGCAGACCAGAAAACTTCAGGAGTTTGGAAGATGGAAGGAAACCACCGAGAAACATGTAATTGCAGGATCTGTTTGGACAAGGAGTTCAGTAGGCCCATGTTTAGATACCATGGAGGGTAGAAGGAATCCTATGCAGAGGTCCTGTATTTCATTGTATCAGAAACAGTGTGGCCAGCAGGACTAGGGAAGTGAGTGTCCCTCTGTACTCAGCAGGTGAGACCACATCTCAAATGCTCTGCTCAGTTTTGGGCCCCTCACTACAAGAAAGCCATTGAGGTGCTGGAGTGTGTCCAAAGAAGAGCTATCAAGTTGGAGAAAGGTCTGGAGCACAAGGCATATGAGGAGCGGCTGAGAGAGCTGGGGTTGATTAGCCTGGAGAAAAGGAGGCTGAGGGGAGATCTTATCACTCTCTACAACCACCTGAAAGGCGATTGTAGTGAGGTGGATGTTGGTCTCTTTTCCCAAGTAACGAGCTACAGGACAAGACGAAATGGCCTCAAGTTGCGCCAGGGGAGGTTTATACTGGATTTTAGGAAAAATTTCTTCACTGAAAGAAGCATTGAACAGACTGCCCAGGCAGTGGTTGAGCCACCATCTCTGGAGGCATTTAAAAGACGTGTAGATGTGGCACTTAGGGACACGGTTTAGTGGTGGACTTGGCAGTGTTAGGTTTACGGTTGGACTCGATGACCTGCAAGGTCCCAACCTAAATGATTCTATGATTCTATGATGTGGGTCTAGTGAGTGCTCATCTGTCTGTAGCGTGCTGAGGACTGAACAGCATTATGTTTCCCTCCTGTACTTACTAGGAGCTGTATTAATCAGTATCTGGTGCTCTGCTGCGTTGAGGTACTGAACTAGCAAACACTTCCTCAGAGCTGGGCTAGGGCAGCTCAGGTCTATTCTTATATAAATAAGTAAGAAAGGAGATATTCTCGCTTGTCCTTTCCAAAAAGCCCTATGGGGTCAAAAAAGTGCATGTGGCAAAAAGCTATTTCTGAGCAACTAATAATAATGCAGTATTATTATGGAAAATTAGGATCACCACAGGTCTGGACTGAGCCTGCTTCTATCAACATTTAGTCCAGTCTTGTGCTGCTGAGAGATGCACCACAGAAAAAACTAAATTATCCCATCTAATTCACAGTAACTGATACAACAGCCTAACTTAAACACTTCTTCGGGTCTGGATGTTACAATCCAAATACTAAGAATATCACCAACGGAACTACTTTTATTATTAGTAACTGGATCCAGCTTACAAAATAACTCTTAACTTCTTTAACGGTAGTAAGTATCCTTACCGCCTGCTAAAATCAACCTGGATGGAGTGATCTATCACTAGATCAGCCGGACAGATAGGACTGACTTTTTCAGGGTCCCCACCAAGTTTCTTCACAGCATCACGCATCGCAGCAAAGTCAACCACAGCAGGTACCCCACTAAAACAGAAGAAAAATAGGCAAGATGAAACAATTTGGAAAAAAAAGAAACCCAACAAAACAAACACAACCAAGATCCTGAAATGCAGAACAGACACCTACTGCCCAAGACAAAGCAAACTGTAGCCTTACCCTGAGCCTTGGGATCCTTACTCTATGGCACAGACAGCACCCTTGGGAAGACAAAGTCAGAAGAGTAGAAGGGACAGAACTGTATCTATATCATGAGGACTGTAAGAATGAAAAGCTAAAACCAAAATTCACCAAGTAACAGAAGCAGTTTAACATGCTTGGCAGGGAATCTGGAAACTTAGTTCCAGACAGCATTCCTTTGGGACCTTGAACTGGTTCTCTTCTTTTGCTCTGTTCCTCTCTCGCCTCCCCAGTGTGTTTAAAAAAGAAGGTGGGGGTGGGGGGGAGAGAGGGAAAATGACAATGCCCTGTCTTTCATTCTTTGCTATGTTTTTTAGCTGATTTTAAGGCAAGGGTCATCTCTTCCAAGTTTTGCAAATCACAGCAGAATCTTCTCCATAACTAGCACTGTTTGGTACCTTCCACACTTCAAGTGATACTGGCAGAGCAGGGCATCAGATTTCTTAAATTATAACGAACATGACTGCAAAACACCTTTGCAGAATAACTGTATTTTCAGAAACGGATTTAACTGCCCTGGCAGATCACTAGACAAACATAAAAGGCAGAAATAAGGTGTACTATTCATCTTTACTGACAAATTATTGTACTTACCACTGACAAAAGACCTTATATCACAAATTACATTCAAACAGCACATTCTCAGGCTACGGGCCAACGTTCACGTCTGCCTTCTCACGCATCTTGTGACCATCCTGCAAGCTCTTGAACTCCAAGTGACTCAGCAAAAAGTTAACAGGCCTTTTTCTCTATGTTTGTATGTCTCACTCATCCAAAATAATTTTTTAACCCCTAAATTAGGCCTTCCTTCCTAAGTGAAGTAGGTAAATTATACAGAGGCTCAAAGTAATGCACATGAGAGTCTTTTGCCCATCCTCCACTTCCAACCCACGTTTAGTCATAAGGAGTTTAGTCAAACAAGGAGTAGTAACCAGAAGTTCTGGCACTTCAACACCCATCTTAACTAACAGATCATACACATTTTTAAATTTATTTTAACAAAGCTTCTGGTGTCGCTCAGCACATATATGTTCAGCTTCTACAGAGGTATGTACTAGCATGACATTTTTCAATCACTGTAGGAAACGGTCTTGCACACCAGCCTATCTGATTTTACTGGTTGCTTAGACAAAACAAGCTCTCTGTGATGAGCTCATAGGATTTGGGATCATTCAATAACCTGCTGAGAACACTATGTGTCTGCAAGATCAGCCCAAAGCAGCAAGAGTTTATGTTTTCAACTGTGATTATAAGGAAGCTTTAAGATTTTAAAACATATCAGAAACAATGCAAGAAGAAGAGAAATCCTGAGTCTTTACAAAAAAGAGGGCTGACATTATCTAATCTTGACAAGATTAACTGATGTTGTTCAGCAATTCGAAGCAGTTTTTGTCCCAGGATATGCATATTCCAAGGAAAATAGCAAATGCTATGTTATGCTACCTACGCGGATTTGGGAGAGGGCATGGGAGGGACAAAAGAAGTGGAAGAGTTATTTTGCCAGCTTACAATTGAAAAGAAACAGACACATGTGTCCAACATGCCATCTACAGTCTTAGAACAACTGAGGATAACTACAGAATGATCAGATCTAGGAAACTCGGTAATTCTAATCCAGGGCATGTGAATGTAACTGTATGGCTTCTGGAAAGTTGCCAAACCTGCCTTTTCCAAAAGCTCCCACTCAGGAACCTGTTCAAGAGTTCATTTTTCATGAATGCAGCTGCTCTGCAGACTCATAGGCAAATTTTCAGAACTCAGCAGGAGAGTAGGGGGCAAGAAAGAAGTACAGGAACAAAGGGAACAATATTTGCTTGAAAGTTTGGCAGCTTCTGTGCTCCAGCTTTTCAAAATGTTAACAACAGCCAGTGGGTAAAAAAAATAGCTAGGAAATCAGCCCTTTTCTCTGAATTGAGGTTTTGCCAGTTTTTCTTAATATCTTTAGGAGTTCAGCTATACTGGGTCTCTAGTACCTGGCCAACCTTTGGGAAAATGCAAAACAGAAGGTATGACAGCTAAGACACCTTATTGTTCTGAGAAATAAAATCCATCGACAGCTTAGCAGTATGGAGCTTACCACGGATGAACTAAATTCTCTTACAAAGGCAGAGGACAAAGGTACAAAGGACAGTGGACTTGCAAGTCAAATGCTGTATTAAAAACAGCTAGAAGCTACTGTTCCACCTGGAAATTGCCTTTCCACATCTACCAGGGACTATTACATGCTGACACATGGGGACTAACCACACTGCAACAACAAGGCCCAGTTTTCACAGTCCGTTAGGTGGGAATCTCAATTCACATTTTGGGAAAAGAGCAGACATTCATTTTTTCAATAGCAGAGAAATCTTTAAAAATATATGTGGAATAATACTGACTCAGAATTAAAAATAATGACGTGGGTGTAGCCCTGGGGGGTGGGGGGGAGACAGACACCACCACATCCCCCCAGACAACAACAACAAAACCTCTAAACTCCAAATTCCCTCATTTGGATGCAATTTATCCATCCCATTTCCTTTGCCTTTGTTTTTGAAGAGTTTCATATTTATTTATCCATCCCAGAAGCACTTCATTAAACATTTATATCATGAGTGTTTGCCTCTCCAAACGTTGTCTGTAGCCTGCCATCCAGGAAAGCCATTTCAAACATTTCACAGAATGACAGAATGGTTAGGGTTGGAAGGGACCTCAAAGATCATCTAGTTCCAAACCCCCTGCCGTGGGCAGGGAAACCCTCCACTACACCAGGTTGCCCAAGGCCTCATCCAGCCTGGCCTTGAACACTTGCAGGGATGGGGCACCTACAACTTCTCTGGGCAACCTGTTCCAGCTCCTCACCACCCTCACAGAGAAAAATTTCTTTCTTATATCTAACCTAAATCTGCCCTCTGATTTCATTGTTATTCTTTCCTTCAGCTCACCCCTCCAGCCCAAGCTGAGCATTGCTGCACTTTCAAGAGCCCCTCTTCGCAGCTCTGGAGAGCATCAGACTCACGTGTAGTCATGCAGAATAACTCTTGCAGGCTTAAACGGCACTTCAACATTCTTGTGTTGCACCACTTTCCAGTTGAGAATATTCTCAACATCTCCTGTCTTCACTAGGAACTCATCACAGTTACGAATCGCTGCTTCCAAGAGGACTCGAATAGAAAACGGCAGGCGTGCTGCATGGGTAAGAGGAAGAAATAAACTCAGTTTTTTACCTTAGGGCATATGTCAGCAAGTGCAGAGTTCCACACCTGGGGCACACAGGTCCTCAAGTGCTGTCTCTATTCTCACATGGCTCTATCCCAAATTATCAGACATGCTTTTCTAGCCTCCAGCTTTGTCAGGAGGTCGGTGCTAACTGGCCTGTTCCACTCAATTATTTAAGCAGATTTATTACCTCAGTCCCTGTGAGGCAGCAGACATCTTTGCCGAAAGGACTCTTTCCCCAGCTCTTCCATTCTCCACAGCAATATTACTCTGAAAACATGCTGTGCTCATCTTGTTTCTCTGCAGTTTCCTCTCACTCTTGCAACTGAACAGAGTCATATAAATGCACTAGAAAAACACAATTTTCTACCTGACATGTTGGAAAGCATAGCTTTAGTGGCAGGCCATCTCTTCTTCTCCAGAGATGGAGAATGAAGCTCAACAATATAAGACTATGCATCTGCTAATCCTCTTTTACTTCAAGATATAAATATAGCTGAAGACACAAAATATTATTAATGCAATCCTGACAGCTTTACTACAAGCAACGGGCATGGAGAAAAAAAAGACAAGTTTTTCTGTCCTTCCTCCCCTGATCCACTGTAATAATAGCTGTTTGATTTTCTCTCAGAATACTTAAATTTAAAAATCTCTTGTGAAGTTTGTCTCAATTTTCTACATAGAACCCTCAAGACACAAAAGTCACTTAATCATAGTGAGACCTCATTACTGCTATCATAAAAAAACCCCAACTATTATTCAGGACACAGTCACTCAGAATAATTTGGGTTTTTTTCATTGGTTTTGGTTGTTGTTCGCTTGTTTTTGTTGTTGGGGTTTTTGTTTTGTTTTTTTGTTTTATGTTTTTTTAATCTCCCCCTTCCACCTCGTTCTTCTGTTGCTTAGTTATTCCATTTTTTTGCTGGGTAGTGAGACTTGCATCTTTTCTTTAAAGAATCTGGAGCTTATCACTCTTGGAATCCTGGAATACATCAACTGGTAATACCATACATGTAATAGTTCATTTCTTAAGACTCATCTCTGATTTCCACACACCAAGTCCAACATTAATTGATTTCTCACTTACGTACTATCTGAGCCTGCAATGGATACATGTTGCTGATGTTCAGAAAAAATGTTCCTCCTCTTGCTTCCTGAATTCTCCTTAATGACTCATTTCCTTTTTGAAAGAGGAAAAATACCCAACATAAACAGCTCTAAGCTATGGATGCTCGGTTTCTAAGTCAGTGGCATGGATTGCAAGATTTTTACCAGTGCCACATGGAAGATGCTGAAGTACATTCAGGAAGCGTCAGAGGAACTAAAGAAAAAGCCTCCTCAGAAAGGATTTTCTAGCCACTAGTCTTTTTAACTGGATGATTCAGTCATATCAGTGTTAGGTTCTTTCCAGCCTTTCACAGTAGTACAGTAGAGTATGAGACATCTTGTGCTCTTAGTTTTGCCTAGTCTTCCTCACTTACTCAGGAAAAACAAGACTGCCAAGTGCACAGCATGCTGAGAAAACAATACTGTGATCTTGCCAGTATTCCTGTAGTTCTAAATTTCCAGAATTAAATTTGGCTAGAATTTTGTTTTCAAGAAACATCTTTTGAATTCATAGTTCTCTCCAGAGACCAAATATAGACCAATGTCTCTTCAGGTTCTGTTCATCAATGTTAACAAAATGCTTTCCTTGTGTTGTCAACATACCGTATCTCACATCTTCCAATTTGCTCAGATTAAAGAACTTCTTCAGAGGCTGTTTAGGGTCCAGTGGCTCCACAATTCGTACAAAAGGATTGCTCATGGTTATTCAAGATCCTTAGTGTCCCTAAAACACAGAAGAAAAATCAAAGCCATTTTCACAACATCTGTCCTGCACACAAAGTACACGTCCCGCAGTCCCACATCCAAGGCCTGTACCGGACAAAAAGGTTACTGCACAGTCTGTGTTAGTCATGCCCTTTCCCCTACAAAGCTACTTATAAAACACCCTCAGAGATAAAAGGCCTGCAGGAAGATAAGAGCAGTGTGAAAAATAGGGATACATCACATGGTTTACAAAGAAAGTTAAATGTCTGCACTATTCTCTTCTTTACACTGCGTCTAGACAGTCCTCTGTGCCTCCGTAATCCATGAACCACCACGACAACGTGGTCCCATTTCGTAAGTGGCATTGGTCTAAAGCTAAACAGACAGACATTTATTCAAAATTAAAACCAATTCCACTAAAACAGAAAACACGGTAGCTTTACTTGAGCTAGAAAGTGTTACGGACTATCATTACAAACCTTGACCCAGAACCCTCCGGATTTCCAAAAGATTCATTAGGGTCACCATCAAAAAAAAAAAAAAAAAAGTAAGACTCCATTGTAAGCACCACTTTAGTTTGAGATCTTTTCTTTTGTGTGGCTATCCTAATGGTTTACTGGATAGAGCATTCCATTGGGACCTAGGACTTTTGGGGTTCACGCGTACAAGTTAAAGCACCCTGAGCTATTCCCAATCGCAAGGTCAGGTAGCACAGAAGGGCCTAAATTCACACTAGAAGCATCTCTCAGTCTCCAGAAAATGTTAACTGCACGCAAACTGCCCAATGGAACAGTTCCTAGGACACACTTAAGACCTGAACTCTGCCTAGGCTCTTCTGGGAGCACTGGCTTAGGCCAACACGTGCCAAGGAGTAAGCTAATGATTTAACAGTAAGGACAATTCGCTTCCAGTGCCTGGCAACATTCCCAGTCCTGATTAAAATTTTTTTAGAAGAGATATAATCACAGGCCTGATTTTCCATATCTGTTGTTGTTTTCCCACAGGACTGGCCCTGTCTTCATTCAAGTAACATTATCTTCCCTTACCCCAGTTTTTCAAACAAAAAACCCCAAACAACAAGGTATGAGATGCACATCCTTTGACAGGCCTTGGACACTGCTTGGTGCAAAGGGCTGCGTAAAGTCCAGAATTTGTTAAAACTAGCTAATGCAAGGCCAAATAGCAAATTAATTTACTTCACCTGTCAGTTTCACTGACTATTCAGGAAATATTATTATGTGAAATACATTTATGGAGGATTTTTAAAGTATTCCAGCACAAATCACGTTTCACATATTTTGAAAATAACAACCAAGTTAGAGGTCAGACTGAGACAGAGAGATAGCAGAAATGGTGACAAAGGAAGTTCCAAGGGTGTAAAGCAGCAAGATACTGTGAAAGAAAGAAAAATGTCCAGAACTCTGTCAAAAAAAGCAATGCAAGTTTCTAGATAAAAAGTTGAATGCCCACAGAAGGCAAAAAGGTAGGCAAATGAACAGACAGAAAACATCCCCTCTGAAACGTGCCACCTTCTCACATTCCCATCTACACGTTATTTTCTGAGATCCCTCTTCCCAACTTTGCAGATACCCATGCCACACAAAAGCACATGAAGTTTTGGGTGTCATCTTTAAACAGCATAAACTACTCAGCTATTCCTCTTCTAAGCAAACTCTGTGCTTCTATGATGGTGCATGATCAAAATAAACTGCTTCTCCTTCCTCTCCTTGCCAGCTAAGCTCCTGATGAGTTTTATTTTCTGCCTTCAAAGAGAACTGTATTTTATGTATATCCACTTCTCATGGGAAAGCCTAAGGGTAGCTGAAGATAGAAAACTCTAGGATATCCCCTGATGGATAAAGCAGGAGATCATTACTTTGACATCGCTGTAATGAGACCACTGTACTCAGTTCAGACATTCTCATCCAAGTATAACTTGCAGCTGTAACATTTCCGATCTAAGTCAGTGTCTTGGCAAATCGCAGCAGCAATTCAAGATGCTATGACACATTGTCTACTCGTTACCGTTTCTTTGCCAGACATCAACCTCTTTCCTGAACACAGTTTTTTTTATTCACAGTAGGAGATCCTTCAGTACAAACCTGCTTTCTTCAGTGAGTTACACCAAACTGCGGGCCTAAACACATGTTCTTTTCACCTGTCTGGTCACACTGGTATGGACAACTCTATTTAAAACCTTGTAAGCCATTTCGAAATCCCCACAAAGAGATAAAGTATCTAGAAAAAACACCAACTTGCAGCATTGCTATATCAAATTTCACAGAGCCAGAGAAGCCTTGGTCACACCAACTACCATTTCCAGAGAGTAAATTATAAACCGAGTGGCCACAGTACAGAAGTCAAGCTAGTGATCCGTCGAAAAGACGCGAGGGAGCAATACTCTGCAGATTGAGTACGCCAACATTTGTTAAGTAATCACTGTGATAGATACAGATTAACTTGTGATTGCAGCACAGAATATTTATTCACGTTCTGCAGGCACTGCACTGCAAATATGCAAACAGGCTAGAACACAGGGGAGCCAGCATTTGTCTGCCCAGGACTGGCACAGTGCGCAGGGTCACACACATTGACCACGGCCAGCGCCACATGACCACCGAAACAGCTGACCACACGTACCAAGAAAGCACTCCATCTCCTGCCTAACAACCTCACAGCTGTTTGTGTGGAGGTCACATCTGAAATGGGATTCCATGTAGCTGCCCTCAGGGAGACAGAAGTACAGATTAAGAGGTTTCTAATGGCAACAGCCACCAGCCACCCACCCAAACGGCGCTCATTCTGGCCTTGGAAAACAGCAGCGACTCTAGCCCAAGCTATTTCCCTTCTCCAGTTACTGAGGCACATGTTCTTCAGTCTTTGTGTAATTCTGGACACAGCTGTAGGACTCCCCGTGTTTCAGCTGACTGAAATCTATGAAAATGGTTCAAGTGGGTAGTTAAAAAAAGAAAAGAAAAAAAAAGAGCAGAATATCAGTACTAGAACCTTCTCAAAGGGTTGCATGACTTGTATAAAGTGTACCAGACAAATAATAGCTTTATTTTAGCCCTTCCTGCACCTACTAATACAATTCTGTGAACAACGATAATTTGGCTCACAGTGATGCTGATCATTCTTAAATCTATGCTATCAATATTGTTTTCCACTCACCTTGTTACGTCAATGCAACTGCTTAGCCCCATACCACCTAGCTCCATCTCTTACTGGAGTATGCCTTGAATTCACCCACAGACTGCACATCAGCTTATCACAGAAAGTCTGATTTCTGGCTTTTCTCTCTCCCAGCTCCACTTCTCTCTCCCCCACTGAAGCAAAAGTGCAGAAGGTTTCTAACCATGTATACCAGGAGGGGCAAATTTATTTGGATAAGATTAAAATCTTCCAAATAATTAAAAAAGGAAGCTGGTTTTCATGCATGTAACATTTGCCCTTCAGAGCAGAGAACGAACCCTTGGCTGTAACAGCTGTTCCATACTATCTGTATCCCTAGATATGACACAGGAGGGTTGAAATTTCTCTGGCAACACAAGTTTTACATTGTCATACTCTAATAAAGCATTTGCATTAGCAAAATCTGAGTACAGCAACATTCCTCACTTCATCTGTATTGAGTGAGTCAGCAAACTCAGCTTTTACCGTGAGAGCTCAGATGTTTATTAGCAACAAAAAAATCTAAAATTAGCCAGCAAAAATGCCTACTGGCTGTACTGTGTGTGTGGATCTCTATGGCAGCCTGAAGACCATGCCATTTGATTGATGATCATTACATAGAAGTACACACAAGCTCAAGGGGACATAAGAAAAAAGGTCCATATTCTCCTCTTTCCTGGTCTTTTAAAAATTCATCAACTAAATCAAATACGTTCAAAGCATATTAAAGCCTCCTGTGGATCTCCACAAAAAGGACCGAAGTATGTAATTAAAAATAACTTTTTTTTTTTTTAAAAAAAAGAACACTCAGAGGAGATTTAAACATGTTTCATGTGTTGATTTGAAATCGTAAGTTGATGTTCTGAGTATCCAACATAAACACACTACTAGTAATAACACACCTTCTATTGGAAAATGACTCCATTCAGTAACCGAGGTATTATTTAAAGCATGCTCTTGATTGACTAGGGGTCCCGGACTTTACTCCAGACCCCTTTAAAAGCTGCGCTGTGACTTGGAGCAATTTCAATAAGCTGAAATTTTACCGAAATGAATGGAATTGAGAAAGCACTCTGATAAAACCTCTAGTTCTGCACTTGCATAAATTATCTCATGCAGACTGTAAAGGGAGAAAAGGTGTGCTGTTTAGCCTCCCACTCTAAGAGAGAATCTGAAGGCACCAGAGCTCTTCTAAACATCACTTTCACATAATATTCTACCCCCTCTAGAGCTGCAGGAGAGCCTGAAGGTAAAAATTAATACAACTAATCAGGCTAAAAGCAACAATCTATTTCACACCACTAAAAAATACATTTTAAAAAAAACCACAACTGCTCTTATCTTAACTTCTTGTATCAGATCAATATCAGCAACAATATTGCTTTGCATTTTTTTAGGGATCTCAGGGGAGCCCACTCATCTCTCACTATCCAGAATAAGAGAAAAACTTAACACATGGAGTACTTTTCTGCTAAAATATGTGCAGGTAAATCATGCTCTTTCTGTACTACATGACATGAATGTTGACAAAAGACTTCTGATAAGCAATAATCACATCTATTACAAAAGTACCTGAGGAAGAACCAAGGACATAGATGTATTTTGTTTGGTCTGCACAAAGGAGGGGGGGAAAAAAAACTTCTTTCTAAGCTTCAGGCCAGAAAGTAGGAAGAGAACAGGCAGTTATTCAGCATTTCAGTACAGGCATATTAACCTTACTCAGGGAAAGGGAACAGGTCTCCACCACCACCTCTTCTATTCCATCTTTGGATTCTTAGTTGTTGCCTTTTAAATTATGCAAGGGTGCCCACCTTATTAACAGGAAGACATCATTTTAAGCATCTACGCATAAAACGAGACACCTAATAGGTTGACCAAACCAGGTTTCAAGTAGTAAAACCTCTTCTTCCTGGAAAGCGGGCAAATTCTCAGCCACCACTGGGAAGCACAAGCTCAGCAAAGGAGCCGTTTAACTTGGACACTCTTCTGAACGCTAGAAAGGCTAGAAAAAGTTACACTCAGCCAAAGGAAAGTTTGTATTTTATCAGCCACCAAGAAAAAGGGGAAGGCTCAGACTGGCCAGTACTTGCAGAAAATCTGTGAAGAAACTTCCAGCTGAAAACTAGGAAAAGGAGAGGTGAGCTGGCAGGTCTGCCATGATAAAAGCCCTCACCTAGTGATAAAGCAGAGGAAACAGGGAATGCTCACGGCTTTGCTGGGAAAATACAGCATCTTCTGCCCATGTTGAATCTGATCTTAGCAACTTCCATTCCGATTATCGTTCCTTCTCCTACTCCCTCAAGTTACTGCCCTTAATTTTGTCCACTCAGCTGACTGACATTGTGTGTGTGTGTGCCCGCGCACGCGCCTGTGTGTGTATGTATGCGTGTGTGTTTGTACTTAGCTGCTAAGAATATGACAAGCACTTCTAAGCAGCAAAAGCAAGTAATTAAACAAATCTAAGGGCAGCTGCAGCAGAGCAGCAGGCTACCGAGCCGTAAATCCATCAAGATAATACTGAGCATGAGTTTTCTGACATTACTAAAAATTACATGTAGCTGAACAGCACGTCTTAGACTGAGGGCTATTGCTCAGTTTCTCAACAGAAAACGAGCCTCTGCAACTTACATAGCTGTTCTCATGGCTTCATATTCTAGTCAGCAATCGGTCTTAATTAACAATGTTGATGACTACTTCCAGTTTACCTAAGTTTTAGATCTCTTAGCCATGAACAAAGATCTCTTAGCAGGTCCAGCATGCAGGAAATTCTGTACTATTGGAATCACAGCATGCTCTGTGTACGCCTACCTTGCTTGAAAAGCAAGGAAGGAAAATATCCATGCTAAGCACATTGCCAGAAGTCTGCAATTTTTATATGGAAAGACAATTTCTCCAATATTAGTCACATGCCTGCAGTAATAAAACTTTGGTAAGTAAACCCATCAGGTCAGTTTAGAAAAAAATCTAATACAAGTGTGGTAGAAGAAAAATTTAGTTGAAATTTCCAAGTTGCTTAAGAAAAAATATTTTGTTACCCTAGGGAACAAAAAAACCCAACCAACCAACAACAACAACAAAACACACACAAAAATCTGGAAAAAAAAAAAAAGAGAAAAGAAAAACAAACCACAAATGCTCCCAGCATTTGGATAGAGTTCAACACCACTACTAGAACAAGCAGAGTCTTGTTTTATAATGTATCTAGCTATAATTACTCTTAGATGCACACAGAACAGATGAGTACAACTCCTGTTGCAATAAACACAGGTTTCTTGTTTTGATTAAGAGAAGCTCTTACTATTTAACACTTACTCTAACTGTGACAGATAAGACCACCATGTAAGAAATACACACTGCTGCATTGCTGTAAGCAGTCAGTGTCAAGATTTCAGCCCTAAGAGAGATTTGAGAAAGAATCTTTGTGTTTCTCCGTTACACAGAGAAGTCCATCCCTACACATAGATCTTTAAGGAAAAGTCCATTCATGATTTGATGACTAACTATTCTGCTGGTATAAACTTCACCATTATTGCACACTGGAAGAAAAATCAGTAATACATAAAGGAGGGTATTTTAAAATACTCTCTAGGCAATGTTTCAGGGAGCCCCTTTCAACTGCAATGTTCAAGAGGAACTCAGTACTGGAATACAAACAGGACTCTGGATTGCAGACTTTACTGCTTTTTCCTAATGCCTAAAACTTTGACTGCAATGCTAAAATATTTATTTATTCACAGCCATAATGTGCTACACTTCCAGTGCACTGGACAGGTTACTAAGTGCATATTCCTATAATCTGTGTATTTCATAGGCTGTCATAAGCGTTCTAACCATTTCATTTTATAAGCAGCACAGTATTGCACATACAGGAACTGAAGATTTAGTTCAGAGATCAAGCTTGTGAAATCAAACCTTTAGGTCTTAAAGTAACTACAGCTCTAAGTAAGGTTAGATGTGTGCCCAGTTCCAAGATGTGGATATTAAACTCCTTCAAGTCATCCCTCCAAAAAGCCAAATGCTACCTCCTCCCTCATCTCAACACAGTTAGTTTGCTTACTGCTTAAAGGACAATGAAAACTCTTTTCCTGTACACATCTCACCAGCTTTCGGTGACCCAGACAAGCACACATACCCAGTATCCTCACACAGCCTCTGGAACGCAATCTAGCCTTACAGTTAACAAAATCCAGATCCTAATTAAGCAGGCATAAGTGTTAAGGGAATGCTGTGTCAGCAGACTCACCACTGAGCACATCCTAGTTAAAAAGCAGGGACTAATTTTCTTTTGCTGGAGGAAAATGAGCAGTATTATGCCTGAGATTACAGGGAAGCTTATTTGGATACTACGGAACACTGAAAAATGAAACCTTGAATTTTTTTTTTTCCTCCTGAAAGAGCAGCTCTGAACTTTAACCTACTTCCTACCTCTGTACGACTTGCTGCTCATTTCCCCTATGTTAGCAGACTTAGACTGTTCATTAACAAATATGTGGCATGGCCCAGCTTTAACAAAGAACCAGCTTTCAGTGTTGGTAAAAGAAAAATAAAAAAGAACCAGCTTTTACTGTTGCTAAAAAAAAAAAAGTGTTTCTGTAACACACAGGAACACATTCCCACTGATAAGATAACATGGAAGCGCTGCAAGGAGTCTGGAATACAGAGTGCTGGAAGTGCGTACAAAGGTTTGGTCCGAAATTTGGTTTCAATTTCAGTAGGCAGGATTAAAAGACAAAAGTCCTTTCAGGACGAACAACTGATCAGAGGATTACTACTGTTATGAAATAAACCCGGTATCATGGGGGAAAAGTCCTAACTTTTCATGCCATTTCAAGACAAAACCTAAATTTGTGCTCTGGAAATAATGAAAGATCATTTTCTCACAACAAAAATTGCTGACTACAATGCCAGCAGCTATTCAACTGTTCATGTAGATGAAGCCAGCCTTCAAACCCCCTTGGTTTCAGTCTGTAAGCAGAAGAACAAGTGGGCATCTGACAAAATTTCATCAATTCCAACTTGCTGTTACCAGAATTTACTAGCCAAGCTCTCTGGGGAAGTAAATTAAGTTTCTGCAAAACATTCTCAATTCAACCAGCTTTTTCAGAACAGTTTTCCACAAAAAGGCTAGGGGGCGATAAAAAAACACACACAAAAAAACCCCAACCAAAACTAAACACTCTCTTTCACAAGCTTCTGGAGTCCTGACCCTGGAATCGTGGGATATCCCAATTCCTGCAAGGAAGTGCCAAATACCTAGAGGAAATCTTCTGAACTAACCACTCCCTGAGTTAGCACTGAAGGCAAGAGCCCTGAAAAATTCTTACCTCCCATTCAAGCAAACAGAGCAGACTGGAAAGTAAGATGCCTCCCTAACTTCTCACTTTTTCAAAATAAGGAAAAGGACCACTATTCAATTCATACCCTACTAGTGCTCTTAAATGGATCATTACTCCAGGGAAGATGAAAATTCCCAGCTATTATGTGGTGAAATCCTACAGTGAGAGTCTATGTTAGAAAACACTAGCAAAAGAGATTTACTGCTATTCTTACTATTCAAATATTAATAATATTTCTTCTGTGGTTTTCCGCAATCATTGTTTCAGCTCTTCCACCATAACCACAAAAACTTCACTGAATACTATCAAAGTGGGAGCATATTATTCTCTGGATAAAAGGAACCAGAGAGAAAGGATGGTACCAAATCACAAATGTGATATGACGAAATGTGCAGTCTGAAAGCCCTACAGTCTTTGGTTCAGCAGTAGCCTGCATGATATATTCTGAAAAGCACTGCTAAGTGATCAGGCACCTTCATACACCAAAAACCTCTCTAGGAATTTCCTCTATCTTACAAAATCCAGGATCAGCAAAGCATTGGCAATTTTTCGAATAACTCGTCAAACACACCACAGATCCTGGAAGGCACAAGAGTCAGCTGCACTTCCTACTCTATGGACATTAAATTCCTCTTACATTCTTTGAAGAAGTAACAATCCCCAGAAGTTTATTAGGACATTCTGATGGAGCACAATTGCTTTTAAGCAAAGCAATACTAAACAAACATTACACTGTTAATATTTCTCTAGGGTGGTCTTCCTTTACTTCAGTATTGCGAATTGATAATGAGCCAGTCTGAACAATAGCAACAACACGGAAAGCTCAGAGATATTAATTCAATTCCAATTGTTTGGAGAGAGAATCCTCTGGTTTAGACCAAGTTTCCTGCTGCTACTAAAGAATACCGAAGTCCAGACCTCTCTGCCTTTTCCCTGCTCTCACTCCTATGCTAGCTTTACAGGTGGAAACCAAAGTACAACCTCCAGTTAAAAAATAAGAGGGAACTGTGGTGGTGTTATGAAACACGGCAATGAATAGATACAAAGGGGCTAATCCAAACATACACCTAATCCAGATTCTGAAACTAGACAACTCCACAGCCACAATTCTCAACCAGGTTAGACTACAAGGCAAATATCTGCGTTCGTGCCACAACCTGCTTGACTGTTACTGTTATGGAGCACGTGCACCTGCTATCTGTGCCATGAATGCAAAACAGATTATTTTAACACTCAAAACTAAAACCTGAAGCTATTAAAAACCTGTCCCTTTATCTTAACATAGGCTTCACCTTGTTAATGCTTTCCTTCGATCCTTTCTCTGTCTTACCTCCTTACGTTGCAGTTTAATTTTTCGTTTTTTTGCAACACAGCAGGGTTGCTGTGTGCTTGATAGGCACACTATGCACTACCCTCCACTATCTGGATACTACTGGAATACCAACAGACAAGGCCAGAGTTGTTCTAGTAGGAAAACTAACGAAAAAGCTTTGCCTAGACAAGGACAGGGCAGCGCAACTTCTCTTCCATCCCTGCTCGTCTCTTCCAGCTAAATCTGTTCTTCTTTCTCAGCTCTGCGAAAGCTGACTGCTGCACCTGCCGCGAGCGCCTTCAGGGCCGCGGCTCGGACAGACGGAATTTCAGCCATCCGCGGCCTGCCCGGCCGCGCCGCTCCGCTCCGCTCCCCGCCGCCTCGCAGTGCGGCGGGGTCGCCGCAGCCTGCGGCTGCTCGGAGACAGTGTCGGGGAGGTGCCCGCAGGGCCGCCCTGCGGGAGCCGCCTTTCCCTCGCAGCACCCTGCCGCTCCAACGCCCCCTTGCAGCGCCCACCCCGCCAGCCGGGAAGGCGCAGGATCCTCCGCCCTCGCCCGGCCTGCCTTGCCGCCGAGGCCCGGGCCCGCCCCAGCTCTCCCCCCTCCCCCCCGAGGAGCGCCCTGCAACCCCTCACCTCCCCCCGCGGTCGGCAGAGCCCGGCGCCGCCGCGAAAAGGGGCGCCGCGGCGGGGGAAGCGGCTTTAGGGCGCCCGCGCCGCCCCCGCCGGGAGGAGAGGAGACAAGACAAGGCAAGGCAGCCGCACCGCACCGGGGCCCGCACTCACCGGAGGCCGCTGAGGAACAGAGCGCCGCCGCCGCGGGCCGTCAGGGTAGCCGGGGGCGGGCGGGGGCAGCGCGGGGGCGGGCAGGCTCCGCCCCGCCGCCCGCAAGGCCGGTCGCGGCCGTATGGCGACCGTCGGCCGAGCTGGGAGGCGGGGAGCGAGGGGAGGGACGGAGGACGGGCGAAGGGGCGGTGTTGTGGCGCTGGGGCCGAGGCCGGAGCGTGTACTGCCGGCTGAGCCGTGGCGGGGCCGGGCGCTGTGCAGTGAGCAGCGGGGCACGGGCCGCGGTGGGCTTGGCGTGTGCCGTGAGTGCTGCGAGCGCTGCCGGGCTGAGCGCTCCTTCGGGCCTGGGAGGGGCGCCGAGAGCGCCGTGGCTGAGGCCGGGACCTGGCAGCGGACGGGTCTCACTGAGGAGACTGGCACGGGACTTTTGTCAGTGCCGCAGCAGGAGGACCTCAGGTTGGCTCTGGGGGCCTGGGGGAGAGCTCACGGGCCTGGCTGTTGGCCAAAACAGCCTGTTATTGGTAAAGTGGTCAAGACCAATATTACGACGTCGATGTTGCAGAGCAACGGCAGCGTGCGGGGTGTCCTGGAGGAACTACTTAACATCACCCCCACCACCAAGTGCTACTGGATGTTTTTCAGTGTCCGGCATGCCCACAATAGAACAGCGTACGGTTTGGGCTTGAATAAAGTAAATTAAAAAGCATCCAATTCTATGAAAACAGGAACAGAGTATTTGTGTGGAAAGAGTGTAGACATGTCTTACAGGTCTGGAAAAGGTCTTGGAGAGCAGTGGCTAGGAGACTTGCCAACCACGGAGGGTCAGAGCTGCAGGAAAAGACGATCAGTAACATTTTGTTTTTTCCCTGAAGAAAGCTCAGGCTAGGAGCACACAGGGTTTCTTGCTGGCTTTGCTGCAGAGGTGCAGGCCTCAGATAACCAAGCTGGTGCAAAGAGTGAAAATAGAAGCGCTTTGCTCTGCTCGGAAAGAAGGTTGAAACCTAGAAAATGACCAAGATCACTCTCCTTGTTGTTCGTAGGTTGGATTCCTGCACACTGACCTGTGCTGGCAGATCCTCCTTGCCTACACACTGTCCAGCTGGAACTTGAACAGAGAAAATCAGTGGTAGGATCTCAGGGTCTTGCAAACAAGATACATTGTGTAGGGTATTTTTTTAACTAAATACTGAAATCCTGGCCTTGGCACACCTGTTACTGATTTTACTGGTACTGTTAGGACTTCTAGGGCCCCTCTGTGGTTAAACCTACTATTCTCTGACTTGATGCTTCTGAATGTCCTGTCATCCACAAAATACGGTACTTTTGAGTTATCATTCAAAATCTGCTCCAGGTTGGCCTGTTTTCTGTTCAGCATAAATATCTCACGGGGTAATTCACATGCACCAAGATCTTTAGAATTGAACAATTTTTTAAAACATATGATTTGCTTTTACAAATGGTTAACTTGGACATGAAACTGGACATTCATAATATTCTTTTCAAATCTTTGGCCAGAGATGTTCACAAGACTGAGTTTGTTAGAACAAAGTCGTATTTGTAGTTTGGCAGAGGAAGGAGAAGGTCCATGTTTTCTTCAGGACACCACGAAGTAGTAGATGATTCTGGTGGGACAAGAAGCCAGAGAATTTCTAAAACCTCTTAGCGCTTTCCTTAGAGCTTTAGATGCCTCATTAATTGACAGATTTTATTTTTTTTTTATCTATTTAGTTAACAGTAATAAAATTATTTCAGTATGTTCCTGTTGGTGAGACAAAGTCCTGCAATAACTCTGGGTCATTTCCTTTTAAAAAAAAAAATTTTTTTTTTTTTGTTGTTTTTGTTTCTAACAGAACACACTTCCAAAGTCCATGTGCGTCACTGAGTTTTAAATAATGAGTAAAATCCTTCATATCTAGATACCAAAGCAATTGCTGCAAAATCTGATTGACGTGTGATAGGGCGTATGATAGGGCATGTAGTGATAGGACAAGGGGCAATGGATTTAAACTGAAAGAGGGCAGATTTAGGTTAGAAATAAGAAAGAAATTCTTTACATTGAGGGTGGTGAAGTACTGGAACAGGTTGCCCAGAGAAGTTGTGGATGCCCCATCCCTGGAAGTGTTCAAGGCCAGGTTGGATGAGGCTTTGGGCAACCTGGTGTAGTGGAGGGTTTCCCTGCCCATGGCAGGGGGGTTGGAACTAGATGATCTTTGAGGTCCCTTCCAACCCTAACCATTCTATGATTCTATGACCTAAAATCTCTTGAGCAAGGAGCAAAGGCTAGTGAAATAGTGAAATGGGAAATCTGTTCGTCAGCTCTGACTTCTCCCAATGAGTATCTGCAAGGTTTCTCTTTTCTGTTCTGTGTGGAGAGGAGGCCCCCGAGGTTGGGGGCTGTGAGGGAAGATTTCTTAACTACAGAAAGAGAGGTAGCACTGCTGCAGTGTATCTGCTGGTTATATGTAAGGACACAGAGGCCACAATGGGATTGGAAGATAGACTTTTCCTTCAAGGGTTTATGGTAATGCTGTCTGAAAGTTATCAGAGGCTGGCACTTGCAGCATGAGTATCTGAGGCTGTCATTCTCAGCAAGTCTGAGTTTACAATAATGTGTCATATTTAGCAGGTAATTAAAAGTTGGTGGGTTTGTCTCTCTCTCAATACTGCTAGGTGGTTACTACTACCTTAGCCTCATTGTTTGTAAGGAAGATGTTTGCTGAAATGGGTTCTCGGTTTTAATATCAGATTGCAAGAACATCCAATAGTTTTCTTGGGCAATCATGCATTGTGCAGAATCAGGGTTAAAGGAAATTACTTTCCATTCTTGCACCAAAGATGGATGCAAATAGAAGTAACAATGCCTTTCATGTTGCAGTCATGAGCATCTCAGTGCTTGTGACTTCCTGTTTTTTAGGGTTTTTCATTAAATTATTTCACAGCAGTTGAGAAACTGTGTTAGTCCTTTGTCCTTTCTGTCGTACTGGGTAAATCTGGTTTTGCAAGAGACTTGGCCTAACTTCACATTCCTTCTAGAGTGTTCTTTGGGGTTATTCACCAAGAGTGTCCTAGTGCAAGCAGTCCAGCAAGTGTATCGTGTGTTTAATCCCCAGCTGACTTCACGATCATGCCTCTAAACATGAAAAAAACACTTGTCCTGATCCTACCAAGAAGTTACAAATACTTGGGATTCCCAAGGAGCAGCTTTCAGCTCATTACAACAAATAAAGCCTTAATGTACAGCAGTTAGTAGACTTCTGTGTTTGTGGTAATCCTCCGCAAAGTCTCAGCTGATCACTGAGTTTGGATCGGTCTCAAACTGGGCTAGGACTGGGATGAGGGGGAGATGATAAACTAGAGCTGTCAGCCTGGAGGATGCAGAGCTGTTTGCCCTTTGAAGTAGTCATGCCCAAAGAGGTGTCTCTCAGCAGCACAGTCTGCGTGTGCCCTCCTGCTCTTCCTGGCTATCTGCAGTGTAATGAAATCACCTGATGAGGTTAGCTCTGGAGTGCTGTGTCCCCACAAGCAGCACTGAAGGGGACATCATATAACATACCATGTTCTGCAGAGCATTATATGAATTAATATTTTCAGATGAATTCAGCACTCAGTATAAGCGTTTCACTCCAGGAAGCCATCTGCCAACAAGTTTGGGAACTGGTGAGGTGGTAGCTTGCAGGTAATGGCCTAAAGCTTGTCTTGAGTACAGGAAAATAAGTTTGCTTGGCAGCCCACAAAGGAGTTCATGCTCAGATTTATTTGTCTGCCATGTGCACCCAACTCTTTTAAGCTATTGGAATTGTCACTGTGCAACAGTAGTACAAGTCATAAAGAGGGAATCTAGCATCTCTCGGAAAACCGGTTAGAAATACCAAAGTGGGTTCTGGTTATTTAAATTGGTGAGGGCCTGCCGCTTCTCTGTCCTGAATTGGGTTGTGCATCCTCTAAAGGAAATTCTGTGGTCAGCATATTTTAATAAATATATTATAATTTGCTTCTGGTCTTAGCACTGATTTCTTAAATGCCTTTCTCTAAGTGAGTCTTCACAATTAATGTAATTGCAGTAATGCTTATTGAACTTCATCGTTTAGCTTCACTATCAAAACAAGTATTTAAGTTCTGCCATCTACTGGTTAGGTGGAGTTTAGTGGAGGCTCGGTGTCAGTCCCTGCCGGCAGCAGGGCATTGACTTGGGAGTTCAGATCCTGATTTTGCTCCCGAGTCGAAATTCACGGAGGTGTACGGTCAAGGAACCATGCCGCTCTCTTGCAGAATGAAAGCACTCGTTTAACTCCACCACATGAACTGAAGAAAAGAGTGTTGAGAACAGGATTATGTACCCAAATTCAAAGCATAATTTGAGACTGAGACAAGTAAAACTACTGTCACTTGACTGTCAGCACTGTGCCTTGAACACCAGACTATGTGACACACTTGAAGAATTTCTTCAGAGGTGGATAGTCTTTGATCAGCTTACAGATGCTATACTGAGCATCAGAAAGAAAAACTGTGTGCACCACGAAAGTGGTGGTTCCTGTCCCTGTTGAGAGTAATGATATAACATGCAGTAAATGCAGAGGTATTCGCGGGCCACCAGTGTATTTCCTTGCATAGCTGGAATGGTGTAAAGGACTTTAAACTGAACCAGATTCTCAGACGTGCTTACCCTAAAACAACCCATATTCAAAATATTCTTTAAGCTGTTGGTGTATACACAATGTACAATACCCTTGCACACAGGCAGGCTGGATCTGTGCTGTTTGTTGTTTGTGTCGCAGTTGCACTAACACTCCCTGCTGAGCTCAGGACTCTGACAGAAAATGTTATTCATCTGACACAGCTGAAAAGGGATGAAGGGAAGAGTAAACTAATGCAGAAAGTTGTAGAACAAACAAATTCTGGAGCCTAGGCTGTTACGCTATATAGCATGTCCTCAGCCTAAGCTACCTGTTTTCACTTTGCAGCTGTACCAGCTTAAAGAACTTGCACACAGTCACTAACCCTACCTGAGAGGCATCCGCTTCCTACTACATGCGCGCTGTCATGCTTTTGGTGACTGGTAAACGTACAGCCTTGAATGTTCTCTACAGCACTATCCTTCCGTTCCCTGTACTGACTAGTCATCACTTGTAGTTGCCCTGACATCCAGAACTTGGTTTATCCACATCCCGTGAGGCCTGTTGCAGTGAGTTGTCTCACTTCTAAGAAAGTTGATCGTGAATTTCATAGCTCACAATTCAGGAGTTACTCCACTTAAAAAGCAGGGAATTTCTTACAAGAATAGGAAGAAGAAACAATAACACTGTCATGGCTTTAATTTACATTTTTCCTGCAATGCAGAAACAACTTCACTTTCAAAATTCTGGACTCGATGTGTACGTACCAGCAAATTCTGGGTTAGGACTAACTGGTATTTAAGCACAGCTTACAAGAGCTGCATAATTGTGGATTTAGCCAAACTGATGTGCTGTTTTCACAAGTGAATAAAAGTATACAAACTTCGAAAATCCTATGCCTTTTCCTCTTAAGAAACAGTGGTTTTCCAGCATCAGTTACTCCCAAGGTCAGGGAGAAGAAGGAACCTTTGTGACCTACTTTTAGCAATGCAGCTGAAATCAGTGCGGTCTCCAGTCTTAAACACTGTATTCATCCAGGTTGGTGGAGGCCTTAATGTTTCATTAAATGTATCTTTCTGCAGGTCCAAAAAGAAAACTGTTGCTGATTCTGCCCTTGGGAGTTCCATGAAGCAATCTGTGAGTTAAGATGCAGAGCAAATTGTCATTGCTATGCTGACTTGAGTGTAACTGAGCTAATTTTTAAAACGGAGGTGATGGGCACACCTCAAATTTCAGATTAATTTCTGCTTTGCAAGCATTACAAGCGTTAATGTAAAATCTAAATTAGTTGGGTTCATTAAATATCACTGCTGCAGTGTTCTGAATCAACTGAGATGGAAGTTTTAAAGCTGTCACTGGTAGAAATTACGTAAGTGCAATTTCAGATAAAGTATGAAACAAGGGTACGTAGAACACAAGGGTGATTTCGAAACAGTTGTGGTCATTTGCAGTCAAATTAAGATAATTTTGAAGTCAATTGCAATAAGATTGCTTAGAAAAATAAACATCATGTAGTGATCCTCCAAATGAAGAGTGTGAGAACAAGTCACAAGGAATGCTTTGAAAATAAAAGCACATTAGAAGAAGAGGAAACTGGGCCAAAAAGAAAATGTGTTGAAATTCACGACCATTAGTAAAATGAATAGGAAACCATTCATAAGTAAATAATACTATTATCATAAAAATACGAGTTGACTTCTGGATAAATTCTGCAAGGATTAATATACTAGACATAAATGATGGGAAAGGCTCAGAGTAATTAATTCAGCAAATATCGAGCTCTTTTTCTGCTGGCTGAAAACTCGAAGCCTGGAGTTCAGCTCGATCAGATCCACACTGCTGTAGCTGTAGTGGAGCTGTTCTAACTTACACCAACTGAGGCATAGCATCACTTTTCACTTTTATAGACTGCTCAAACAGTGTTTTAGCCCTGTAGTGTGAGGCTTAATATGAAAAATAATGTGCAAAACTTACTGTAAGCCTCTGGGAGGCATACAGCGCCTGGCTCTATATCAGAAGGCAAAGAGCTGTCTTTCCCACTGCTTCTGCACACTAGCAGTGGTCAAACAGCACAAAACTTTGGTAAGTAGAAAGGACAGTGTTCTTCTTCCTATATCCCTGGTTGCTAATTTCTGAGAGGCAAAAATATCTGGGCAAAAATATCTGGGCATATCTTACTACCTTAGTGAAGGCTCTGCATTAATGTATGTCCTCTGAGTCACTGTGGATAATAATTGTACTTAAACGGAGCAGTTAAAGTCTTGCTCTAATAACAAATAAAAGCTACTGCATTGCTAGTGAAAGATACAAGACTAGCAGCAGGAACTGCTTCACTTGCCTTAGGTGTCATTCATCCATGTGCATATTTAATCCACCTGCTGATATTAATTTCTGTGCTTATTTGGGCCTTGTTTGCAAAATGCCATTTTTACCTTCAGACAACTCGTTCAGCCACAGTAGAAGGTTTTAACAAACTTTTTATTCCAACTGAGAGGAAAGCAGAGCCATGTTCAGTGCCAAAGCCAAGAGCCGAGGCTCACTATTCTTTTCTGCTTTCTATTTCTGTGGAGAAGGAGGAGGAGGAGAAGGAGAATAAGGAAGCATCTGGAAATAAATCTCACTAATCTCTGTAAAGTATGGAGAGTGACGGAAAAACTTGTTTTCAACCTGAAATTATTAAATAGTTTTCCAGTTGCCTGTCTTTTTCTCCCGTCGTTATCCGTTTCCATATTAAAGTCAGAAGAACTTCTGATAAAAGTTCTAAAAATGTCTCCAAAGTGTGAAAATAGGGGCATTCTTCTGTTACTTTGAAATTAACTATTTGACACCTGTATCAAAAGCAAACACTTTATCATAGTTGCAGAGAACAGCTGGCACATTATAAATGGCCATTAGAGAATGTGCTCCTTGAAAAGAGGTCTAACTTTTATACCGCCTATGCATGCATGTTTTGCTCAAAGAGCATTAAAGATGCAGAGAAAAGCAGTAGAAATTCCTCTGCTGCACCCTAATGGTAAGCTGTTTGACCACAACATTTCACTCACCTTTATGCCTGAACATGACTGATTAACTGTTCTTAATTACTTTCCAATGAAAAGTTGGATATTGCCTACTTTTTTCCCTGACTGTTTTTTCTAGTACTTTGCTTTTTGATTTCTCAATTTTATTGCAGAAAGTTATTCAGCAGTCACAATTCAAGAATCTTCCACTAAGTTTCTTCCAAGGTTTCCTGACCAGACCAGATCACTTATGATATGGCACAGTCAGGATGGATGTTTCTCTGTCGTATTTTTCTGCCTCTGAAGGCAGAGAATGATGCATCATGAGGTATACCCTGACCTCTAGCAAAAGTGAGAGAAAGGAGCTAAATTACATCTCACATCAGGCACTGTATACTATTTCTGTTAAAAAAGTTCTCCTTTTGCCCCTTTGCGAAGTAGTCCAAATCTTTCCATACAACTAAGCCTTCATTAAAATCTACTTCAGCGGTTGCATCGACCAACAGGATTCCCACTGAACACAGCAGCTCAGGATAACATAGTGAAGATGACAGAAGATGGTGTTTCTTTTTATCCTGTTTCTTAGCACAACATTTAAATGCCACAAGAGTGGGTAATCCTCTAGTGCTGCTCTGTGTGAAAATAGTTCCTCCATTGTTGATCTGTCTTTCAGAGAACAGACTGCCTCTTTCACCACAGACCTTAATCAAAAGCTGTGGTTGTGCCAAGAGCAATCTACTCAGTGGAACTTACTATGAAATGTTAATTTGAATGCTACTAGGCTCTCAGTGCTTCATTTCCATCAGTGAAATCCCATTCACCTTGTTGTTTTTTTGGTTTTTTTTTTTTTTAATGCAGTATCTTAACTGACTACGACCATTGAAAATCTATTTACTAAACACTGATTAGATATTTTGGTCATGTTCCCTGTGCAAGCAGCTTCTGTATAGCCAGATTTAATTCTATGGTGCTTTCAACATATACCAAGGCTAAGCCTCTTTTTAAATGTCCACCTCCTAAAAGCATTTAGTATTGACCTGACACAGCTCTTGTTGTAAATTCGCCTTTAGGAGATTTTGTAAATGTGTTATTTGGAGGGTAATGACTGAAAGGCCTATTCCACACTAGACTCCCATCTGGGTGATCTTGTTCCACACTGAAAATTACACTGGCAGTACTTAATTTAGTCCGTTTACAAAGAAAATTTAGCTAGGCTGCAGAACCTTAGTTCTGGAGTAAGCATTCATGTGAAAGTTAATGGAGGAGTATCTGCTGTGATTTAACATTACACTCTCTTATTTCACATTATCTTTCCTTTGGCTGCACCCCCAGACAAATGGCAAGCTGTCTTAAATCCCACCCTGAAGTCTGTCTTCTCAACCTGAACATAATGCTAGCACACTGGAAGGAAGCGTTGAAGGCTGTTTTTTTCATACGAAACTAATTTAGGATTAAATTGCCAAACCTCAGCAACTATTTGACGTGTCTCTGATCTTTGATACTCTTCTTAATCAATAACTGTGATGATACATTCATGTATTTCTTGGTAAATTGAACCTCTTAAGCTTTCAGAAGCAAGCATAAATTACTTTATATTCCAGGGTTCACAGTGGACATGTGGGAGTAGAGGAGCCTTCTAGGAAGATGTAATTTGCTGCTTTATTTGAAGGAAAAAAAAAAAAAAGACAATTATTGTACTCGTTTAGTGAAGAATGGAGTTCAGCATGAGTGCTTTGGAATATGATCACTAAAAAAAAAAATGAGGAAAAAACCAAGAGCACTTAATTTTCAAGAGAAACAGTTTACTCTTGTATATGGATTAAACCTCTCTGTAGATACCCTTAATTTAGATTAAAATAACTAAGCATACAGAGCAACCTAACAGTTACTCATATCAGTAGAGCCTGACTCCCAACAAATCCCAAGCACCTGCAATGGCACTGTCTGGGGACTGAAGTATTTTTGAGGTTGAGTCCAACTTACAGAAATACTCAAGCTGAACTGATTCTCTCATCAGCTGAGCAGTGCTCATGGAAGGGGAAGAGGCTGACATGAAACCTGGGAGTCCACCACAGCCAGTGGACAGCATCTTGGGCCAATGCAGTAGTTCATAAGGAAATTGCTGGGCTGAAAGACAAGGGCTCTGTTTTGGTGGTCTCTGAGGGAAAGCCAGGCATGACTCCAGTGCTTAGACTTTCATGATGCCAGTGGTCTGTGGTGGGAAACTGTGGAGTTCATGGCTTTTCTGTCCCATAACCAGCCTTGTGTCTTGTGCGGGTGGGTCCCTGAGTTGGGGCTGTGCAGATGAGCCCACAGCTTCTCTACCAGGGGTTGCTTCCAGGTCTGCCACATCTTTAGTGCTGGAGGTGCTGGTGCCTGTCCCCATGCTGCAACGTGCAGGTGAACGATCTCTGTTAACTTAGCTGTGGACCACATTTGGATGTTGTGTGCTCATTTCCTCTGGCCCCTGGGGAATTTAAAGACACTTCCCTCTGCAGGGATAAGTGCCACCACCACATTGCCTTCCCTGTTGCCCAGCCATCAGCTGCCCTGCACACCTTGACAGTTTCTGTTTTACATCCATGATCACCTGCTGGTCTGTCTGGTTATGTCACAGAGCGCACAAGCAGGTTTTTAATTGTTTTACTGGCAGCATGGATTGGAAAATTCACATTCTTGCCAAAATCTTGAACTGAGTTACATTGTAAAGTTTTGTCTGCATAACGAGGTGATAGAGCAGGTCAGCAGCCCTGCTGGGCACAAGCAGGGCACTGCTTTAACACTGAAGTTGGATCTAATTTTGAGGTTGCCCCTGCTCTGAGCTCCAGAGACCCTTCCTATCCTGCATTATAAATGGCTATAAAAGCCAGTTCTCACAGCATTCACAGTATGTGTCTTTCTGGTCACGAGTTGGTTCTGTATCTCGCCGGTCACGAGTGGCGTCCCTCAGGGGTCCGTGTTGGGCTCGGCCCTCTTCAACATCTTTGTCAGTGACGTGGACAGTGGCATGGAGTGCACCCTCAGCAAGTTCGCCGATGACACCAAGCTGTGTGGTGCCGTCGACACGCTGGAAGGGAGGGATGCCATCCAGAGGGACCTCGACAGGCTGGAGAGGTGGGCCCGTACCAACCTCATGAAGTTCAACCAGGCCAAGTGCAAGGTCCTACATCTGGGTCGTGGCAATCCCAGGCACAAATACAGACTGGGCGGAGAATGGATCGAGAGCAGCCCTGAGGAGAAGGACTTGGGAGTACGGGTGGACGAGAAGCTCAATATGAGCCAGCAATGTGCTCTTGCGGCCCAGAAGGCCAACCGCGTCCTGGGCTGCATCAAGAGGAGCGTGGCCAGCAGGTCGAGGGAGGTGATTCTCCCCCTCTACTCTGCCCTCGTGAGACCTCACCTGGAGTACTGCGTCCAGTTCTGGAGCCCCCAACATAAGAAGGAGATGGACCAGTTGGAGAGGGTCCAGAGGAGGGCCACAAAGATGATAAGAGGGCTGGAGCACCTTTCCTATGAGGACAGGCTGAAAGAGTTGGGGCTGTTCAGCCTGGAGAAGAGGAGGCTCCGGGGTGACCTTATAGCGGTCTTCCAGTACCTCAAGGGGGCCTACAAGAAAGATGGGGAGAGGCTGTTCAGGAGGGCCTGTTGTGATAGGACAAGGGGTAATGGTTTTAAAATAGAGGGAGGTAGATTCAGATTAGATATTAGGTGTCGGAGTGCAGATCCTTGAAGAGACTGCACGAAGAAAAACCCTGTGTAAATAAGGACTGGAGCTCTAAAGTTAGGCCTCAGGGGCAGAATGCCCTTGAAGTTAAGGATAAGAAAACTATGCAGCATGATAAGGGAGTAGTGTTTGCTTAGAGCAGAGCTTCGCTAGGCGGGTACCTGTTTGAAATAAGCTGTTAAATATGACAAGCATATGTATCATCCAATAATGGTGTAGAAAAGGTGTGGTCTTAGGATTATTGGCAAATACTGCCTATATAAGCAATAAGAACTGCGCAATAAACGAGACTTCCTGCAGCTAACTCATATTGAGTCGTCTCAGTACTTCTCCAAATCCCTTCTCCGCATTATGGCGCCCGAACAGGGACGGGAAAAAAAATGAGCTGGACTCATCGTTTCACTCGGGACATTTATTACTTGTTTTGAACGAGTGTTATTTTAGCGGAGAAGGGACGGCGACTTCAGGCGGCCCATCGGGGAAAGCCGGGCGGATCTACCCAGGCGGCCTATACAGGAAAGCCGACGATCCGCAGGATCCATTAAGGCGGCCCATCGGGGAAAGCCGTGCAGATCTACATACAGGCGGCCTATAGGGGAAAGCCGGAAGATCTGTAGGATCCACTGTCGCGGTAAGACGATGGAACGGGACGTTGCATTGTCGTTGTTGGGAAGCTTCTTAGAGAAGCGTGGATTAAAACTTGGAAAAAGATATTGGTCCCCCCTGATTGCAGGGGGGTATGCAAAAGATATTATCGTGAAACACAAAGAATTAGGAACCAAAGGAAAGAAGAAGTAAGCGACTGAAGAAAAAAAATAAGCGACAACTGCCTCAACAGGAGGAGGTAAGCGACTGGGAACAATGGGAAGCATGGCTTTAACAGAACATAAGTCTGTAGTTAAAGTGCTGACAAAGTGCTAGAGAAACCAGCACTATTAACAGTTCTGACTTGATAAAACTCCCGGTACTCCTGGTTTGGGTATCAGCCCATGTACCGGAGGCAAACTCTTCAAATATATACATGACAAGGACTTGGGACACTACAGACGTTAAACTTTGGCGTGCAGCCACCTGTGGGGATGCTGCTGGCCTGGAAAAGTCATCATCGAATCTTTTGATCCAGGACCCCGAACGAAAGACAGACTTATTTCTTTTCCCCTCTTCCAACGAAGTCGGTACACCGGCACCCCCGCGCCGCGCCGCCCACCGCGCCCGGCGGCGCCCCGGGGACGCCGCTGCTGCTGCCGGCCGGGGCCGCGGGCGCGGCGTTTGTCTCGGCGCTGCTGCTCGTGTGCAGAGGGAGCCGCGGCTGGACGGGACGGAGACGCGCGGCGGGCCCCGCTGCGCCGGTTCGTTCGCAGCTGATGGTCCCCTCGGCGGGAGGGGGCGGCGGCGGTTACGGAGCGCGAGCGGCCGGAGCTGCGACAACAACAACAACGACAACAAGGGGGGGCCGGCACAGGGCTGCTGGGTCGTCATCGCCACCCTGCCCCCCCGCCCGGCTGAGGCGAGGGAGGGCTGACCCGCCCCCCCCCCGCCGCTGCTGCCCCCCCACCTGCCGGCCGCGCCTGGCGAGCGGCCGCTTGGCCCCGCCCCCCCGCCCGGCTGAGGCCCGGGGCCCAGGTTGTACCGAGAGACAGCGCATCGTAACTTGGATCATCTCGATCGGCATTGCGGGAAATAACTAATCCTTTTCTGTTCCAGCAATTTGAACAGTTAATATCAGTGTTGCAAAACCGTAAACGTGCATATTCCATTGTACATCTGCGAGCGCACACCACGCTGCCAGGGCCTATAGCAGAAGGGAGCAGGCGAGCTGAGCCTCTCACGAGTGCAGCTCTGGTACCAAACTCGCTCATGCAGGCAAACATCTTGCATGACTGCTACCATCAGACTGCTAATGCTATTAGGTGACAATTTGGTATAACAACAGAGCAAGCCCGCTCAATTGTACAATTGTGTAGTACCTGTCAAAATATGATCATGCCACCAGTGAATGGTGTTGATCTTCGTGGTTTACGCTCGCAGGAACTTTGGCATACACTTCGTATCAGACATATGTATTTTTGTCATCATAAGATATTGAGCATGTTACTGGTATTCTTTACAATCCTACTGGGCAACCGATCATAGAATACACACATGGTACTTCGGAGAATATGCTTTTAAAACAAGAATGATGGGGAAATCTCCCAATGAAACAATAGCTAAAGTGTTATAGGTGTTAAATCTCTTAAATCAAGAGCTAAATATTTTGGGATGAATAAAATGTCACTCATGTCAAAATCAGGCACAGGCAGGGTTACAGCAAGTGGCTTTCCAACAACTGACTGAATTGGCTAAGAGAGCATTAAGACGTGTCCCTGATTTTGGGGACAGGGGAGGCTTCCTTTGCTTCCATTCGGCAGGGAGCACAGGAACCTTATGAGCATTTTTTTTTTTTTTTTTTTTTTTTTCTTTGATCAGCTACAAATGGCAGTTCAGAGATAAACAGAAAATCCGGCTACTGCAGATGTGTTGGTATTCCAGTTAGCCATTGAAAATGCTAACACAGGCTGCCAACAAGCTTTTGATCTTATCGGAAATCGGGCAAAAACGATTGCAGATTTAGTAAAGGCGTGTCACAATGTGGGCTTGAAACACTATAAAGCAAAATTTTGGGAACCAGCTAAAATCATTGCAGCTTCAATATTTGCACCAGGAGTTGGAGTGGCACAGGTGTTAACTACACTGAATAAGTTGGCTTGTTGGCTTGCAAAACAAACTAATGCTACAGCTTCTGCTTTATCAATGCTCTTAATTGACAGGATGGTTAAAATCTTTAGTAAAGCAGGCATTATATTGCTAGTAGTTCTTCTATGCATAGAAATAATCACCCCCTGCCTATTGTCACGCTCCCAGCGAACGGTACAGAGTACGGTTCATCAAGTAATGGTCATAGAAAAACAAAAAAGGGGAATTGTGGCATCATACACACAGTTACAGTTGGGGTTTGACCTTGATGATTTAAGCCTGTGCTCTTTTCTGAAGTTGGGAAACACCGATAAAGAGGATGAGAAAGAAAAGGGAGTGTGAACAGCTGGTGCAGGGAGTGTGAGAAGTTGACATGAGGAGTTTGGGAAGTTGATATAGAGTGTGTGAGAAAATGATGTTTAGTTTAGCAAGTAAAAAATAGCTCCTTTTTAGGCATAGCCAATAGTAAAATTAAAATAGGTGCGTGCACTATTGTTTGTAATCAATCACAGTTGGGCGAGGGCCGCATAGACACATCGTGGCCAGAGTAATAATCTATAAAAGCTGCGTGTATAACAACAATAAAGGTCACTCTGCTATCACAAAAGAATTTTGGACACAGACAATCACAGCTGCACAGCCTCCTTTAACAGTAATCATTAATGGGAAGGCTTTTCTGGCCTAGTTGACACAGGGGCTGATGTATCTATAGTGAAAAATCCTGACTGGCCGCCCTCTCGGCCTCTGATACAAGCCCTGGCAGCTGTGATCAGAGTAGGTGGAACACAGATCCCACAGCAGAGTGCACAGACCTTGTTAGCAGTAGGCCCAGGTAACAAACAAGCTATTTTGAAACCATATGTTTTTGATGTCCCATATACATTATGAGGTCGGGCTTTGTTGAATCACTGGAATGTGAGGCTAACCTCAAATTTTTAGCACGTCACTGATGTCCAGCCCTGACTCAAGCTGGCAAGCCGGTCTGGGTCGATCAGTGGCCATTAAAAAGCGAGCGGCTGGAGTGAGCTCAAAAATTAGTCGACGAACAGCTCAAATTAGGACATATAATTCTCTCCACTAGCCCATAGAATACTCCAAATGTTATCTCAAAGAAATCAGGAAAGTGGAGATTTATGTTAAAAGATTTAAGAGCTATTAATGCAATCATTTCACCAATGGGTGCTTTACAACCGGGTGTACCAAATCCTACTATGATTCCAGAATGTTAGCATTTGATGGTGATTGATTTAAAAGATTGGGTTATTTCACCTTTTTACCTTTTTATTTATTTACACCCTAACGATTGTCCTAGATTTGCCTTTTCAGTTCCAGTGCTTAACAATGAACGACCCACGCAACAATATCATTGGATTGTACTGCTTCAAGGAATGATGAATAGTCCTACAGTTTGTCAATTGGTGGTAGGTGATGCTCTCTGTCAGGTCAGACAGCAGATCAGGCTCAGCAGATTGCAGGTGCCTGCCCTGACCGTCAACATATTGTGCCTTCAAATAATCCAGCAGGAGTAAATCCAAAAGGTTTATGTGCCAATGAATTATGGCAATCTGATATTACTTATATTCCATCGTTTAATCAATCTAAATATGTGCATGTAACTGTTGATATGTTTTCTGCCTTTGTTGTTGCTACTGCTCACACTGAAGAAAACCATGGGAGTACCAAAGAAAATCGGGACAGACAGTGATCCAGTATGGTGCCTTTTTACAGGATTGGGGAGTGACGCACACTACCAGTATCCCTCATTCACCTATGGGACAAGTGGTTATTGAATGAATTCATTTAACATCAAAACAAATAGCTAAAAAAAAAAAAAAAAAAAAAAAAAAGGCCAGTCTTCCGTATATTTCCCCACAAGAGTTAAATTTATTAGGATCAAAATTTGTAGGTAGTGCCAGCAACAACCACGTTACACAAACATGTGTTGTTTTAATCTAAGTGACCATGGTGAGTCCATCCGCGAACAATTGCAATGGCTTGGAGAGCATTCGGGGAGAATTGTGGTAGAGGATTGTATATTGATATGTAAACTGTTTTCATGTTTTCTTATTGTTTGGTATATTACGTGTGTGAAAGTTGCTTGTATATATGCTTTGTGTGTTTTTTCCGATCGGAAGGTGTATGGATTCCACCCGTAGCTACTGGAAAGAAAAGAATTGACTGGTACCAAATTAATGACAAAGAATTACTAACTAGACTTAGTTGTGAGCACGTAACTTTGAAAAAGGAAGCTAGGAGAAATATGTTACAACTTAAAAAATCCGCTGTTGGCCAGCAGAGCACATACCTGGCGGCCTTGTTGCACGCACTGGCCACGCGTGCAGCAACGCCGTGTCAGTGCCTATTTCATAGACTCTGCTGAGGGTGTAAAAGGGATGGCTCAGAGCGGAGCGGAAAGAGGCTGCAGAGCACACTGTGTGGATAAACAGGGGACGCCCTGAAGGTGCCGTGCCTGCCTCTCTTCTCTGCGATGACCCTGCTGAGTGACACCCTCCTGCTCAGCGGAATCTTGGATATAGCGGAAATAGTAAAGCCCTCAGAAAGGGAAGTAGTATGCTAGAAACTGCTTTGCAAGGCTGTACCAAAACAATATGCTAGTAACTGGGGTGACAGTCTCATGCACGGGGTTTTCTTCGTGCAAGAAAAGAAAGGGGGATTTGTCGGAGTGCAGATCCTTGAAGAGACTGCACGAAGAAAAACCCTGTGTAAATAAGGACTGGAGCTCTAAAGTTAGGCCTCAGGGGCAGAATGCCCTTGAAGTTAAGGATAAGAAAACTATGCAGCATGATAAGGGAGTAGTGTTTGCTTAGAGCAGAGCTTCGCTAGGCGGGTACCTGTTTGAAATAAGCTGTTAAATATGACAAGCATATGTATCATCCAATAATGGTGTAGAAAAGGTGTGGTCTTAGGATTATTGGCAAATACTGCCTATATAAGCAATAAGAACTGCGCAATAAACGAGACTTCCTGCAGCTAACTCATATTGAGTCGTCTCAGTACTTCTCCAAATCCCTTCTCCGCATTAGGAAAAAATTTTTTACCATGAGAGTTGTAGAACACTGGAACAGGTTGCCCAGAGAGGTGGTGGATGCTCCATCCCTGGAGACGTTCAAGGCCAGGTTGGATGAAGCCCTGAGCAACCTGATCTAGTTGGAGATATCCCTGTTCCTTGCAGGGGGGTTGGACTAGATGACCTTTGAAGGTCCCTTCCAGCCCTAACCATTCTATGATTCTATGATTCTGTGAATCAACCCTGCACTGCGCTGAGCATAGCCCATTTTATTTACAGACTTGCTCTATTACAGCGTAGAAGAAGGAAATGTAACTGTAACTGGGGGAGCAAACAGGGACTTTGCACTTAACGGACCATGTTTTTATTGTTCACAGATAGAAATAGGCTGCTTCTCCCGCTTATATTTTCCTCGTTATGGAGCACACTGTGTCAGAGGTTTCCTGGTAAGGGCTGTTTGCTCCTGTTCAGCTGGACCAGAGGACAGCAGTGATCAGGCTGGCGAGGGGGAGCTGGCCCTTAGCACAGCAGTAGCATAGAAGAGCACACCAAGAGGGCACAGAAATACTGCGGGAGACTGTGTGGGACAGGTGGAACCAGCATGATAGCATGCACCTTAGCACCAGCCCAAATGGTCCTCCAGAAGGAGAACAGGGGGGACCTCCAGGTGTGGGGCTCTAGGGAGTGCCTGGTGCTTCTCCCTGGGGTGGGGGTGGCACTGGCCTCACCCAAACGAAGTCGAGGTTTGGCTGAGGTGCAGGGCTGCCTGGTGCTGAAGCTATGTGAGAAGGCCGGCACGCTGCGTAGCATCAGGGAGGATGAGCAGGAGAGCAACAGAATCCTTCCAAGGAGATGCTTCTGCCAAGGCAAGAGCTGGAGCCCTGTGCTGCTGCAATGGAAGCACCCGCTCTGACTGAGTGACAGCGCTTCTGTTCAGACATCACCAACGAGAAGCCCTGGCTGAAATCAGCCGTGCTGTGGAAACCTTGAGATTTGTGCTAGGCCATTATCTCCTCAGGAACCAATTTGTCTAGGCCATGTCTTATTAGAAGCTAACAGCACCGGCCTGAGCTAGGACTAGACAAAACTCAAACTGCTGTGGCTGCACTCCTGCACACACACCAGAGCAGGGTTTGACTACGAGCCAATTAGTTTATGCTATAGGTATCTGTAGCCCCTCTGAGCCCATTAAGCTCTCCCTGCACAGCAGCGGGCTGCACGGCAGAGATCTCCCCTTATGCAGGGATGCCTCTCAAGGTTACTCCTCGAGGCTGAGAGACCCCTTACCCAGCATCTGGTATCTATAAAGAGGTAAGTGACATTTTATATCAGGCCTAGAAGTATATTGTATGCTAGTGACATTTATATATCCAGTTATAGCTTAATTATTAGAACTGTAGTAAGTAGTGGAGCATTTAACTGTCGTCTAATCACCATTTAAATCATCATTTAAATCATTGTCAAATAATCTTCAAACCACTGTTTAATTACTATTCAATTATTGCTTAATCACCATTTGACTACTATTTAATTATCATTCATCAGTTAATTATAATTTGATCATTGTTTAATCCTCAATAATACCCTTTTAGCTAACTCCACAACCATGACTTCTATTAATAATTTGTCTGTGACAGCTGCATAAGAGTTGGGACAGCTAAAGGTTATGCTTGACTTTGCAGTAGGTTGGGACTGCCAAAGTGGGAAGGCTGGGAGCTTGTGACTCCTGGTAGCAGGAGCATAGCTCTTTCTGCTCATGCAGATGTGAACTGAGGGCACTCAGAGGCAACACCCTGAGAATAGGTGAGCAGGAATGAGCTCCATCAGGAAAAGCATCTGAGCCTGAAACATATGTCCCCTCATGAGGACAAAGTGAGCAGTGGTGGTTGGAGACTCTACTTTTGCTGACCAGGCTTACTATCTCAGGAGGTGTGCTGCTTGCCAGAGCATTAGATCTTTTGCCCAGCCCTTGGACCATCACCCCTGTCATCCACATGGGCACCAGTGACACTGCCAAAGGAGTGACTCCCGCATGACCACACCGCTCTGGAGTCTGCGGTGAAGGGCATGGGAGCGCAGGTGGTGTTTCGTTATGTTCTTGCTGGTGAAGGAGTGGATGCATCTTGTGGGCTGACAGGTTCAATCAGACACAAAGAGTAATAAGGCTTTATTAAATGGTGTTTTATATACTGGGTTTCTGATACATGATTAGAGTGAAGCAGCTGCAATGTTGTTTTAACTTCAGACTTGTATTACACTAAAACTTTTTTTCAGTGTGCACAACTCTGGTCCAAACCGAAACAGCAATCTGTTATTCCATGAGTAGGTGTTTCTGCATATTTTGCAGTTTAGAATGCAGAGTTAGCTGCTCCAATAATAAGAATTGCTTATGTGTTCCCTAGGTCCAGAGACAAAACATCATTAAATAAATGAAACTAACAACGATTTACAATAAATAAATTAAACCCTAGTTGTTGGTGATTTTTTTTTTTTTTTCCAGAGAAGTGATTCCTTAACTTTGAGCAAGTAACTTATGTTCTTTGTCAGGAAGTTATTTGTGCTGAAATGTAAGACCTGGAAATAAGCTATTAAATGTTAAATATCAGTGTATTTGGAGCACAAATGGCTTGCCTGTCATATCGTGTTTGCTAGCTAACTGGATGTAAAGCTTCAGCCTCTTGACCTTGCTATGTTGTTACATAGGTTCGTTTTTCTTTTTCCTTTCAGCTCTTATATGGCTTATGATTTACAAGTCTCAGTTTTATTAGCAGACCAGAGAAGCTCTCGAGGTAGCAAGAAGTATAAATGCTAAAATATGATATGAGTTCTGCAGTTACATCTGCCTGTGGTAAGTGTCTCTGCCTTTTTGTTAAACACTTACTAGTGCTGACTGTGATTTTGTTAAAATAAAGCTGTAATAATTGATGTTATTTCTGTAGTTTTTTTCTTCACAGGAGATGGATATATTTAAGCTGAAGCACTTTCTTCTGATCGAAGTCTCTGTACCTATGTGTGGAGTGGTAGATTTTATTTATAAATATTAATATATAATATAATTTATTTTCTGGAGTTTAAGAGGATAGACATTTTAATTTCCATCTTTCTTTTTTTTAGCTGTGTTCTTTATTATAACCTTTATCTGGGAAGGTATAATCTCTTAATCTGGCTATATAAAGCATCAAATCAAATATTGAGAGACATACTAGCTATTTTACTGCATAACTCGAAACTGAGCCAGAACTTTGTGTTGGCTTTCCGTATCTGAGCTTGTGCTTCTCTTCCTCAGGGGCAGTTGTCAGTGCCTTTAACCAACAAGTCTGCACTTGATTTATTTCTAGTGTGATCAGAACAATTGTTTTAAAGACATTTTTTTCAGAAAGTAAGCTGTAGAGCTACTATGAAGCAAAAAGTAAACTAATTAAATGTTAGGTACTTACTAATACTTTTTTGTGGTGTAGGTATAAGAAGTTGCATTTCTCATTGCAGGCCTCAGAGTGCACAAAGTGATCTAATATTTTCATTGTCTCTTCAGTTGTGAGATTTTTGCAAAAAAAATGGAATCCCATTTAAATGAAATCAGGATCTGCATGTGGTTCAGACATCACCAACTTAAATTAGGGAGTGAAGAAAAAGCTGCAAGTCTGAAACTTCTCTTGCCTAGGAAGCTGATACTTCATGAGCCATTTCTACCAGATTATCCCTCAGTTTCCAGATACCAATGTGCTTGTTTAAACCAAACCAAACGCCCATAACTGCTGTTCCTACTGGCTGCCAACAGTAGGATACATTCAAAGCCCTGCCTGTGTTGTAAATTCCTTGTTCTTAGAAGCCACAGTTTATTTCAAATTTTCCTTTTCTACCTCCACATATACTTCACGTCATGCCTCTCTTTCAATGCCTAGTGGTAGGGGAAGAAATTCAGAAAATAGGGGTCAGCTATATAGAAGATCCAGCTAAGCTCAGAAGGGCTTTTGCTCACAACTCAGCTGTAAGATGGCATACTATAGGGCTTCACATCTCACCAACAGGTAAAGAAAACTTTATATAGAAACAGAAATTTATTAAGCTGATCTGGCATTTGGGAAGCTAATGGCTCCCACGCCTGTTCTGCGGGTGGAGGAAGGTGTTTGGAGCTCTCCAAGAAACCAGGAAATTGAAAGGCCAGGAGAGGCTGTTTTTTCAGGAAGCTGCTTCTACTTATTTTAGACAGCCATATTTGGTCCCACTGCTTGAGTAAAAGCCTCAGTCAAAAGAAGGACTGGCAGTCTTGATTCTGTTCACTGTCAAACCTGCCTCACACGACCACAGAGCTGTGGAGGCTGGCAGGCCTCTGTGGCATCATCTATCCCATCCAATGCTTAAAGCAGGGTCACCTAGAGCAGGTGACTCAGGGCCATGTCCAGTTGGGTTCAAAGATGGAGAGTCCATAACCTCTCTGGATAGCCTGTTCTAGTGTTTGTTTTTTTGTAAAAAAAAAAGCTTTTTCTTAGATGTAAATGGAATTTTCTCTATTTCAGTTTGTGTCTGTTGCCTCTCATCCTTTCACTGGGCACTACCTAGAACAGTGTGGCTCCATCTGCTTTCCACCCTCTAATCTCATATTTATACACTCTTACGAAATACTCCCTGTCCCTGGATCTGACCTGATTATTTAGTGTCAGTATCTTGCAGCTTGGTTACAAATACATTGCTTCATGAAGGAGTTGAGTAACTGGATTTTATTGTATTGACTGTCAAGAAAGCACTGATATGATTTACTGTATTACTTAAAAGATAAAAATATGATATGATATTGACAGCACATAAAACTCACTTAATCCTGTCCATAAACTGGGGGCAATGTACCAGAACTTGTACTTCTCAGTTGTATCAAAGGTGTTCTATCTGTCAGAGTATGTTCTCTCCCTAGATATAGAGAATGCAAGAAGGTTACAAAAGGTTCAGAAGATCCAATGTGTAAAGCTTGCCCGATTTACAGAATACACCTTCACCAAGCCAGGAAACTTGTGAAAATGAGGATTTTCCTGTATTTCTTGTCCTAGAGTTGCACTAACTGAGTTTAACAGGGTTATAGCATAGCAAGTACTGCAAAATGTTTATCTGGGTATAAAACTAAGTAAATAATCTTTTCAGAGGCATTACATTTCAACCATTTTACTGATCTTGTCAAAACACAGAAAATGGATGCTGTTAGAATTTTGTCTGGTTTCATCTCTGTGGCACTTCTTTATTAAAGAGAAACTGTATCTAAGAAGTGGTAGTTTGTTCCTGTTTGTTCCATCTTTCAGTTACCAGTCTGGAGAGCAACAATTCCTGCATGAACAAAAACCCTCTCATATTGACTGCAGCTTGGAGGTTTACACAGATCTTTTGAAACAATTCATTGAGACATGATGGATATCTCATCATTTTATATATACTTATACATATATACATACATACATGTGTATAAAAGAAAGACTGGAAGAGGCATCAAGCAATATTTGGCAAAGGCAATTCTTTTATCTGTCAGCTGTAGATTTTATGATTAAAGCATAAAGGCAGAAATTACTTCTTTATTTATTCATGGCTATCTGTAGTCTGTGCTAGAGTATGTTGGAATGCTGATTCTGAATCAAAGGCTTGCTGGAATTTCACAAAATCTTCCAAACTGAAAATGTTCTATGATATTTATCCATGAGAAAATAGGATTTTTTAGCATTAGCCACGATGTTTTTTCCTCATAATGTCCTTTGACTGTTGATGACATTGGGTTGAAGCAAGTTCCAAAGCAGATTTGAACATAAAGTTGACTATTGACTACAGTTTCTGAAGGATAAGCTCCCTCAGATAGCCTGACCCAGGCAACATAGCACAGCTTTACCACAGTAGGTTGCTGGCCAAGAACACACTGATGTTTACAACAGGTGATAATTCTGTCCCAGCAGAGCTGTCAGAGGCAAACAGTACTTGCTCAACTTGATATAGAATCATAGAATCATAGAATCAAAGAATGGTTAGGGTTGGAAGGGACCTCAAAGATCATCTAGTTCCAACTCCCCTGTCATGGGCAGGGAAATCCTCCACTACACTAGGTTGCCCAAAGCCTCATCCAACCTGGCCTTGAACACTTCCAGGGATGGGGCATCCACAACTTCTCTGGGCAACCTGTTCCTGTGCCTCACCACCCTCAATGTAAAGAATTTCCTTCTTATATCTAACCTAAATCTGCCCTCTTTCAGTTTAAATCCATTACCCCTTGTCCTATCACTACACGCCCTTGTATATAAATATGTTCCAGTGTCATATCACTAGGACCGTGACTATAACTGTGACCCTGACCAGCAGTGGCCCTTCTGCATGCTTTGCTATGGTCCAGCCACCTCAAACTGCTTCTTTTAGTCTGCCTGGGTTTCCGGTTTGATGCTTCTAAAACAAGTAGCTGCTTTTGTTCTTTCTAGCTGTGCAGGTTCTTGCCATTGTGAGAGTCAGACAGTTAAGCTAGCTGCATGTCACCTCATCCTCTTTGCCTCATGCAAACTGCTGCTGCTTCTTTGAAAACATTTTAACTATATCACTTTTTTATAAAGATCACTATGTGCCTTCCTTATGAAGAACCTTGATAGCTACAAAACCAAATAAAAAGGGAAAAAAAAAAGCTGGACCAAAAGCTGAAATTGTTTCCAGCTATCTTGTCATTCTTCTGGTTTTGGATGAGTATCCTGAGTGCAGACATAAAGGCAGGGGAAAACTTGCACTTAAGACGACCAGGTCTGAGTCAAGAACTGATATAAAATCCCTCTAGTGAGCTATCGCATTTATGAAGGTGACAGCTCTGGTGATAATTCTTTACCTCACTCTTTTCCACTGTCTAGGATCACATCCCTGCTATACACATATAATGGAAAGGATAGCTAGACTTCAACGGCTGCCATATTCCATGGCTGCTGGCAGCAGAGGTGGTGACAGACTCGGCTGACGACAATCATCAGACAGTAGATTTAGATTAGATCTAAAGAAGAAATTCTTCCCTCTGAGGGTGGTGAGGCACTGGAACAGATTGCCCAGAGAAGTTGTGGCTGCCCCACCCCTGGAGGTGTTCAAGGTCAGGCTGGATGAGGCTTTGAGCAACGTGATGTAGTGGAAGGTGTCCCTGTCCATGGCAGGGAGGTTGGAACTAGATGATCTTGAAGGTCCCTTCCAACCCAAACCATTGTATGATTCCATGATCCTATGATCAGATGGTTAAGGTTGTTTTGCCTGGTTAAACTGGTTGCTCAGAGATAAGAAGGGAAGTTAAAGCCTAACAAGTATAGGTCACACATGCCTATGTTTTACAGTATATAAATATGTATCCAGGGACCCAGATATTAAAACTTGGCCAAAATCTCACGTTTCATTTGCAGCTTAACAATAAAAACTACCATGCCCCAGGTAACTTCTAGCAAGGAAGTCCCGTGATTACCCTGCGCTGGCAGACGACGCAGTAATGTATCTGAATTACTTGTTAATCGAATGCATTTTCATGTATCAATTACTTCCTTGAAACAGGGCCATATTCTGATGGTCTTATAAGGCAGTTCAGGATATTTCTCGATCACAGGAAAGATTTATTAACATGATCTTCAGCTTTCCAGCTCTCAGGCCTCTGTCTCTTGAGAGGAGAAGGACTATTAGATCCATACAAAAGAAAGGCAGCTCAAGAGGATAGTCTATGTGGAAAAGAAAGGCAGGACAAGCTAATGGAACAGGTGAGGCAAGATGCTTTGTAGACAAGTTCCTGAAGAAAAGCAAGAGAAGAGATCTCTGTCACTAGGTGAGAACTTGACATGGGCTAAGTGCATAGGGAAGGGGATTCCCCTCCTGAACAAGGAGGAGTGTGCCATAGAACAAATTGAGCAAACAACACTGAACTCCATCTAAAAATCCTCTGGCACTTCTGATCTAATTGCAACTTTTGTCATGATATAGTCAAACTCATCTTGTTTGAAAGCACTGAAATAAGACTACATGGGAGTCGAGGTAAGCAGACAGCACAACAACTAGACTGCTTTTGTTAGTATCACTTTCCCTTGCTCCACGTTCAACAGGAATTTAAAGCTACCTGTAGTCTCTCTGGATTCAGGTGTCCTCTGCAAACATCTGCACTCTCAGCTGGTCCACACGGAGATAAAACTCAAGGGGAACTATGTGACCTTGTACCAGTTGACAACATAACCAGGTATCTAAAAGAGATAGTATTTGTGTGTGTGCTGAGGTCCATTCACATTTGAAATGGCTGAGTGTAACATTTTCAATCACAGGATCATGGCATAATTCAGATTGGAAAGGATCCCAGGAGGTCACCTAGTCTAATTTTCCTGCTCCAAGCTGGGTCACCCCTGAGGTCAGACCAGGTTGGTCATGGCTTATCTAGTCATGTCTCAAAAACTGGCAAGTATGGAGATGGTGTAAGCTCTCTAGGTAACCTGCTCCTCTGCTTGGCTGCCTTTAGGGTGAAAGGTTTCTCCTTATATCCAGCCTGAATGCCTTGTTTGAAGTTCTGCCCTTTGACTTTTGTCCTCCCAGCATGCACCACTGTAAAGAGCATTGCTCCATCTTCTTGGAAACCTCTGTGTTGGTACTATGGGGCTGTTATGAGGTCCCCCTGAAGCTGTCTCTTCTTCAGGCTGAGTGCTCCCTCAGCCTCTCCTCACAGCATAAGTGCTCCAGTCCCCGACCATCCTGGCGGCCCCCCACTATACTTGCTCCGGTTTGCCAATATGCTTCCTGTATTGGGGGACAAAACTGGATGCAATACTCTGATGAGTTCTGAGGAGACAGGGATAATCCCTTCTCAGTCTACTGGCTGTGTTCCTGAACAGCCCAGGATGCTGTTGACCCTGGCTCTTGCCAGGGTGCACAGTTGGCTCCTATTAGCTCATTGTCAATGGAGACACCCAGGACCTTTTCCACAGCGCTGCCCCCTCTCGATGGCACTGTAATGACTGTTCCCTGAAGCTTGGTGTCATGTGCGAACTTGACAAGAACGTTCTCAGTCACCTTCTCCATGTTGTTGATAAAAATGTTAAAGGCGACAAGTCCCAGGAGAGACCCCTGCAGTACTCCTCCCATTACAGGCTTCCAGGCAGAGTTCAAACACTATCCATTAACCACCACCTGCTGAGCCCACTATCCAATCTTTTTTACCCGTTTAGTTGTCCACCCGTGCTGGACTATAATATTCCAGCTTGGATACAAGAATATTGTGGGAGACTATGTAATAAACTTTGCCAAAGTTAAGGTTCCACTGGTCTCCCCTCTTCCACAGATCTACCCATTTTTTCATGGAAAGCAATCAGGTTGGTCAGGCATCACTGACCCTTGGCAAATCTATACCGGCTGTTCCTAACCATTGTTTTCTCCTCTATGTGCCTAGAAATGTGTTCCAAGAGGCCTTGCTCTACAATCTTCACAAAGACCAAAGTGAAGCTGAGTTTGTGGAAGATGGGACCTGTCATTATGGGCTTTGGCTCATTCATTGTATTCAGCAGGCACTCATCTTTAAGTGAAACGCTTTCACACTGCTTCCCCCTTCCTCATCCTCTTGTATATCTGGGATTCCATAAAGCTCTGTGGTATCTCAGCTATGTTTTCAAAAGCATGTTTGTAGGAGCAACTGGAAATAATTCAAAGCTTTTGTATCTAACTGCTCACTCTTTACCCAACTATAAAAAGACATACCAGGCTTCCTAAGTCTCTAAGTTATCTTTACAATTTATCTTTGAAACGGTTAAATCCTTCTTGCTTCTGATCAATACATTCATAGTGACAACATGGAATGGAAAAGTAAAGAAAGATTAGTAGAAACTAGAAGATGCTAAGAAATCTTAGGACTTCAGCGTTGGTCTACAGGACAACAAGATGGTTTATTAAACCTTTCACCAAAATACAAATAAATAAGAGTCAGGGATCAAAATCTAAACTACTCTTTTGTCTTTCATGGCTTAATGAAAGTACCTGGATGTTGTTTCAGACAGCTCAGTGGAGATTCTCACTGAATACAAAGCTGAGATCTACGACCCAATCAGACAAGTGGAGATACAGACAGCATACATCTATATACACACAATCCAAAGGCATAACCTCCATGCTTGTCCCAGTCTACTCCAGTCACAATACTTCACCTAACAGTCTAAGAAACAGAGGCATTTTCAGAGGCAGAGGAGGAGACCAGCAGCGTGGAAACATCCCATTCAAAACTAGTGACGAGAAGGTGAAGTGAACACAGAGGATAAAAAAAAAGAGAAATGTTTATGGAGGAGAGACTGCTAGGCAGAACCCTTTGCCTTTTCTCGTACAGGCAGAGATGTTGGGAGTAGAAGACAAAATCTACAGCAGACCATCTTCAGAAAACTTCTTGAGACAGCGCTTGGCATGCTCCAAAACTGTGCGAGGCTGGCGTCGTGACACCATCCAGTTTAACGTCAGGGTAAGGAACTGGAGGTCTATTCACGCTTCACAGTTTTAAGTCGCAAACTGGACCCGCCGCCTGTTGCGAAGAGGCCCTCTCACAAGCAGGCCTTTCTTCCCTGCCTCCGTGTTTCTTCCCGTGCCTTTGTCATGGATGGCCCTGCACCGGCACTGGGGTGCGCTCGTCTCTCCGAGCCCTGCTTACCGCCCAAACCGGGGCGGAGGAGCGCATTGGCAACACCGTTCCGCCCGCTTCTCCAGCGCTCGCCCGAACCTACGCGCCCTGCGTGCGGTTCGCACCCGGCAGGAGCGGAGGCAGCTCGGGACAAGCCCAGACCCCGCCAGAAACGCCTGGAAAGGGGCGGGACGGCCGCCGGCCCGGAGGCAGAGCCGTCGGCGGGGGGGGACCGGCCGGCGCGGGCGCGGGCCCGGCGCCCCGCCAGCGCGCGCTGCGCGGGCTCGCGGCGCCGCCAGCGGGCGGCAGCGCGGCGCGGCCCTGGCGGGGCGCCGCCCCCGCCCGCCCCCCGCCGCCTCGGGCGGAAACGACGGCGAGCGGCGGCCGGTGCCGCGCCGCGAGGAGCGGGCATGGCGGACGGGACGCGCTCGCTGCGCGGCGGCAGCCCGGCCTCCAGCCCGCTGCTGGGCGGGCGCGGCCGTGCCGCGGCGGCGGCGGTGGCGGCGGCGGCGGCGGCGGCGGCGGGGGGTAGCAGCCCGCCGGGCCATGGCTTCCGCAGGGTGACCCTCACCAAGCCCACCTTCTGCCACTACTGCACCGACTTCATCTGGGGGCTGGCCGGCTACCAGTGCGAGGGTGAGGGTGAGGGGCCGGGGGAGGGCGAGGGGCGGCCGGGCGGGCAGAGCGGGGCCGCGCCGGGAGCCGCGCCGGGAGCCGCGCCGCCCCGCCGTGCCGGCCGGGGAGGGTGCCGGTCGTGCGGGACCTGCTGGGAACGACCGCCGCGTCCTGCGCGAGGTGGGGAGGGGGGGTTCCGACGCTGCCAAAAACGCTCCTATACTGATGCTTAGTGCTACTGCTGATAACGATGTTCTAGTAATGAAAACGATGCGATTCTACTAAAAACGTGACGAGAGTAATAAAAATTCTAGTAATAATAAATTCTAATAATACAGTCTAACAGCAGCAGTAATGCTAAACATTCTAACAATAACGATAAATTCCAAAAATGAAAAAGTCTAAAATCGGCAGTAATACTAAAAATTCTGCTTTTCGCAATAAATTCCGACAGTAATAGATTCCATCAATAATGATAACACGTCTAACAGTATTAATTCTAACGATACATTCTAATAATAATAAATTATAACGTAATAACATAGTTTTTAGTAACAATAATAACATTTCTAACAATAATTAGAATAAACTGGGAGGTGCGCCACTACCCGCTCCTGTGTGGTGACACGGATGTTTGCCATGATCCAGCACTGCCCCTGCCCGTCTTGGGATGGATGTGCTGTCGGCCACCCCGGTGGGGTGGTCAGTGGCTCACAGCAGAGCTGTCCTAGAGGTGCCCCTATCTGCTGAAATGCCCAATGGCGTGGAGGAGCCGCAACCTGTGTGGAGTTTGAACCTTTTAAAGCTGGGCTGATGCCAGGGAGGGCAGAAGAATTTGCTAGGAATTCTTGCCAGCCCCCAAGGCAGCTGAGATTCCTGGAGGTGAAAAAATCATGGCTGCTTCTGATGCAGCGGAACCAAGCGGTGTCATAGGGAGAAGAGGGGTTCTCTGTCCTGGTTTTCAAAAAAACCCAAACCCAACACCTTGGTGACTTCTTGAGTGTGTGCGGTCCAGCCAGCTTGTTGCACCTCCAAGACGAGGTCTGGAGGAGTCAGGTTGTACAAGAGCCTCGTTGTTCAGGTGGTAACAAACAAGACTGTGGCTGTAGAGCAAGTACGGTGCAGTGCTTTTGTTTTTGTTGTCGTTGCGAGTGAAGAGGGTGCAGGATTAAGTCGGACGGAAGTCATGTTCCTGTGTGGTGCAAAAAACCACGTTGCAAGAATAGTTTTATATATTTGCTTAAACCTTTGCTGAGAGATGTGCTGTTCTGTCTGCATAGCAGAAAGTCATTGCTTATCCTAATGGCAAAAGAGCCCCAAACTCGAGAGACAATTTCTTAAGTTGTGAAAATGCACAGAGCTATTCTTTCATCGTCTTTTATTATGTCGCTGCCTTAAAAAAGGAAAATTACTGGAGTCACAAAAGTGGGCATTCAGGTGCCGGTTTTGTTACTCGAATTGCTGAGCGGCTTTGATGTTAACAGGTAAGAAAATGTGAAAGGCTTTCGTCCAGATGTCTCGTTTTTTGTTCCGTTTGCATACTATATACAGAAAGGTAGTGCATAGCTGTAACTTGAATCTAGGGTGTTTTCCTAGTTTGAAAACTGTGTTGGCAGTTGTGGTCTGGAATTGTTTTTCCCCTTCGGCTTTGCAGGCTGTTTTGGGTAAGGATCGTTAGCACTGCTGTCTGATGACGGTGTGCTAATGAGGCACTTCCAAGCTGCACTGTTAAGATACCTCTTTTAAACCTACATCTGAAACCTCCACCCCAAACAAATCGTGTGCATGAGGGGTAATGAGAGAGAAAAATACTGTCCTTTAGCTCTGACATTACATGCTCAGAGTGTGGAGGAGAACCCTCTAATGCCACCTGGCACCTCAGTGACTCCTTTGGATGAAGAACTGATTTTTTTTTTTTTTTGTTCGTTTATCTGTTTTCAACAAGCCGTGCTAGGTGTTGTGTTTGTCTTTTCCGACAACTTTCTGTTAAACAACAAATCAAAAAAACCCCCTTGATTGATCATCTGCTGATGCTGGCTGCTTTTAACAGCCCTTGTACCTTGTTTAATAGCTTGACAGCTTGTTCTTTGTTTGGTGAAAGCTAATATGATTTATTGAATGATATTTTAAGTAAATTCCGTTTAACAAATTACCTTCTTGTCACGTTTGCTTTAACTAATGGAGGTTGATCATTGTTCTTTAGAAAGTAATAAAAGGGTGATCTCTAGGAGAGCCAGCCTGATTAAAAATAACAAAATAACCCACCCAGCTTTTAGTGAAAAAAGTGTTTGTAGTAGACTGGAAAAAGTTGGTAGCTAATGGCTATCTCCTGGTTCTTCTCCCCAGGGAGACTTAGGATTGTGGGTGTAATTGTGGCTGAGCTGATGTTGTCCTTGCTTGGACTCCTTTTGATAAACCACCTACAGGCTTTGAAATCAAGCTGTTGAGTAGCTTTATTCTAGGTGAAATTTGCAGTGGTTTCTGTTCCGAATCTGTGTGTTCAAGGTATTCAGTCTCCTGATGCTGTTTGTGTTGACGTTTCTTAAAGCTGGTCTTGATCAAAATAGAGTTTCCAAACTTTGAAGGGAGCTGAGCCTGCTGCTGATAAGACTCCCATCAGTTAAAGAAAAGAGCAGGCGGGGTGGAAAAAGCTCCTGCCTAACATTATTTTGAGTAGTTGTGTGGCCTAAATGACCTGGATTTGAGTTTTAATTGTGATTGTGCTTTTGACCCTTGGAAAATGGCATCTTTTGTATGTGAATGATCATGTCCGGAGAGTTTTTCAATGAACTTGACGAACTACTCAGCAGACTGGCCCATGTCCATGTGGCTTACATGGCCGTGCAGCAAAACCACACGAAATGTAACGAGTTCTTAAGACATTTCTGGCAGTGCAGGCCAAAATAAGGGGTCCTTCCCATTTCTTCTTCTAGACTCTGAAAATGTCTAGAAGAGATGCTCTCATGCGCTCTTATCCGTACAAGCAGGAAGTGTCCTGGATCTAATCCCACTGTTCTAAAGCAAGATACTGCTTCCCTCTCCAGTTCAGGGCCAGTACTGCTGTTGTCAGCACTTTGTATGGGACAGGAGGTACTCCTGGGAGAATTGCAGCTCTTTTGCTATATTGGCAAAGTATTTTTGTAAGTGAAACTTTACAGGGAAGGCAGTACTCTTCCTATGTGGATTAGGTGTCTGGTTGGATTCGAAGATGTCACTGCATTAAGCTTTTGTGCATGCCTTTAGTGTAGTGTCAGTCAACTAGGCTTGTAGCTGTGGTTTATTTTTCTTTCTTTCTTTTTTTTTTTATCCCCCTACCTGCAAATTTGTTTCCTGTAAACCCTTTCTAAATGACTCGTTATTTTTCTTGCCACTTTACTCTTTCTAGCTGTCACTTCCTTTGATAAGTGTGTGCATGAAAGAATAAGTGATGTTTGGATTGTAACATGAACAATTACTCTCTTATAATATTGCTCTTGCTTTCCAAAGCCCGGTCATTTCAGTTTTGAGTGGGTTTAAATTTCCTCAGGCGTGGCAAGAAAGAGGCAGTATCACAGAATCATAGAATTGTTAGGGTTGGAATGGTTTAGTCAGTCAGTATGACTGGCTGGGTTTCTGTGCATGTGTGTGTGCACCTTAAAAGTGAAAAATATTCAATATATGAAGTCTGTCTAAGAAATAAAGAGAGTTGAGTTCTTATTGGTAATACACACAGCAACCGATTTCATACACTAGAAAAGAAGCTAGCAGGTATTTTAATTTGGAGTTTGGGATTTATTTTAGCCTGTGATAAATAAATTTCTTTTCGCAGTGCTTTTTCTTTTCCCATGAAGATTTTCCAAAAAAAGTGTAGGAATAGTTGTGAACATGTACATTTTGGGGGCTACAGATATTTCCAATCTTCCTATTGTGAACTTGGCTTCGTTTATTTTAGTCAAAGGTTAAAATGCGAGGGATTTAAGTAATAAGCAAGTTGGTTAGCAAATTTAGCATAATTCTTTAGTCATTTTTAGTTTTTTTTATAAACATATATATCTCTTTCATTACAGCATTTATTGGAAGATACTGTCAGAGACTCTTTGGTATGTTTTTTGTCTATTTCTATCAGGGAAATGCCGTTTGAGCAGGTAGGGTACTTGTCTTAATAGGAAGCCACTAAGTCAAATAACACTCAAATAATACTTTGAGAAATAGCATGTCTGTTTGTGTATTTTGGGGCTTTTTTTGTTTGTTTGTTTGTTTGTTTGGGCTTTAGGCTCTGTCTTGTAAGGAGAACCTCCAAACTTATTCCAAGACGTAGAAATTCCTATTTCTCCTTGTCTGGTTTAGATGTTGGCTGAGGACACTGCAGCTTTTCCAGAATAAAATGTAAATGGTGAGTGTGAGTTATGCTTATGCTGTAAATCTTTGACTTAGAAAGCCATAAAGCTGCTGTGATTCATATCGGCATGTCCCAGACATGGGCAAGCCACGTTGTGCCTCAGTGGTATAGGAGAACCTGGAGATGTTCAGACAGCATCTCTGCAGCGATCTGGCAATGCCCATTCTGGGCATCTTTTGAATGGAGTCTGCTCCATTTGAAGACTGTTCTAAGCAACTGGAGTCAGATAGGGAAGGTGCATTTTAGTTTAAAGCTGGGAGTTAGACCAACAGGGAGTTTCTCTGTAAGCGTATGGATATAGTGGCAGTGGCAGGGAATAAAGGGACGAGAAGCAATCGTTTTGAACTCTTATCCTTTCTGGTTAGTTCTGTTGTTGGGAGAGGCAGCTGGAACATCCTTGACCTTGCAAATTCTGTTCAGCTCAGTTTTGAAGGAAGTAAATGATCTATGAGATTCCCCAGAAAGTCTTAATGCTTGCAGTTCAAAAGGAAGACAAATTATTTCTTCTTCTAACAAACTTGGCTTGCATTTGGTGCATTTTGAACTGAAAATAAAAGCTGCAGGAAGGTAAAACCAAAGTAAAATCTTGCTTCTGTCGCACAATCAGTTTGTATTTTCATGATTTGCTCGCTTTATCCTTTAGTGGGTTTCTTGTCAGTGGCCGGGCCTTTCCCTGCAACAATAGGATGTTTGATATTGGGGTGCAATGTGAATTTGTGGTTGAGATGTTGTTGAGTGGATATGCATTTAAAACTTAGATCGAGCCATGTGACTCTAAATCTGTCTTGGGAACAAACACAAAGACTGTCAAAAAGGAAAAAAAAAAAAAACCCACGAAAAAAACACTCCCCAAATTAAACCCTGATACAGAAACTTAGCTCAGTTCTGGTCAAGCTGAGACATATGTTGGGAAAGTCATTTGGAGGATTGACTGACACCCTGAAAGATGCAACTTACTGTTCTGGATTTGAAGGATAATTTATTTTGTACTGGATAATTTACACTTTTCTTTTGCCTGCTTCCCTCTGACAGTGCTTCATAGGAAAATATCATTGTCACCATCAGTGATGCAGAGGAAAGGACAGGGACCTTTGCGATGATGCACACAGCTTTTGTAGCTGGAAGCTATGTTTTGTGTTGATAGCGTTATCCCAGATTTCAGTCCTGAAACTCAATTATGTAGGAAATAACTTACCGCAGAAAGTGCTAAAGCCAGTAATCCAATACTAGGCTTTGCCCAGCACTTTAATATCTCATCTGTGTTGCTGCCTCAGTCTGACTTGGTGATAAATGACAAAAGCAATAAAGAAGGTGTTCATCAGTCCATCATGGTCGGGAGTGACTGCAGCTTGCTCTCTGCAGGTTTACTTTCTGGATGATCTTCCATCTAATATTGCTTAGACTTAATATGTTCAGGTGCCTCTCAGCCTTCTTTTAGGCTAATACCTTCTGTTTCTTTCCATCTCACAACAAAATTTTTTCAGTCTTCCTATGGTAAGTTTCCCACAGACCATAGTTCTTGCAGTGCTGTGCTAAGAGTCTAAAAAGCCTTTTATTCTTTCTTGCAGTTGTGTGGGAGATAAATACCTGACTAGTTATTTCTTTCTGATAAACAAAGGACCTTGAACTCCATAAAACATTTTCTAAGCACTGTACTGAGCCATTAAACAATGTTTTCTTTAGAACTTGAGTAGAGTTTCTGTCTGAAGCTACCTCAGTACTTAATGGGCGCAGAAGCATTCGCCTGTTCCTGTTTTGTAAGATGTTTGCGTACATTAGATATGTGCTTCCCCCTGATTCAAATTTGATTTCATTTGGGGAACCAGTACATTTTGATAAGACCTCCCCTTTCTCTAGAGGTGATGTGCATTCCTTCTTTATAGATGTAGAAGCTTGTATTAAAATAGGATATCTTACTCAGCAATGCACATCTCTCTGTGATTACTCTGTCCTTCAGTTTTAGTCATCAGCAATTTTTTTTAGTAGTGATGTTACTTTTATTTCATTAAAATACCTGATACCATTATTCGTTATCCTACAGTTTTCCATGTGAAAAAGCCCAACATTTAGCAATCGCTTTGCATTGCCAATTGCTTTACAACAAGGGACGTGCTATGTACAATGGGCATTTATTACACAGGTGTAGATGCTGACCTTGGGGTGTGGTCTCCTGCTTATAGTGCCATGCAGGATGACATGCAAGGTTTTTAGTTTTTATTCTCCTCTTGGCAGTGTGTAACAGCTGTTTCTGTTGATTCCTCACACCACCACCCTCAATCTTGTTCTGAATTCCAAGTCCAGGTATAAGGAATTTTGCTGCATTGTTTCCAGTGGGTTCCCTCTGGGCAGGGTCCCTGTTGCTTGTCTGTTTTCTCCTCTTTGATTATGTGCTCTTTATAACTCATTCATAATGTTACTTTTCTGCTTACTATCTCATAGAAACCTGGTTCTCTTCCTGATTTTGGAGCTTTTCTCTCAAGTGGCAGCTTTGAATTATCTTTGAATCAGGCTGTCCCTGGATGACCTTTGCTTTTCGGTTATGTCACTAGTTTCTTCCAGAGTGTTTTCTAACACTGTATTTCATCAGCTTAAACTGTATTCCTTCTGGGCTACTAGTTCCTCATTAGGACCATTGTGAGCTGGCTCAGGAAAATCCCTTTGGCAAAACTGCTTTTGCAACACCTTCTGAAAGCAGGTGACTAAGTTATATTTTAATTTGCCTCTGCTCCAGTGAGGAAAGAACAGGATGTGTGTATAGCATATAGACCTTTCTAAGTGTTAAAGTAGTATGTGCTATATATAAATATATGTGCTAAATAATAATAAAATAATGTATCACCTCCTGTCATCCTCCTCCCCACCTCCCGAACACCCCCCCCCCGCTTTTTGTTTAATAGCACCTTTCAGTTTTGAGACAAGGCTATTAGGAGACACTCCCAAGCAGAGAGCAGAAGCTAATGTTTGTATATCACAATGTTATAAGGAACTAAGTGGAAGTGTACTTTTTTTTCTAAATGTGCCACCACAGTATTCCTCCTTTTAAACCATATTGTTGCCCACTGTTGCCTCACTTGTGGAATTTTGTTATTCAGTAGAACACAGTTCAACCCCTAATTTCACTTCCTGCTTTTATTTAAATATTTTTATTTGCTTGGCTCTGGAGGAATTTGGGGGTGTGTATATATATTCGTACATATATGTTCATACGTAAATACACACGAAAAATGCATGTATTTGTATTTTTATATATTTTTGTTACTTTTTCTGTGTTTGAATATAAGTGATTTACTTGAAAGTACATTTAGGATTATGAATGTTGTATGTTTGCTGTGTGAAAGTAACATTATTTAAGATCTAAAGCAACTAAAAATGAGAATAAAAATTACTGTACTTGACCACAATTTAATACATCCCTGGAGGTTTTAAATACAGAAGACTGCTAGAGACATTCTGAATACTTTGCTAAACAAATGTGTTTGGGAGAAACGGGATGATTTGAACTTCAGGTGTTAAAATGGAAGCAGTGTGTTGTTCTGCAGGGTAGTATTAAATTACGGTGGCTAGGAAATAGGACTTCCAGTTTAAGTGCAAGAATACGTAGCAAAAAAATCTCTGTTCCTCATTGCATTTCTTTCTCTGTGGCAGAATGTGTCACATTTTAATGTCTTGGTTTGTTATGATGTAATTCAGGAAATGAGTCTGTCCTTTTTCTGCAGTACTTTCTCTACAGTGCGTGGAGATAAGAACTGGTACACCTTGTTAGCCAGCGAGCGTAGGAGTACTCCACTAACCAGTTCCTTAAGTGCTTCAAACAAAAATACTTCCTCAGTGCTGAAATCATTGCATGGTTGGGAGCTTCAAAAGAAGGCAGAAGAATACGAGGAAATTGCTAAGATTCCTCTAAGCATGAAGAGGGCATGAGGGAAGGATCTGAACATAAAGTGAAAAGGCTAGTCCTGTTTGAGACTGTGGATGCTCTCTTTCAGAATAAAAAAAAAAAAAGCTTTTTGTGAGGTGAAATATTTTCTTCAGAATCTAGTTAGGATGCCAGAGTGAGTGTAAATCATCTCACGTACAAATTTGCAGGGGAAGCTGGTAAGGACTAGCAATCCTGCAATGTATCTGCTGTAGAAAGAAGCCCTTCGACTTGAAACAAAGGTGTGAGCTGGGTAGCATGACCTAGGAAAAACTGCTTTATCACATTAAACCTCTTCTCAAAACAGTGTTGATGTGGAGGACTGGAAAAGCTGATCTCCAACTTCTTGGATATTCATAAATATTTAGAGAATTTAGAAGTCTCGAGACACTTTTGTAAGTTGATGCACAAATTTTGGGTGGATATAGTGGCGATGCAGTAGCACACTGTGACAGTTGTGCCTAGCAGGTGTGCACGTGAGCTGTGAGCAGTGCGTCTGCGCGCACGGCTGGAGAGTTGTCATTGTCGGTGTCGTGGGTTATGTTGAACCGCCCCACACACAGCCGGTCACTCCCCCTCCCCCACCCCCAGGAATGAGGGAGAGAATTAAAGGATAAACGTGAAACCCGTGGGTTGAGATAAGAGTGATTTAATACAGATGATTTAATACAATGTAGGTGCTCACCACCCCTCGTATGCGAAGCCCGTCTCGTCCCGAAAACTGCAAATCCCGGACGAACGCGAGGCCCCGAAATAGAGAGGGGCAGAGAGGGAGAGAAAGAGAGAGAGAGAGAAAGAAAAAAAACAGCAGAGCAGCAGCGCAGCAAGCGCAAAAGAGCAAAAGTGCAAAAAGAGCCAAAGCGCAAAAGCCCTTCTTCCCGGCTGACCCTCGCTTTTATACTGGGCATGACGCTGCATGATATGGAATACTAATTGGCCAGTTTGGCCCTCAGTCTTAAGTTCCACACAAATGACAAGGGGAATCGTGTCCCCCTTGTCCCAGCTATGCTCCCCCCTTATCCTGCCGTGTTTCTGTACTCCGCACACTGAAAAGTCCTTGGAGTTTCACTTCCAACCACAAACATCAGCTTGCTATCAACATTCTTCTCAGAGCGAGCCTCTGAGTGAAACCAAAACATGGAACTCTTCTGGCTGTTAAAAAAAAACCTCTGTCCCAGCTAAAACTGGGACAGTCGGTAATGGCAGCCCTTCCGAAAGTAATCGCAACCCCTTTGTCCTAGAAAGGGTTGAGAATTGAGTAAAATGTCGCTTGCAATTATTTGCTCCAATCCTCTGGATGCTGGAGAGGCTTAACTCTGCAAATAGAAGATGCTGAGTGAGAAACCAAGCAGATGACCCAAAACGGGGTGGTGTGAAAGCAGACATAACCTTAAAAACAAAAACAAGTGAAAAGATTCTCAAAGGTTTGGTTTCTGTGCCGTTGACTTGCATGCCTGTAGTTTCTCTTGAAGAGACGTTAACAAGTGCCGTGTATTCCCAGCACCTGAGACTATCAGACCTCCTCAGTTGAATCTTGTTTCAGAAATAGGCTGAAGTAGGAGGTAAAAGTATCAGCTAAGTATCATCGTGTCCATTCTGGTTTTGACCTCTCTTATTCCTTTCTTCTTATCTTTTCTTTGCTCCAGAATAGCTCCTGTCTGGCAAGTGCCCAGAGATTTCTTGAAGCTATCGTATTTTTCATTCAAGCACTTTTTCTTCAGGAGGAGTGAATAGATTATTTAAAAATTAAATCTTCCTACCTTTCCTTTTCCCAAGTCTGGAAAGACAACGGAGATTTTATAGTTAGTACTTTCAATCAGTGTAACTTTTTTTCTAAATACGAACTCATGGGAAGTCTTAAGAACCTTTCAGCATATGTTAGTAATTCATGTGTATAAATTAATAGCTGATTATGTTACATAATAGATTAAGAGCAAGTGCTACAAGAACTTGCCCTGCCAGTCTGATTGATTAAAAAAACCGCACCAAGTAACAACAAACCAAAATAAACAAAACCTTGAGATCATTTAGTTCCTCTTAGGAGTGATGTGTATTTTCTCGAGGGTAGATTTTCAATTTTAGTGTTTCGGGAACAGAGCTATTTCATCTTGGAAGTTCTGGTGTTCTCGTAAGTGGAATATGTAACTTGACCCTCCAGGCTTCTATCGCCATGTAGATGTAAACACTCAGCTTCTATGAATTATATATGATTTTACTTGTGTGAAAGAGACTGTTCCGTAAATTCAGGACGAGAATAGTCCTGAGTCTCATCAGTGATTCAAGCCTAAGTGGTGGAATTGAAATCCTCACGCTTTCTTAACAGGAATCTTTTTAAATGCTTGAAATTCATAATAAAATGAAGAATAGTGATTAAAAAAACCCACGTCAACTAGCTCAGGGATTAGCACCTTCAGTTTGCTAACGTTTCTGAACATAGTGCCTTGTGTTTTATTTTCCTCTGATTCACCACTGTATAAATCATTTGCCTTTAGTTTCCTGACCATGTCAACACCCTCGTAGCAACCACGTTGAAGAAAATACTGAATGTACTTACCCAGCTGGCACAGAACCCTATTTCTTTGCTTTTTACTTTTTTCCTCTCATCTTTCCAGCTCTAATTTTTGCTGAAATTCTCTAGTTTTTTACACTTCTGTCTATGATGCAGCTTGGAAATGAAGCCCTATAGAAATGAAAGGCAGAGGTTGCCATAGCAACTGGAGTGTTTTTTGTGTCGGGTTTTTTCCTTCACTTGTTTTGGTTTGTAGTGATAGGAAGTATTGTGGTGCCCTAGATAATGCTGAGATTACCCAAATTAAAAGAACACCACTTATGTTGGGGTTACCTATATTAATAATTTGGCCTACATTTTTAATTATACTTTTAAAGAAACTCAGCGTTTCTTTAAAAATTTTAACTCTGCTGTGGAGGTAGGTGAGTGCTGTCATAGCTAAGATTAGCAGTGGCTTTTATTCTAGTCTCTTCAGGATTTTTATTATGTAATTATGTTCTGTGTTCAGTTTTTAAGAGGCAAGGTGGATGGAAGTGCATGGGTTTTGGAGAGAATTCTTGGGGATTTCCCCCCTTGAGCACTCAGCAAACTCATTGAGGCTCTGTGTGTGTATACCTTGTGTGCCCCTGGTGATAGGCCCCATAGGTGCAGGACTACACATTACAGTTGTTCTGGAATGCTGTAGCATTGAGAATATCTTCAAATCTTTGAGTATTGTGAGAGACTCTAGGCAACTGTGTCAACATCACGATTTTCTGCCAAAATGCCATCATGACTTACGAAGTCCTGCCATGCATTAGATTGTACTATGATCCGCACCGTTTGTTTAAGTGTAACTGAATTCTTCTTTTTCAAAACTGAAGATGTTCTTCTACTGTTGTTTCCCCTTTGTAAGTGGGGAGGGATTTTTGCCTGAGCATGTCTAAAATTGCAGAAGTGTTAACAGGACTGATTTTTGTAGGAGACATCTGTGTCGTCCACCTGGGTTTTCAGAAACTACTTATTAAAGTATGACTTTGAGATTGTGATGTGTGAAGTCATATATGCTATACTGGGCAACCAGTGATAACGATGCAGGAGGCCACGAATGTGAGGGCTGGAAACCTACAGGGTTTATGTAGGTTCCCTAAGCGTGATGAAGTTTTAGTTCTAAGGACGCTTGCAGTAAATATCAAGGACATTTTAAGAATTTTCCTTAAATTGAGAGCTGGGTCAGACTGCCTTATAGTTTTTGTTGTGTTATTCTGTTCTGAATACTGTAAGCTATAGCTCTTTGTTTTGACCAGTAGCTGTGAGTCAGCTGGAGAGTGCTGATAAACAATTGACAATGTCTCTCTTTGTAAAGCATTGCCCAGAACGCAGCAAATTGGAGAAGCTGTTGCAGACAACAGCTGCAGGGAGTTAAGTACCATGGCTTTAGCGTTCATGACGCTGGTGTGCACGTCCGGCGGGAGGTGGTTCTGTGCTCCAGCTGGGTCTTCCTTGTCACGCTCCTTGTTTTAACCGCTACACAGTTCTCTGCCTCTGTGTCCCACGTCACTTACAGATACTGCAGAGCTAGCACTTAGAATCATAGAATCATAGAATCGTTAGGGCTGGAAGGGACGTTCAAAGGTCATCTAGTCCAACCCCCCTGCAAGGAACAGGGATATCTCCAACTAGATCAGGTTGCTCAGGGCCTCGTCCAACCTGGCCTTGAACGTCTCCAGGGATGGAGCATCCACCACCTCTCTGGGCAACCTGTTCCAGTGTTCTACAACTCTCATGGTAAAAAATTTTTTCCTAATATCCAACCTGAATCTACCTCCCTCTATTTTAAAACCATTACCCCTTGTCCTGTCACAACTGGCCCTCCTGAACAGCCTCTCCCCATCTTTCTCGTAGGCCCCCTTGAGGTACTGGAAGACCACTATAAGGTCACCCCGGAGCCTCCTCTTCTCCAGGCTGAACAGCCCCAACTCTTTCAGCCTGTCCTCATAGGAAAGGTGCTCCAGCCCTCTTATCATCTTTGTGGCCCTCCTCTGGACCCTCTCCAACTGGTCCATGTCCTGCTTATGTTGGGGACTCTAGAACTGGACGCAATACTCCAAGTGAGGTCTCACGAGGGCAGAGTAGAGGGGGAGAATCACCTCCCTCGACCTGCTGGCCACGCTTCTTTGGATGCAGCCCTGGAAACGGTTGGCTTTCTGGGCTGACAGCACACATTGCCAGCTCGTGTTAAGCTTCTCATCGACCAGCACTCCTAAGTCCTCCTTGGCAGAGCTACTCTCAATCTTTTCATCCCCAGGCCTGTATTGATACTGCAGATTGTCTTGACCCAGATGCAGGACCTTGTGATTGGCGTTGTTGAACCTCATGAGGTTCACATAGGCCTTTTTCTCAGGCTTGTCCAGGTCCCTCTGAATGGCATGCCCATCCCTCAGGCGTGTCAACTGAAGCATACACCTTGATGTCATCTGCAAACTTGCTGAGGGTGCATCTAATCCCACTGTCTATGTAGTTGATGAAGATATTAAATGGTACTGATCCCAATATGGATCCCCGAGGGATACCACTCGTCACTGATCTCCATCTGGATATTGACCCGTTGACCACTACTCTCTGGATCTGACCATCTGGCCAATTCGTTTCATTAAAGCCTGTTTTCAGCCAGGCCATATCATTATATCTTTGTATAGGTGCAGCTGGTAGGGTGTCTAGGTTTTCTGATGGGTATGGTTACGATCTAGAAAAGCATTAGGTCCATTGACCTAATGGAGACAGCTACTTTTGGTACTGTGGTATGGCTTGCTTGTGCGGTTGTTGTTTGCTCCTTGGAACATGAAGCCCTGGTGGAACTGAGCACATGGCATGGGTGCTTTTGTGGTCTCTCCAGGTGTAGGTGCTCTAGTGTCACCTGCTTAGCAGGATTTAGGAAACCTGCTCTGGGTCAAGGCAGGAGACAGGAGGATGGGGAGGGTGCCTTTCTGACAGGTGAAGTCCTGTTAGTTCATCTGTCAGTAAAAGGCTTACTGTACCAGGGACAATGGAGGTGCAAGGTAGAGTTTGTTGTTACACTTCAGAATATTTACAGCCTTACTGATGAGAGAGTGAGAGGCCCTTAGGGTAGCCCAGGAGCTTTGTACGGCTAGCACAAATCAAGCAAACCTACTGTAAGCAAATTGGTGCTTTTATGGTTGGCAGTTGAAGTATCATTGAATTCATTTGACTGTTTTGTTATTCAGTAGCTTGTCTTGTTTTCACTTGACTTGTTCCTGTGTTATTTCCTAGCGGCGTATCTGAAATACAAATGAATAGGAATTCCCATGTGCTGCCTTGAAATTACAGAGCTCAGATGTTACAAAAACATTTATTTTGGGTATCTATACCTATAAATAGAGCTTGCTCTCATGTAGACAATTCTGGAAAGATACAGTAAAACGCAATCCACGTTGTGTGAGGGGAAACTGCATTTTTATCAGACAGGGTATATGCTGGTATCTCCATTTAAAGCAGAGGTAGGTATAGCTGGTTAGTTGGTAAGACCAGAGGGTCCTGGAGAGAGAAAGGGCCTGGTGAGTACAGTCATCTGTAATGATGTTCAGTAAATATTTGGAATAGCTTAACAGGTTTCTTGTTTCTTCTGGATTTTCAGAGGAAGAGGATCCACAATGTGGTCTCATTGAACTGTAAGACAAGCAAAAGCCCAAGACTTCTCACTGCAGTGAGAGAGGACCGTGTTTTTAATGCCTGACTTAAAGCTTTCTGAGTTTGTTCCCTTCCTGTGTTGCTGTTTTTTGAAATGTTCTGGGAAGACCAAAGCTTGTAGTGACAGCTTTCCTGGTGACATTTAGCAAGCATTGCACAACAGACCTCTAAACTTAAACTACATTGTGTTTTTGACTGAGAGAGCACACCAATATTGCATACAGGTCTTCACATGTTTCTGCTGAATTGGGAAATAAGCTGGCAAGGTCCATGTCCTGCATCCAGCATTCCTTTCAGTGAATAGTCACAGTATTCAGGCTGGCCTGTGGTCATGGCCCTAAACAAAAAAGCTAAATGTGTCTCTGTTGGTTAGCTGCTGCAATGGGAAAGGAGCTCAAAGCTGTGTAACAAATGTAAAAGTTAAGTCCCACAAACTTTCAGTGAAAAGAGAGCGTTGCTTTTACATTACCTAGGAAAATAGCATCTCCTCCATCAGCTTGAATGGTCCTGTCTGCATAAGCAATTTGATAACAATGTGTTTTATATAATAATTTTAAACCACTGAGATGTTTGTTTGTTTGTTTTTTAAAAAAAGATCTTTTTCTCCAATCTTTGACTACTTAGCTTGTGGGCATTTCCTCAAAGCTATTGTCTTCTAATTATCAACGGATCTCTGTTGAATGCAAAGGCGGTCCTGCTGGACAAAACAGCCTGCTTGCAGGACGGAGGGCAACTTCAGAAGCGTGTGAAAAAGCCCCTAAAGGGCAGAGGCGCTGTAAGATTAAGCCTATATTTTGACTTCTGTCATGTCACATGCTATGGAAGAGCAAGAAGAGAGGAGAAAATAACGTACTTAGTTTTGACCAAAATAAATCTTTGTTTTGATAGAGTTAGACTGGCTTGGCCTGAATTGTCTTGGTGCTGATATGCCCTTTAAGTCCCACTGATTCACTGTTTGGAAAGTAGAGACTGTTATTGTCTTGCATAACAGCTTTGAAGCTTTGGTTTACTCCCAGCTTTGCTAGATTACTTGTTTGTTTTGGTCTGTCCATCTAAAGGCAGTTGTCCTTCCTCTGCCGTAGCTACGCCTCCTGCACTGGGGATCCTCGCCATTGTGTGCATGGGTGTACTTTTATTAAACTAATGGGAGCAAGCTGCTGCTTCCATTTTCAGCTCTTCTGTACCCATCTTCCTTCCCCAAGCACTCGTAACCAGCCTCTTTATAAACCAGTGCTGCTGTTTCATGGCTGTGAGCGCTGGCAGAGCAGAGGTGGAAGCTAAGATATCTCTGCAAATGCTGGCAAACAAAATGAGAATTTTGAAGCCTTTCCAGGTCTTGGACTAATGCAGTTCCGTTTGGTGATCCACCAGGAGGCTGAGGGCCCTTCTGCAATTCAAGGTAACCCTGGGGAAAGTGACTGGACTGAACAAATGTTTGCATCCCCTTCCTTAATAAGAGGGGTAATAAGAGAACATCTTATTTTCTCTTACTCTAGCAGTGATTGCCAATGCTCTTAAAAAAAGAGCCATTTTTCACTTGCCAAGCATTACCTTTTTTCTTTTTTCTTTTTCATGAGAGGAGGAGTGAGAATAACCACTAGAAAGACTAGGTAAGATTTACCCCTTTATGTGTTTTTTGCTTTCCTTTCTGTTCTGCTGTCGGTAAGTCCCCAAAATAAGCCTCTTACGAAAACAACCAGCACCTTGCCTCACTGAGGTACCTAGCTGCAGAAATAGTTGCAAAGACGGAAGAAAATAAGCAGTTCTTCATGGCTGTGGTAAGCAGGGCAAGAAATGCTAGACATAAGTTGTTATAAGGGAGGTTTAGTTTGGACATAAAGCACCAGGCTCCTAACTCAAGGACTTTGGAGGATGTACAGTTGGCTGCGTGAAGAAAATGAGAGTTGTTGCTCCTGGGTGGGTTTTTGGAGCAGGTTTGCTGACACTTGTCACGAGCACAGAAGGACAGACTACCTGAGCTCTTGAGGTCGCTGGCTGCCCAGTTTTCTGTAAAAATTAATGTATTACCTGTGTGCTTTCATTAGTTACCTCTGGGACATGTTCGAGTGGGTCCAGAGGAGGGCCACGAGATGATCCGAGGGCTGGAGCACCTCTGCTATGAAGACAGACTGAGAAAGTTGGGCTTTTTCAGCCTGGAGAAGAGAAGGCTCCGGGGAGATCTTCTCACAGCCTTCCAGTACCTGAAGGGGGCCTACAGGAAAGCTGAAGAGGGACGTTTTACAAGGTTGTGTAGTGATAGGACAAGGGGCAATGGTTTTAAACTGAAAGTGGGTAGATTTAGCTTAGATTGAAGGAAGAAGTTCTTCGCTCTGAGGGTGGTGAAACACTGGAAGAGGTTGCCCAGAGCAGTTGTGGCTGCTCCATCCCTGGAGGTGTTCGAGACTGGATTGGATGAGGCTTTGGGCAACCTGGTGTAGTGGAAGGTGTCCCTTCCTGTGGCTGGGGGAGCTGGCAGTAGACGATCTTGAAGGTCCCTTCCAACCCAAACTATTCTATGACATATTGAGGTTCATACCCAAATTAATAAATATTTTTAGAATCATGGACTCATGGAATGGTTAGAGTTGGAAGGGACCTCAAAGATCATCTAGTTCTAACGCTCCTGCCGTGGGCAGGGAAACCCTCTGCTACACCAGGTTGCCCAAAGCCTCGTCCAGCCTGGCCTTGAACACTTGCAGGGATGGGGCATCTACAATTTCTCTGGGCAACCTCTTCCAGTGTCTCACCACCCTCACAGTGAAAAATTTCTTCCTTATACCAAATCTAAATCTCCCCTCTTTCAGTTTAAAGCCATTTCCCCTTATCCTATCACTACATGCCCTTGTAAAAAGCCCCTCCCCAGCTTTCCTGTAGGCCCCCTTGAAGTACTGGAAAGCTGCAGTAAGATCACCTTGGAGCCTTCTCTTCTCCAGGCTGAACAGCCCCAACTCTCTCAGCCTGTCTTCATAGGAGAGGTGTTCCAGCCCTCGGATCATCTTTGTGGCCCTCCTCTGGACCCGCTCCAGCAGCTCCATGTCCTTCTTGTCTTGGGGACTCCAGAGCTGAATGCAGTGTTCCAGGTGGGGTCTCACGAGAGCAGAGTAGAGGGGGAGAATCACCTCCCTCGACCTGCTGGCCACACTTCTTTTGATGCAGCCCAGGATACAGTTGGCTTTCTGGGCTTCCAGCGCACATTGCCGGCTCATGTTGAGCTTCTTGTCAACCAGCACTCCCAAGTCCTTCTCCTCAGGGCTGCTCTCAATCCATTCTCCGTCCAGCCTGTACTTGTGCTTGGGATTGCCCCGACCCGTGTGCAGGACCCTGCACTTGGCCTTGTTGAACTTCATGAGGTTCTCACAGGCCCATCTCTCCAGCCTGTCAAGGTCCCTCTGGATGGCATCCCTTCCCTCCAGCATGTCCACAGCACCACACAACTTGGTGTCATCTGCAAACTTGCTGAGGGCGCACTCGATCCCACTGTCCATGTCACCAACAAAGATGTTAAATAGCACTGTCCCCAGTACTGACCCCTGAGGAACACCACTCGTCACTGGCCTCCACATGGACATTGAACCGCTGACCACAACTCTTTGAGAGCAACCATCCAGCCAATTCCTTATCCACCGAGTGGTGCATCCATCAAATCCATGTCTCGCCAGTTTAGAGACAAGGATGTCGTTTGGGATAGTATCAAATGCTTCGGATAAGTCCAGGTAGACGATGTCAGTTGCTCTTCCCCTATCCATCAATGCTGTAACCTCATCATAGAAGGCCACCAAATTAGTCAGGCGGGATTTGCCCTTAGTGAAGCCGTTTTGTACGAATTATTTTGACAGTGGCACAGAAATAACACACTGTCTAAACTATAACGGGTGAACATTTGACATCAGCTGAGTCTAGTCGTTACTATTTTTCTATCTTTGTGCTTGGAATGAGTTTTGGTTTGCAGATCTGAGAAGAAGATGGAAATCCCAGTGCTTCCCTCATTGTTTGGGCACAGGAATGTCCTCATCTCTTCCTTCCCAGCAGGTGCCTTCTCAGGAGCAAATCTTGCGAGACCTCTGGTTTCCCACAGTCACTTGTTTTGATAAATGCTGAGGCTTTTCTGTTAATTGCTGAAATTGTAACATTCTCAAGGTTGGCGTCTGGAGTAGGAGAACATTTTGTTATTCTGACAAACATTCGTCTTCTGAAGAATAGCTCTGACTTCAGCGAGGGTAAACACCTCTAGTTGCAGAATAGGTTGCAATTATGGCTTGATGTAGCATAGGCAAATTCAAATACTCCCTTTTGTTCTGGATTGTTGATGCCTTATATAAGTTGGTGAGGTACGGAACCAAGATTTGCAATAATTGTGTCTGTTTAAGAGCAGTGTTTATGTTGCTAGACATACTGATGGATATCTCTTCTCATCACTGAACTTTACAGGAAGCCTGGGAATGTTTTTGAGGGTATAATTTACCCCTAATTCATTCTTTCATCACGATAGAAACAAGATGTATGTTAGATGGTCTAGTTTATAATCTGTTGCATCAAGTGGAAGTAAAAGAATCTTGGCTTCTGTAAATTGTTGTGCTTTAGCAAGCTGAAAGGAGTCCTGCTGATTTACAGCATGTGAGAGTCTGACCTTAACTGTTCAGGCTACGTAGTTAGAGGTGCTTATACTGTGCCCTTAACAGTAATGCTCTCTACTGGAGTTAATGAAAATGAAAATTACTGAAAGTATTGAAAAGGAATTGGAAAAATTCACCCTGCCAGAGTAAATTACCCCTCTGGAATAAAGGGCATGAGCCGTTATTCTTTCTGTAGTACCTGTTGCATTTGAAACATAGTCGTGTTTGCTGTGAAGCACAAGGGTTTGAAACTGTGCTGTGTTTCCTTTGTGCTGCCTGGAGACTGCTGCTAAACTGGATAGCTCTGGTTTCTTGCCTGTGTCAGTGGTCTGCTGCACCAGGCATTTGGTAGTGTAAAAAGTGCCTGTGCTGTTGCCTTCCGATGGAGTCTGCTGAACACCGACAGTTCCCTAGAGAAACAGCAACAGAGTTGGACTCCTGGTACTCATCAGCCTGGAGTTTGCAGCCAGGAGACAGGTGGTTCTTGGATCCATCTGCTGCCAATGCAGGCTCTGACCAAACTTACTGCAAGGTACGTGTCTGTGATCTTATCCTTTTGCCATCTGTTATGAGCTGGACTTTTTGTGTACCCCTTCTCTTCAAACAATTGACCCTCTCTTGGGGCAATCAGACTCTGGGGCAGTTGTGGCCTGTTGCAGTCTTCCCATGGCTAAGTCTGGAGACCTGTGGTGGGAGATTTTAAGGGGCATGGTCCTGGTTTTTCAGAGACCTGCCTGCCTTCGGTTGGTAGAAAATGTTGATCCTTCCAGCTGCTGGGGTTTGTTCAGATGGAAAAAGGAGAATTTGAATACAGATGAGTTCTATTTGGTGTATAAAATACAGTAATGAGTTGAAGGTTGTTGTGGGAAAAAGGAGGAGAGGCAATCTTGAGGTGGGGAGGGGGGTTATGAAAAAGAGTGGAAATTGCTGTAAAGCTTGAGATGGGGAGAACATGATTGTACCACCTGAATCTGGTCCAGGAAGCTATTTACAAATGTGTTTGATTTTTAAAATGCGTACTTCAAATTTTTAAGCTTAAAATATGTGTGGGTAGGGACACATTCCAGTTTAGGGTATGAGGACTAAAGTTGCACTTCAGATAGATGATGAGGACTTTGGATTTTTCCATCTATTGTGTTTCATCTTTTTTAAAAAAAAAAAATAACCTTTTATAGATGACTTGTGTTTGAATAAGGATCATCTGTAACACTTGCAGACACCTGTTGGGAGGGGGAAATAAAAAAGCTGCCCAATTTTTAATCTGGTAGAAGCTTTTTTTTGGTACTGTACAATTTCCATGCACTCAAGAGAATGTAGACAAGATTCTCCTGGCCACCAAAAGGGTGGTCCAGTGCCGGAGTCAGTTGCCGGCCTTTTCTCCATCTTGTTTTTCTGAGCATCTTAGCAGAAGACAGATATAACCGAGGGTGCTGCACATGGAAGATTCCCTCCGGAACTGAAAGTTGGCATTCGTGACTGTGATATGCTAAAATGAAACCAACCTGACTGCAGCCTGGGTTTGGGTGGCAGACAAAAGCGATAGAGGGAAGCAACGAACTCAAAACAGAGTGGCAGGTGGATTCATGGCAGCGATATCTTAGTAGGGCATATCCTACTCAACTCTTTCGATAGCAGCCCACCACCTCCTTTACAAAGGCCGGTAGTGACTTGAGAGTTCATGTTGGACATCAACTGCTGAGGATTGAAGAAGAATCTTTTTAAGTGAATTAATTTTAGTCTGCTGTTTTATTGCCTGAGGTCAATGAATATGAAGTGATGTGTAGGAATGGGAGAAAAATACTCTCACAAGTTGATGAATGTCAAGTCAACTTGCATAGGTCAGGCAGGAAATGAAGTTAGTCGTAATCATGCATCTAGGGAAGTATGTGCCTAATGTGTAATTGTAGGTTTGTTTTTTTTAAAAAAAAAAAAAGGCAAATTGAATGCTAGACATTATTAGAAAAGGAATGAGGAGGAGTGGCACAAAAGCCACCTCTGTTGCTATATAACCTCACAGTGTGTGTGTACTTTCTGTGCAGTGGCTGAATGGCTGGTGAGTCCATACGAGTTTCATGCAGCATTAGATCTTCACTAAGGCGTTTTCTTTCTTCTTTTTTTTTTTTTTTCTTTAAATCGCCCTTGTAATTCTTTCATGTAATCTATGTAAGTTGATAGGGCTTTTCATAGAAGATCATAGTTTTCCTTTATGTAATACTCCTACATGTATCAGGCCATCTGGTCCAGTAAACTCTCCAGGACAGGGACATCTTCCAATTCTTACATTTAACAAGATGCCTCAGAGAATTACTGCTTTTCATTTGGTTTTATTTATATTCACATTAATGAGCTGAGTATGTTCTTTAATGCGTTGCCCTTAAATTTTTCCAGAAGTGAAAAATTTATGGTGCATTAATAGCTGGGAAAACAATTCTGAGTCACTACGCCATTCCTGGCTGAGCTAATGGTTTGTTTTAGAAAAAAGAATGAGCCCTTTAGTCAAGTAGGTGATTCAGTAATCTATAACCTTTGTTAAAGGATTAGAAGAAACTTTGGCAGGCACTTGCTGGGAGTTACAATTTGTGCATGTGAGCAAAACACGAGTGAGTTACGGCACGTCAGGTAACACTGAACAAAATGAAGCTGTTATTGACTAAGTCACCCAGACAATATTGAGGAGTTGTGGTATTGTCACTTCATGTCAGGGTATGAGATTTTTCCAGCCCTGGCTCTGTGGCAGGCAGTTGGCCAAAACACTGTGGTGTTTCTTGGGAGTTACTGAAGTTTGCTGTGGGTCTGCTGTGCACTGGTGCAGGCAAGGTGTGCACGGGAGAGTGCTCAGCTGCGGGAGCCTGCCTCTGCCTTCGGAGTGCAGGAGCTCTCTCTTTCTGAGAGTCCTCAACATGACCTGTGGCAACGAGAAGGGTGATGGCTCCTGTGTTAGGACCAGACCACCTCCTGCTTATCCGACGAGTCGTGGCACCGTGGTACCCTGCAGTGAAGACAACAGGAGGGAATTGCTGGAAGGAGGAGAATGTGTTACGCTGCTTGTGGTACTGGTGCCAGTTGCTTGAGATGTAAGAATCAGAGGCAGAGGGCCAGGAGGTGACTGGCAGGACAACAAATCCAAACAACAGAGGGTTGGAGGGGGAATTGAAATTTATTTTGCAGGTGCTTTTGTTATGCTCAAAACGAGTGCTCCCTGACATGAGAGAAGTGCTCTTGGGTTAAGAATTCACATGTGAACAGGTCCACAGTGAGTCTTGGGTTAAACTGATCACACTTCCAGGAGAGGATCAAATCAAAGGCCAACAGCACCTTGGCCTGTTACCAGAAATAGTGTGACCAGCAGGATTAGGGAAGAGATCATCCTCTTGTACTCAGTACTGGTGAGGCTGCATCTGGAATACTGTGTTCAGTTTTGGGTCTCTCACTACAAGAAGGACCTGGAGATGCTGGAGCGTGTCCAGAGAAGGGCAACAAAACTGGTGAAGGGTTTGGAGCACAAGTCTTACAAGGAGTGTCTGAGGGAACTGAGATTGTTTAGCCTGGAGAAAAGAAAAGGAGGCTCAGAGGAGACCTCACTTTCCACAACTACCTGAAAGGAGATTGTAGTGAGGTCGGTGTTGGTCTCTTCTCCCAGGTGGCTAGCGACAGGATGAGAGGAAAAGGCCTCGAGTTGTGCCAGGGGAGGTTTAGATTAGATATTAGGAAAAATTTCTTTACTGAAAGAGTGCGCCTCTCTTTCTTTACTGAAAGAGTGCACCTGGAGTGCTTCCTCCACCAGGGAAGTGGTGGAGTCACCATACCTGGAAGTGTTCAAAAAATGTGTAGATGTAGCACTTCAGGACATGATTTAGTGGGCATGGTGGTATTGGGTTGGCGGTTGGACTTAATGATCTTAGAGGTCCTTTCCAACCTTAATGATTCTGTGATTCTGTGGTTCTAAATCCATTTTGGTTTTGTGTTGGCATTGCTTGATCCTCCTTGGAGAGCAATTTGGTAGCTCTACTTTTAAAAGTGTTCAGCAAATGTAAAATTAGATTTATAAATACAATCGTTAAAGTTAAAATAAAAAATTAAATACTAACAATAGAAATTTACAAATAAATTTATGTTTGAAGAACAGCAAAACTGAATTATGGTATTTCCTCAAAGAGGAAACAAAAGTAATTTTCAGCCTTCTAGTATTTTGCTCAGGACTGAGTGGTCTTTTCGAAAGTGGGAGAAAATTAAGTTTTAGATTTAGTATTTCATAAACAATTCTCACCAAGCCATTGTTTGCATGGGACGCTGATACATTGCTAGAGTCTGTACAGGACATAATCCACCTTTTTCTTCCCACTTTTGAAATCTACTTTGAAGTCTGTCTTGAGGACAGAGAGAAGGGTTTTATTGAAGGGTCTAAGTAGCCCTTACTTTGCTATCAACTGTTAGCACAGCTCATGAGTTACAGTGGTGCCCAGCTTTCATCTCCTGCCTTCCTGGGGAGGGCTGAGGAGAAATGGTTTCTGTTTCTTTGCAAGCGTATGTTGGAGAGCTACTGCCTGTGTGTTCACTGCATGTTGCCATACGTACACATTGCCCTTTTCCTTATTACATCACCAAGTCGAACAAAATGTAATAGGGAAAGTGGCCCTGGGAAGTGAAGGCTGATGGGCAGAGGCTGCTCTGCTGTAAAGCCACGTATCGTGCTCAATGTGGATAGGGAGCAGTCTTGTGGTGCCTGATGGCCGCCTGGCTTCTTGCTGTGCATTGGGTCTAATTTTGCATATAAATGGAGTAATTTACTATTGACTAGAGAAGAGGAGCAAGGGAAAGTCGTCAAATGTGATTTCTGCTGTACGCCTGATTGTATGGCTAGATGCTCGGAGAGACCATGTGAACCCAAACCTGCAAGTAAACAATTTTGTGGATTCTGTCCATGTCTTAATCATGTCTGTTCTTCCCTCAGTGTTGTATACCTTCATGTAGCTTAAACCTGAATATCGGTGCCTTACATTCAAAGTCCATTTTGAAGGTTGCAGGCACTGTTTTCTTCAAATATACTTCAAGTGTTTGTTTCTCCCTTCATTCATGTGGTTAGGTACTTTTGGTGGTGTTTAAAATGCTTAGCTAAAGGATGCACTGAGCGCTCCAGCCTTTCAAGCCTGACTGAAACCATCAGTTCTGTATGCAGTATCTGAAAGCTACAACTGAAACAGCTTTGTTTTGACTTAAGACAGTCCATAGATGTGTCTGCTGGGAGCTCATCACTGAGTTTGTAAGTATTAAGAAATCCACTTCCTATAGATAGAACAGCCTGTCCCCTGCCTTTTCCTTTAAATGCTTTTCCCTCAAAATTTTGCATTTCATCTCTTGAAACTTCACACAGCATCTTCTGGCTTGTTTTTTCTGGTGAAAGATCACCCTTTAAGAACCATCAAACCTCTCCTGGCTGTCAGAACTTAAGGCGTAATTGTGTTGCCTCTCCGGGACTACTGATAGAAATTCAGGATTCCCCATTCCCACTCCAAAATGTTCTTTCTTTATTTGGAGAATGTGGAAAACAAAAACAAAATCGTGACTTGTAAGAGTTAGCTCACCCCCTGAGGAATTTTGTGGGACAGGAAAAAGACACATAGCCAGAGCACATCCTCCCTGCCAAATCTGAGGCACACGATGAGCAGAGGAGGGGTGTGTGAGTACCTCCTGAAAAATGTGTGAAACTCTCATGCAGGATGTTATGATCTATGTTTGGGCACTGCTGATCTTCTGCCGTTTGTCTCCTGATATTCCTCAATTTGATTCTTTGCAAATGCTTCAATCTTTCCGTTGAAATTTTAGGAAATTTGTTATTTTGCATGTTGTCTTTTTCTGTATGGACTCAGTCAAACAATTAAAACCTTTATGCACCTTCTGATTTTACTCCTTGTCTGAAACTTTCATTCACCTTTACTGCTTGTCTGAAGTTGCCAGTTTGAATTCTTCTTTACTGTATTTTTCTGAGCCATGAGATGTTTCCTCAGCGGAACCATGGGATGCTGCTTTTATGCAGGACCATGTTTTGCAGCTTCTGTCACCACACAGAACGTTGAGTGGTATTGTCCAGTGACTTGAGTTGTCTGAACGGGTGGAGAACATCTGTCAAGGTCCGTAGCCATGGAAGGAGTGTCACTTCTATCAGCTCATTCAGAATAGCTTTCTCTGAATTCCTCGAGATGTTTCTGTAGGGCTTGCTTAACTTGTGTGTTGAGTTACTGTTTGTGCACTTCAGATAAAACTAGTAGCTCCTTGGAGATACTGGTCTTGCAGACTTCAGTTGCCTGCTGCTTCTTGCAGATCATGAAATTTCTGGGAGCAATCTGCAGCACCTTGCTGAGTTCTTTTCTTTCTCGTCTGCCCACTTCTGAACCAGAAAAATGAGGGAAAGCGGTGCCATTCCACTGAACGTCATTAGTCACTGATGCTTTCTCCATCACTAGCTGTAACCTTTTTATAGAGTTCTTGACAGCTGCCTGTTTGTAGTTAAAGCTTCACATTATTGCCTTTTGTGGGTTGGAGCCTGGGTACCTTTGTCACCATGCTTCTTTCTACCTGCAGAGGTCAGTCCCCCTCACCGAGCCAGGTTCAGCTGAGCTTCAGACACCGCCTGTGAGATGATGAAGAGCCTACCTAACTGAATGGCTGGGGCCAATGTCTTCTGGTGGCGGCAGGGCGTATGCGTGAATTTCAGACTAGCTGGTAATGGGCAGGGAGCTTTTCTTCTGCAGACCTGTTCACACAGTAACCAGCTGACCCTCCTAAAAGCATCAGTAGAAATGTTGTGGAGAGATGAGGAGAAGTAGGCTAGATCTGTGTACATCCATGTTGTGACAACATACATAAGTGCCATGAGAATTAACTATTCTCTGTGTGGAGTTGTACCTGTCTTCTGGATCAGGAGACACATCTTTCCTCTGCCTGGACAAGCACTTTGTTCGTTGTCTCTTCTGTGCTGATGGACGGTGTGCTTCTTCCTCCATCGTGACTGCCTCCAAATCTGTTGGCCATCTGCATTTTCAGCTCTGACAATCTGCTTTAGCATCCTGTCATTGACTCTGTCTACCCCTTATCTGCCCCATTTAGTCAGGAATCAACCTTAAAGATGCACATAACACTTCATAACACCCAGCAGAAGATTTGGTTCTGCTCTGTTCCCACTTTCTTTCATCAGTGCAGTAATGTCTCTGTGTTCAACCGTGAATGATGAATGACATGTTTGTACGCAGTAGTGAATTGCAGTGCTGCTGCTTTTTCTGCCTTGCATCCTAATGAAAACCAAACGTCTGCCTACTGCTCACATTAAGATGAGGGCCAATGTGAAAGGGGTCATCCTCCTTTTTCTGCTACCGAAAGGAAAGGCTTCTTTGCATGGGCTGGCAGTAAGCTGGAAGTGGACCTGGATTTTAATGCTTGAGTTGGCATGGGAGAAGCAGTGTTGTGAAAGTGGAAGCCAATGAACTGGAGAAGGGGGAGGAGAGGAAAACTGTCTGCTTTTGATGGCAGTAGCATGTACAATCAGTAACAGCAATGGGCTGTGGATGGGAAGCTTGAAGTGCATGGTTTTTTTTTCAGTTGCTGGTGAAACTTAGGAAGTGGTACAGCGTGCTTTTGAATAGCAGGGACGTGCAAAAACCTCCTGTGTACAGGAGCAGTTGCCACTGGCAAGTGATCTTCTGCCCAGGCACTGGGAGAGATCTGTGCTTCCACGTGAGAGGTCAGGACCTGAGCATCTGTGTAAGGCTTCATGTTTGAACTGGTAGAGAGTAATTCTGAAAGAAGGAGGACTCTGAAGCCGTAGCTGCATAGCTTATTAGTTCCTAATTAATGCGAGGTGGTGGGAATGAAATAAAGAATCCCTTGTTTTCTGTGCACAGCTTAACATCCTGTAAATCCATGGTAAGAAGCTATTGAAAATATCACCCCCATGACAAACTATTTTTCAAACACTGTCATGCTTGAGAGCATGCTTTGTGGAGCTCGAGTGGAATTCTAAACCTGTTGTTTCCACAGTAAAGGAAATAATTAGTTGCTCTTGACTTTCAAAGCTGCATGCAACTGGTGACCTTTAATTTTGTCTCCTCTGTCCAGTATGCTCAGTGTGTAACAATATTGTGTTTTCTCCCATTTATTCCTGTCACATTCAGTAGCTTGTGGAATAATTAACTTTTAAGCATGTCCGTCTGCTTTGGCTACATCAAAGAGCTATTTTGGATTTTAGAGTGTTTAAAATCTCTTTTGAAATTTAAGAACTTATTTTGGTGCTTATGGAGAGAGTGTGTGGGCGGGCATGACTTGCTGTAGGCCTGTAATGTATTGGGATAAACTCCCTTTTCCGTCGCCCATGTCTTGGTAACAAAATGAGCTGGAGTTCATGCACTTTAAGAAGTGCGACAGTCATGTACATTCTCAAACCTAGGGGAGAGCAAATGTGATTAAAAAGATGTGTTCCTAACTGTATTTGACTCCGTATGTGAAAATCGAACAAACAAACAAACAAAAAATCAAAGTCCCTTGTTTGTAAAGACTTGCTCACAATTCTTGTTTTGTTTCCATAGTTTGCAACTTCATGTCTCATGAAAAGTGCCTCAAGAATGTCAAGATACCATGCTCATGTATCGCTCCGAGCCTTGTAAGGGTGAGTAAGCGCACGCTGCCGTGTCTTTTTCTTAAGGTAATAGCACAAATTTATCACAGTGAACGTGGTGTAGTACGGTAGTGGCTTGTTAAAATCGTAACGCTTAAATCAATTGTGTTAGTCATCGCTGAGGCTTTTATAGCTGCTCAAAGGCAAAGCTACGTTTCCTTCAAAAAGTCCCTGCTAAGAACAGCTGTGGATAGTCTGTCTTGGAAGAGTAGTTATCTGCATTCTTTAAATATTGCTAGGTGTTCCTACAATATTTAGGTGTGTCATTACCTGGAAGCCTCGTAATAATGGACTGAGGTGACTGATTGATATCGGTGCTCTCAGAAAACCATGCCGTGTGTCATACTAAAGAGTAACTCTGTACACCACTGAGTTTTTTACAGCAATTGCATCTTACTGGGAAAATGCCAAGCTTCTCTGCCTAGTGGAGGGGCAGTGTTTGCCTTCTGTTGGTTGCTGCATCTTAAGAATTTGCTTGTCCATAGAATAAAGTCATTGCATTAAAAGCATAGAATTTCAAAGCCAAAAAATCAGAGCACAGGACTTAATTGATGGTAATAATTAAAAATTATGTATTTTGGTAATTAATCAAGTACTTGATTTCAGATGCCCTGTGACTTTTTTCTCCCACAAGACTTCACGCTTAAGAGATTGCTTTTAAAGGGTGTGAAAGATGAATCAACTTTAAAGAAGATAATAGGATGCAACTAAGTATTAAGCTAAATTGAGGAGAAAACAAAGTGTATTACCTACTTGGAAAAGGATGACAGAAAAGGAAAAAAGGGACGAAGGAGATGAGAAACTTTACTAAAGAAGTAGTGAAACACTGCAAATACCTGAAGGAGCCATATGCAAAAGTCAAATGAGACCTGACTGTAAAGTCAGAATTACGTGCATTACAGACCTTGCTGACTAGAAGCACGTTTATGGGAACGCATTGTGTAGACCCAGGAACTTGTGAAGGGGAACTAATTCCCTTGTTTGTATCCTAAAAAGCTTTGCAAGTTCCTTTATGTTGTGAAAACCTATGTAGGGGATGAGACAGGAAAGTTTAAAACAATATGTGTCTCTAGTTACAGAAATGGATAGAGAGAAATTAACCACTCATTTTTCTTGAATTTGCTTTGTCTAGATGATAATGCTGTTAGACTTTCCTACACACTTCCTCTTCCCCACATACTTTTCATCTTGAGAGGTATAACTTAGGTGGCAAAAAGATGTGTGATACTATTTCACTGGCAATTTTCTATGTAAGAAATATTGCTCTAAGTCTTAGAACCCACAGTAAAGCGACATGTAGATAGTGAGAAATGCTGTTACTAAGAATTAGCATCTACTACTGTTTCAGTATGCTGGCGATCAGTCATTGCAGCATGGGAAAAGGAATGATGAGTCAAAAGATACAGGAATCTTTGCAAAGGCCTTTGCGGGGATGGTACAAATCCAACTGGTAAACATTCATTTAATTCAGAGTGTCGGAGCTGTAAACATTTGTGACTGCTTCTTTTGTGAATTTGCTCTAAATTTAATTAATTGTTCAAACCAGTGTTTGTTCCTTTGCTTTTGCATGGTAAAAATCCGGCATTTAAGCTTATTAATGTTTCTACTCACATCAATCATGGATGTCAGTGTAGCTTTTTTTCTTCTTTTCCTATTCTCTACCTCTCCCAACATGTGAATTTTATCTAACTGTTTATTGTTTACACATAGAATCTAACTATCCTGCTGTGCAGTGGAATATGTTTTATTGGAGTAGCATTGTCAGCCCTCAAACCTGTTCGCAGTTCACTGTAGCTGTGTTTAGCTGCAAGGAGTCTTCTGCATTATCCGTGTTGAGCTGTAGTGATTATGTTTTGAAAATACTGGGTTGTGCTATTCTTTCTGGACAGTCTAGTCCTCCTTGGCATGGTCATCCAAGTTGCATTAATCTTGGTCTGCTGTGCAAGTGAAGTCTGCTATATGAAAGATGTCGCTTTACATGCAGGCTCTGTTGAAGTAAATAGTGAACTTGGCATTTGCTTAAAAAACATAACAGCAAAAAACAAATGAATGTATACTTATAGAAAGTATGGAAAGCTTATTTTCTTAATATTCCTAATTTCATTTCAGATTATTTATTATTTATTGTTATGAAAAGATCCAACCTAAGAGGGGACACTGGGATTTTTTTTCTGGTAGTTCCATCTAGTATGTCAATATTCAGTGTATTACAGAAATAAGATTGATTTTTTTTTTTTTTTTAAAGCGGTGGATTTCATCTAGAGAAGATGGCAGTTCCTAAAGCTAGTCAGAGTATGTGTCATTTGATACTAAGTCAAACTGTCAGAGAATAATTTTTCAGCAGATGTTTCATGGAAACTTTTATTCCTGAGAGTAGGGTTTTCTTCCCAGGGTCAAGTAAAGGGCCACAGAGTCACAAGCATACCATGACTGCATCCAGCCTCAGATCGTTTTTGGTGAGTTCACTCTCAAGGCTGCCGTAAGAATTTTTTTCCACTATTGTTAATCATTATCACCTGCATTTAGTATTCCAGACTGGATCCAGGTCATATCGTTTCAAAACAAGACTTCATGGATCAGTCTTCTGAACAAATTTGTATTTTTATGGTTTGCAGGGAATACGATTTGTTTCACTGGTAAGATCTGGGCAACTTTTCCAATTTCAAACTCTCTCTACCCTACATTCCTTTAAGTATTTGCCTACTCGCAAGGTGGGGAGAGAGGCGGGGGGGGACGGGAACAGAAAGCAAAAAAAAGAAACCCACCCTCAAAACACCTAGCACCCAACAAATCCCAAAATAACGGTGAAAACAAACCTCTTTGGGTGTGAAATGTGATGTTTTGGTTTCCCTTGTTACATTGGAATTGAAACTGTATTACAAGTTCTTTACCCCTTAGATTTGCCATAGAATTGTGTGTGTCTTCTGTATAACTGTTCTTTGAAAACTAAATGGAAATGAGAGTATTTTAAAAGTGGTTTTAGTGAAGTTAAGCATTTGTTATGCTTATTTTTCGTTGTTATTGTGTTGGTGCATTGCTGTGATGGTTTCTAAACATTTCCACTTCAAGAAGGTTTGATAGGCTGCTCATTAAACTTTCTTGTGGTTTAGGTTTAGATCATCAGCTGGTTTAGGTCATCAGCTTCTCTTGAAGCTTTCTATGCTAAAAATAACACTTGGCTTTGTAGTTCAGAATATGGGTAGCCGCTGTGTTCAGGGATTGTGATAGTGAATGGGGAGGTTGTGGTGCTTGCAGAGCTCTTTGGTTGCCCTTGCCTGCTGACCTGAGTCCGTCCCTCTGGCTGCTGGATTCAGCTGAGTCCAAGTGGTTATTTGGGTCAGTTCCTCATGAACTGAAAGCAGAAGAGAGGAAAAAAGCATACTTGGGTTAGGGTAAGTCCCACTACCTCCCCTTCTGAAAATCTACTCTGTATTGGATGCTTCATACTTTCTACACACAATAGCAGCATCTGATTTTTCTGCATATGAAAGACTTCTATACTGGGACACAACCTCTTTTTTGTTTGCTTTCTTTCCCTACCTCTGTTCCCTGCCCAAGAAGGAATGGTGTTTCACGGGGTGTCCTAACAAAGTTTGGATCCCAAGCTGATCTTTTTAGTAAGGCCTGTTGCAATAGGACAAGGGGTAATGGTTTTAAACTATGTAGCTGTATCAATGACTCTTCAGGTTCAGAGTGGTATGAGATGTTACTGTGTTTTTCTTTTAATTCTTAATCTTTATCTTGATAAAAGGAGATGGACGTTTTTTTCCTCTGTAGCAGTAAAAGCAAGGAGTGATTGTCTTTTTCATGTGATGATCTCTTTCCAGTACAAAAAAAAAAAAGCAAGTCCAGGCAACTCTTAATTGCAGTGGAAAGCTCTTATACAAGTCTCATTTTCTAATAGAAGTACCATATATTCTTGATTTGAGATGATATGGAACTCACTGTATAGTTCCCATCCCAAAGGGTGTTTGAGAGCTTTTAGATAAGATCTCATGTCCTGTCACAGAGATCTGTAGGATGGAGAAATAAATTCCTGGATATCGTGAGGTCGTATATGGATTTGTGGATTATTCCCTTGCCATAGCCCAAATTAAAATTTTGACAACTAAATATTTGATTTTCTCATCTTTCTTGTCCTATGATGTGTTGAGACATCATTTTATTTTGTATTCTTAATCTGATCTCAGAACTTCTATATGAAATGTGTACTTAAAGTTGCTTTTTAACACCAACTGATACATCAAATGCTCTGAAAAAGAATGTCAATTTGGACACAACTGATGAGTAATTGACAGGCATTGTCCCTAAAAGGAAAAAGTAGAAACAGAGTACATTCGAGGTGCACACAGTGTGTTTAAGTAGTAGAAATCTTTTGCTACTAAACCAGAGAGGTTTCAAGCAAATAAAAGGGCTCTTTGTGATTACTGAGTAATAAGTAAGTAATTGAAAAGACGTCAATACTGGGAAAAGTTGAATCATAAAGTTGTTAGCTTCTCTCAGAGAGGTTGTGGTCTAGACAGTTAATTAACCTGGTCAGAATTATCATGAGGTGTACTCAGATGTGATCGCCATATCTACGTCTTCAGAGCAAAGGCTTTTGCTGTCAGAGTGAACCTTAGGAGCATTACATAAGGAAGTACTTTTGCACTGGAAACATCAGAATCTGTAGAACATGTTATTGTTTCAGAAACACTGTTTTAATTTGTATCACCAATTTTTTTTTTTGGCCTTGTATTGAGAGCAGTCTTTGAAAGACCCTACGTGACCACCCCTGTGGGCATTTCATGAAGATAGTTGCTTCCAAGCTGATTGTACTTATCCTTAAAATGCCACAGTGTTTTTAAACCGAAAACTAGTTAAATTCCTTTTGCTCAACCTTTGGAGGCTATTGTGAGAGTATTTGTATTCTTAGTTCTGTGTACCCTTTCCTACTTGGAAGCTGATCAGCCCCACACTACTGGAGATTCTGCAGCCCTGCTTTCTGTCTCTCTGGTGTGTTTTACAAAGTCGGGCCAAGTGTGAGTCTCTGATGTGATGGGGAAAGAGATGCGTGGGCAAAATAATACATCGAGACAGGCCTAGGAAAAGTTTTCAGTAGGTTGTTCTTTTTTAACACTCCCCAAGACAGCAGCTGTCACGCTGGCATTTGGTATATCTGTGTTTCTCTCATTCCCCTTTGGGCATGAAAGTCTTTGGCTCAGGATTCAGGCTAAAAACTTTCTCCTGCCTGAGTTGGTGAAAAAGCAGCTGCTCTGGGTGAAGAATAGGCCTTCCTGGAGCTATATTTTTCCCTGCTGACGTATCCAGAAGGTTGCAGACCAGTAAGACTTGACCTGACCTGACTCTTATCTATGAACTAGAGGGTTTGGGTGGTAGCTGGGCTGCTCTGAGCGTAGCGATTCCACCTTAGTGGAAGACCGCTTAAATTAATATCTGCTGTTGGGTACATGCTGGATACTCTGTGGCATTTCAGGATGAGGAACAATTTTAAAAGGCACTATGAAAAGAAAACAATTCTATCTTTTCTTTTTCTTCCAAAGTTTGGGTGTAAAGAGCAGTTTGTTACTGTTCTTTTTGTATGATGCAGAACTGCTGTGCATTTGCACAGGTTGCACTGAAGGGGTTAGAATCTACATTTTAGGCTTCTATAGGATCAAATTTTATTAGAGACTGATAGGAACTTCTACAGAAATGAGTTACATTCTGTAATGCTTTGGATTTCTTAACAAATGGCAGGAAGCAAAATAGGAACTAAAAGTATGTTGTCCATGAGTGCAAAGTCATTCTGGAGCTTATGCTGGAGTGTTACAACTATGCTTTCTGTTGATGGGCTTCTGATCAATACTGTAAGAGCACTTAGATGATGTTTAATGGTATTGCTAGAAGAAATTTTCTGTATTTTTCTGTGGAAATTGATTTTAGTGGTTTACATAGAGTAATTTAAGTAGTTGTATTGGAAAAGCGGTTTTAAACTCATCAATTATTAACTTTCTCTGTAGGCCACCTTATATGTTTGTACTTTGCTGTACTTATACAGGGGGATATAAATTAAAGAATAATACATAACATTTCATATTCTGACATGCTGCCTCACTGGCTTTCCCACTGAGTTTTGATTATTTTTTTTAATGTATTGAGTGCTGTCAATTTTTTTTTTCTTTTGTCAGCAACAAAAGAAATGTAGGGAGCTTCTGGGAGAAACATCATGTGATCGATGACTTTGTTATGTTGTATTTGGTTTTTAACTTTCTCTTTTTCCATCTTATTCCCATCTCATTTCCCACTAGGCTCTGCAGTGGTTTTATACCTGTTACTTCTAAAGCAAGTTAGAAAGATGACTCATAATAAACAAGGTTTCTTTGGCTTGTTTCAGAAAGAAATTGAAGGAACAAACTGTTTTCTTTTTTTTCCCTTCCCCACCCCCATTTCAGTCAGCAAGTTGTTCCCTTCTTTTTGACAGGGACTTGAGACTTCAGAGGATTGTTTGAATAGGGTCTGAACAACCGCAGAATTTAGACTTGGTCTCCTTCCCTTGAGTCTTCTAGATAAGTGCAGTCAGATCCTGAATAAGTTTGACTCCTGTCAAAGTCTTTTCTCAAATAAACACTGTTTTTCAAAAAATGACCTTGAATCTTTGATATGTGGAATGTCCTTTTTCTTCAGCGGAACCTTTCTGTGACAATAACGAAAAGCCTGCATTTCTATGCTGGGTGTAAGATAAAATAGCCAGACTCATGGCCAGGGCAGGAAAAGTTCTGTGTTTCAAACATGGGTTGTTGAGGGGATCAGATGCTCATTCTGGATGTCCAGAGCAGGTTATTGACACTCCAGAGCTAAAGAAGGTCTCTTCTGCATCTGATCTCAAGGGGAATACTGCTGCTTTGGCAACACCTGTTTCTCCTGTGCCTGGGGCAGTGGTGGGAGTAGGACAGGTAGATGGCTTGAAGGTGACAGCTGAAACCTGAAGACAGGATAGGAGGAGCAGAAAGGGTTTCCTGAAAAACATCCCACTAGGGCTTTTCAGTACTTCTCTCAATTGCTGTATCTGGCTGGGATTGTGCTCACATAGCCGTTCTTATTTTTTGTTTCTGCACTTGAACACATTGTGTAGGATGAATTTGGTCGAGTGACCTTCTTCCACCATGCTAGGATTGGACTTTTATTTTTGAAGTGAGTGGGACAAGAAAACAACTCTGACACTTTACCTCCAGAATACCTGAACCAGGTAACTTGTGTGTTACTGTGCAAGGAGGTTTGGTTTTTCCTTTCCTCTGAAGAAATAATATGAAGGTGCAAAAAAAGTGGGCAGGTATTATTATTATACCTGAACCCTGGTTAGGCTCTCCTGGGGATTATTTTTTTCCTCCAAGGATATATATTCTTTTTATGAATATGCATTATATGGCTAGAGTATTCTGATTTAAAAAAAATAATAATATTAAAATTCTGCAAGCCAACTGTGAACTTTGTGTCAGTTAGAGCTGGAGGGCTGCAAAGGAAGTAGGAGATGGACCCCAGAGTGTGGTTTGTCTATATTTTCAAATCTCGAGCTTGTGCATAAAGTAAAGACGTCAAGCTTTTGGAGGTAAGGATGTGTTGTAATATTGCACGTTGGAAATACTGATATGAAATCCTTTCATTAAGGTGCCCAGCAGCCCAGCATGATGGGGAGCCTGGGATCTGGACAGGCAATTTCCTGGACAGTCAGAGATCAAGGATTCCCTTAAACAACACGGTCTGCTGGGGCATTGAGCTGGTGACTCTGCTTGACCAGTCAACTGCTGTGTGTGATCTTGTTAACATCTGATAACAAAGGCATATCTCATACCTCTTTTAGTTCTGAGGAGGACTGGAAGAACCACAGTTCTTTACAGTTTGAGTGTTAGTGATTTTTCTTGATTAAACTTCCAGCAATGTTCCTTTCTCCTTGTGTTACGTCTGGCAAAACTTTATCTCACTTATTTCATTGTGCATGCTTGATGTATGGGATTGTTTAGTGTAACTGTCCTCATGCTTTCAGAGGCAGAAACACTGGTGGGAATTAGACCTTTATAACTGGAAGTGACTTTCTGGGTCATCAAACTCAGTGTTCCCAGTTTCTGTCAGATTTGCTGCTAGTGGTTCCCAGGAAGACTCTAATAGACAAGGAGAAAAATTCAAATCCTGCTCAGTAACTTTGGAAGATTGTTTACTAGCACATCTGTGAGGAAAAGAAGTGATCTGCGACTATGTGTATCTGTCTACATTTAGCCTGTATCCGGGGCTAAACAATAGCCAGCTGTTCTGTTACCCAGTGACCCCTTCCTACTCAACAAACGGAATCGGGAAAAGGAAGGAAGGCCCGTGTGTTGAGATAAGAACTATTTAATAATTGAAATAAAATTAAATGGAAAATAATAATAATATATGCAGACAAGTGATGTATAATGCAGTTGCTCACCATCCCTTGACCAGTGTCTAGCTCGTGCCTCACTAGTGATCCTGGAGCATGAAAATCCCAAAACTGCAATCCTGGAAGAAAGTGAGTAGGTCTTGGGAGCAGAATGACAGGTGAGATCCTCCTGGGATGGTGACCATTGAGGAAGAGAGACTGTCCCCAACGCACTTTCCAATTTATAGTGAGCATGATGTTACATAGTATGGAATATGCATTTGCCAATTTAGGTGTCAGTCTCCCTGGCCACACTCCCTCCAGGTACTTGGATGCCTGGGTCGTTAGCAAAAGTAAGTAGAAAAGTCCTGGAACACTATGGGTACCATGGCTGGCTACAAACTAAGACAAAGCGTCTTACCAACTTTATTCTCACCGAATCAGGTGCTGCAGTCTTCTTAAAAATGCGGCTTACTTTAGAAATGTAGCTTTCCTGAACAGAAAACTGATCTATGATTCTATCCCAGGGAAACCAGGACAGTATCTTAAGTCATTATTTCCAACTTTTTACTGGGCATGACTAATTTGATTTCACATCTAAATAACCATTATGTCAGCCTTTACTAGAAATATTTTTTTTTTCTGTGATGCAAGAACCACAATATAAATCTGATATGTTTGTCGTATCAGGAAGGACCTGTAAGATGCATAATACTAAATACCTAAATCACAGCAAACTTGTATGGAAGTAATTTGGATTGTAGGATTTTAAAGATGCAATTATGCTTCTTCCTTCTAATGTGAACGACAGTTTAACAAAGGTGTGCGTGCGTTTTGTAGGAAGAGTGGTCTCTAGAACAAGTATGAAGCTCAAGTATTCAAGTATTCAGTGTTTCTTATTCTTAATTTTTGATCTTTTCTTCTGTCATTCTTTTGGAACCGTCACTTCCAGTCTTTGTTATTGATCACTAAACAAGAAAAAACATCTGCCTTTTTAGGATAAGTGAGTAGTGTACTAGAAACACATTTGCTAGAACTGTTGGTACAGCTGTTGAGAAGAGGATATTGAAATGTATAATCTTTCACCTACAGTCAACAGGAACCGCAGTATGGATGTAGTTCAAGAGCTGGATCTCTGCACCATCCAGGCATTGAAGCTTTGAGGGGAGCTATGGGGAAACCAATGCCTTTGCCCTGATCAGCCAGTTGGGTGGGCTGCATTCGGAGACGAGGTGAAAGGCATGTGGAGAGAACTAGACTGTGGCAGCACTGAGATTTTAAAAATTGCTGAGTGTGTCTTTAGGATATCTTGTGTACATGTACAACTATTACTCTGTAATCATCCTTAATTCAATTAAGAATACTCGGGAGAGGAACTGTGATTCCAGGTAAGTCACATGGCACTGAACCCAAAGGAAGCCTTTAGGTTTGTAGTACTGTGAATTATCAAGAAGCCAAGTGGAATTTGAATGTACACATTATATATTAAACCACAATAATTTTATTTTTTGTAATTATTTAAAATAAAATATTCCAAATATATTTTTAAGTATTTTTTTAGTAAAGGATTATTTCCCTGTGTATTCGTTCTCTAAGTTTACTTGTATATACTGTCCTGTCTTGCATGATAAAGCAGTTTCTGTGAGTTGTAACTGACACTTTAAAAGTTGTGGCTGACGATGTCTTATGCATTCTTCCTTGACAGGTTCCAGTTGCACACTGTTTTGGGCCTCCAGGACATTACAAAAGAAAGTTTTGCACTGTGTGCAGAAAGTCACTAGAGTCACCTGCCTTTCGATGTGAAGGTAACTTAAAAAACCCTACTTCCATGTCCATCTCTGTTATCCAGTAACATATACTTTGTTTACATTGCATACCTTGAGGATATATGTGTACGCACACGTGTACACTTACTGTGTTTGAGTTTTTGGGTTGTTTATCACCCGCTCATTCGTTGTGGAAATGTGTACTTCAAATTAAGGAATAGTAAATAAAAAACCTTCAATGAATCACAAACTTTGTCCAATGTATGTGCTCTCTCAGCATTCTTCCAATTTACTTTGAGCAGTTCTATGGTGTGCAGTGAATGAATCCATGCCCGAGATGTGTAAAGAATGAGAAGCTATTATGGCAAAAGAAAGACTTTTGCTGTTGTTGTAATTTACTTGTGTTTCCAGTGGAAGCTTTTGATACAGGCAATCATCGGGTATTCATGTTTCTAAAACCTCCCTCTTTCTACAAAAGAATGGAATATAACTTTTCTGTGTTATTGGTCTCAGATATCTGTTGCTCGTAATGAGGATGAGGTGCCTTCAATGGAAAGATATTTAAAAATATTATTTGTCAAAATAGTACTGCTCTGAGTGTTCTGACATGGATTCTCTGAGAAAACAGTAATTAAAGAAATCACCCAAACACCAGAATTTTTATTTGAAAGACATGTTGGCATGAGTACTTGACTGATTTTGACGTGAGGCAACTCTTTAATTCTCCCTTGTCTTCCCCATCTTAAATGTCTAGTTGTTGCTGTTCAGTTGAAGTTGTGAGGTTGAATAGAATTTAATATTTTGAAGGAATATTACCTGTGAATTGTTTAAAAAATAATAAAAAAAGATAGTCTACTGAGAGAAGAACCAATTCAGTAGATATTTGAGATGTTTCAAAATTGCTATTATGCTAAAGACAGTCTCTTATTTAATATGGCCGTTTTTGTGTATGTGTAAGGGAAAGATTTCTCTTTGATCAGGACATTTAGACTTACAATGGTGCAGTGGTTTTGTTTCTGCTTTTGTCTGGTGAGTTGCATAACGAATCTAAACTGTGTTGTTCTGACTGGTGGGAGTCTGTCACTTAATATAGTTACCATGTGAGTTGGATGGTTTGGTGGGATGGGCAGAGAGCTACAGATACGACAGTCTTTTCTGATGATCTGTCTTAATAAGCCTCAGAGCTTCTATGGCATGAGATAAATGGAGACAATTTGGAAAGAAAATTTTTCCTAGCTATGTCGTCTTATCTCTTGAAAACAGCTTTAGTTTAGTGATCTATTTAAGTTAAAGCTTTCTAAATTTTGCTTTTGTATTCCTACTCTCTTAATTCTACTGTATTAGCATTGGACCCATTGCAAGGGAATATTTATTTTTACAGACGTTTCCATTTAAGTGCTCTTAAACAAGAAACATGTGAAATTGCATGTTATACAAGTGCCTGGACATTTTTTTTTCTGGTTCAGTGAAGGTTCTGAATTGTGTTCCTCACATGGATTAAACAGTTTCATTGTTTTGTGTGGCGTGACTTTTTGCTATCCTGTTTTCTGAATACCAGTAAGTCTACAACTTGTTTCTCTAGTACTTTTCCAAAATGTAGCTTAAAAATGGTAAATAAAATGAGGTTCATAAAACACACAAGATTCTTCCTTTAGTCTTCAAAATTACTTTCAGAATTTGTTTTCAAAGTCAGCTGTTTTAAGCTATATAGCTTTTAAATCCAGAGGGAGATGTTGAACTGTCTTCCTTTTTTTGCTTACTTCTAAGGACCTAGCTTAATTGTACAAGTCTACTGTTGGTTATGATGTTCTCTTCTGATACTGAAATTTAAAGAACTTTTCCTGGAATCTTTGCCATAATTATGATAGAAAAGAGGGTTAAGATGAAGTTACCTTTTCCAAACAAATGATTGACATCATTAGATGTACTTTTAAAATACTTTAAAGAACTTATTTTGGACTCTTCATATCTTACAATAAAAAAAAAAAATCTTGACAGGAAATTGAAAATTTTCAGAAAAGTACTTAACAAATTTTCAGACACCATGGGTACAGGGTGGGGCATCTGTTCTCAGAAATGAGCATGCATGTTTATTAACCCCTGGTGAGATTAGTACATACACTTCATTGGCAAAAATTACAATATTTAGCTTCCAAATTCTGCTGACAATTACTAATTGCTTTGCATAGCTGTTTTTGCTGTAGAATTCACTGGTAGCGGTTGAACTTGATGGTGAGAGTTGCTCTCCCTTTCTTTCCAAGAAGAAGAGCTGGAAAGAAAAAAAGAAAGGGAGTAACTCAAAAGTTTTTTCAGTGTGGAATCCTTTACAAAAGTTTTTTATAAAGTAACTGGGAGCAGCAAATTTACTGGGGAGGGGGTCATATAGCATTTTAAAGGTTGTTCTGCCAAGTTTATATATCTGAAATTAACTAACTTGATCTTTTGGCAATTATAGAGGAATTCATAGCACATTCATGACTAGCTTGAACAGAAAACCCTTATTCTGTTATGGGTTAAATAATTGCATAGATTATGGAAGGGCCGATAAAGACGAAACTTCTTTTTGTAGGCCCTCTGATTTGATTTGATCTTTGAACTTCATCTTTCCTGTCAGTGGGATAGCTGTCTTAAGAGTTTAACTCCTGTGACACTCCAGCCCTTTGCATGCACACGTTTTCTTTTTAGTTCTGAGTTGGGGTTGGTGTTAGAAGCAGGTGATGTGAATTAAACCAAGGGAAGGAAACCTGTCTGTGTTCTTACAAAGCATAGCAAAGAGCAGCGTGTGCCTATGTTAGCAGAATTAATGATGAAAACCCCAAAGCTTTTGTTAATTCCTTGAACCCATAATTTGGTCTACAGAAACTTTTTGCTGTTAGTAAGGATATGACTCAAAGCATCTGTCTTGCCTGGTAGCAAAACTGTAAAATATTCCTGTTATATCTAAGAATATGGAGAAATGTTAGTGGAGAGGAGGCTATGTCACACCTCATATAAAAGATCTGGAGCTCAGTAAAGACACACGGTATGGGGAGCTGTATGTGAAAGCTGTGGTTGACTTAGTAAGCCCAGTTTAGAGAGGCTTTGCTTTAGTGTGGCGGTAGATCATGGTCTTCTTCAGGGTTAGAATAAGACAATGTTGGTGCTGATCACCTTTTTAAAGCCCAGAGTGGTTTCAAAATAAGGTGTTGTTCGCTATGTAATTTAATACTGTTTTCAAGATACTTTCAGATAATGTTGCTAATGTGCAGTTGCCACCTCCTAATGTTCAGGTTTTTGTGATGTGCTTGGAGTGATAACCTGTTTGAGTGGAACAGAAAAAAAATACTTGAAGAATTTGACACTTGCCTCTTTGATTTACTCAACAAAAAATCATGTGCTTTCCCTGAGTACTTGTGTATACAAGTCTTTAAAAAGCAGCTAGAGGAGGATTCTTTTCATCCATCTCTGTCTGTGAGGTCTGTAGGGAACTTTCCGAACTCTTGCCATAATGAAGCTAGGTATTGAGATCTTTTAGCTGTATTTTTTTAATGACTGATCCTTTGCAGCGTGGCATTTTAGCTGTGGGGTTTTTCTTGTAGATTCTCTTTTCTTTCACATTTGATATTCAAGGCAGCTTTTAAATAATAAAGGTACTTTATCCAAAACCAAACTTGCCTAAAACTTTATAGGCTTCACTAAAACTTCATCCACCTACAGTATCTAACAGGTATTTTGGAATACAATGTTAAACTTACTTAGTTTAGTGTGCTGAAAAAATGATTATTTTCCTGACGATGAAATGGTAGTTTACTGCATGCAGACATAGCTTGGATAAATCTTCTCTGAGATTCAAATACTAGTTTATTCTGGTCAGGTTTAAAGTTAACTCCAATGAGTGTCATCTGGCAATGAAAAGGATTTGTTTCCTGAGTAAAACATACTGTCTGGCTGTTGCAGTCTCCCTGAGAATGACGTTCTCCAGTCATTTGGCATATTCTGATGTCAGTGCGTGTCGTATCTCTTGGCAAAGACAATTGAGTCCGTGCAGGTGTGCTCCGGGTCGGTGGCTGATCCGACCTCTGCACCCTCTCCCATGGGACCGTGAGCGAGAGGAGTCTGCGCTAGTGCCTTGCTGCCGTTTCGGCAGCAGTACCCCCTGCTTTGCAGGGGCTGGGGACTCAAACATGCCTCCTCCCTGTCTGCTTATGCTTCTGACAGCTGTAGGGATGGAGAGGGGATGGTCCAGCAGAAAAGCATCTGCTGCTTTGAACCCAGTCGTGAAGTGCCCACTTGCTCTGCGGTAGGGTTTGGGAAAGCGTTTGTAAACGGAATGGAGTATTGCTTCAAGACCACCATTACTTTACACTCAGGACTTGGTGGTATTTGGATGCAGAAGGAGAACTTTCTCTGTTTCTGTCAATGCTTCTAAGCGTCAGCTTTTTTTGATTTGGTTAAATCAAAGTAGACTTCAGGCATGATTATGTTGGAGTAGGCAGCGGTGCCTGTGGGACCGTGAGACAAAGCTACGATAAGCCAAACAGTTGTTACAAATTTAGTTTGCTGTATTGGAGGAAATATGGCAAGTGCTTATGAGCAAAATTAGCTCAGCCTTTCCTTTTACTTGCTGCAGTTTAACATAGAGGAAATGGAGCAACACACCGGACAATGCTGATAAACTTTTATTGCCTATCTTTGCTGAACTTGAAAGAGCACAAAGGAAAGAAAATGTGGTGCAAAAAGGTAGTGGAGGAGTATTGGAAGCAGGAGGAGAGAGGAAGGGAGGGAAGGGAGGGAGGAGCTGCAAAAGCCCCAGGGTTTCCAGCTTAAAGAAGTTTTCTTGTTTTCTTGCTTTTAGTTTGTGAGCTACATGTGCACACAGACTGTATCCTGTTTGCTTGCAGTGACTGCCGGCAGTGTCACCAGGATGGGCACCAGGACCACGTAAGTGCGGATCCCTCTGCAGCAGAAAGTGGTCACGGGGTTGTGGTGTGAGAACAGGGGCTACAGGAGTAGGAAGAGTGTCTTGGCCTTTTCTTTCCCGTGCTGCCAGTTATCGAAGCACTTTTGTTCCTTATTGGCAGGCAAAGGGAACATGTAGCTTCAGAATGTATCGCAAATATGGAGATAAATTCTGGCATATTCACAGTGCTTATTGAAGCCATCCTGAAAAGTCTGTGCAATGTATACAACGTCGTAATTAAAAAAAGAAAAAAAACAACCCAAGCATCTTATCTAAAAATTTGCAAAAGCTGGCATGGAACTATTTTTTTTTTTTTCCTATATGTTGAGCTATTGGCTGCATTGCATCCCTGACAAATGTTATCATGTTCCTCAGGCTTCCTGCAGCCTGTCTGAGGCAAGACTGCCCAGCTTCTCACTGTAAAATATGTGCATAATACTGACCTTTCAGGATTTTTTTTTGATGGAATATTGGTTTTGATGGACTGTGAAGAAAAAACACTGTGATAAAATTTTGATAGTTTGATAAACTTATTTCAGTGAAATGTAAGATTGTTCAGGTTCATATTTATAGTGAGAAAATACTTAATTCCTAGTCTGTGTTATTTTTCCTCAGAGCTGTTTGAATTGCTGATTTTGAAGTTAGGTTGAAGATATTTCTGTATCCTTTCATGTAATGCTAAGTTGTGATGTGTTTCCCCAGGATACTTATCACCACCACTGGAGGGAGGGAAACCTTTCTTCAAGTGCTCGTTGTGAAGTTTGCAAGAAAACCTGTGGCTCTTCTGAGGTGCTCTCTGGCATGAGATGTGAATGGTGTGGCATCCTGGTACGTTGTGCTGTTGCGTGTATTTGTGGGAACCGTGTGTGTATTCATCTATATGTATATGAATGCATATGCTTATTTCAACACTTTATATACCTACGCCGTATTTGTACACTTCATAAATACACTTTATAAATAAACTTATTTGTATAAATACATATATATATATATTTGAGTTAGATGGAAAATATTATTTTTTAACCTTCCCTCATTAGTCATTAAAATGAGTGATTCTCAAAATCACAGTTAAACTTTATGTAAATCTAATAGAATTAAGATTTAGCAGGGACTAATTGTTATAGATTTCTGCTTAGAACCCTGCAGTTACTTTTCCTGCATAAAAGCAAAATTTCTTTCAAAACACATGAATTCAGCAAGTTCAAAGACTTACTATTCTAATATACTTATTCCTCTTTCAGTGTAGAATAGTTCTTAACCTGTGTGGTTGTTTGGTTTTTTTTAAAGCTGCCAATATTGTTTTCTGTGTTTTTCTGTTCCCATGATGCGTGTTTAATTCCTATGCAACATGATGCAACCCTTTAATAATCTTCATGAAACCCACATCTTTTCGCATATTGATAGAGTCTGCTGTGTGGGTAACATTTGGTCCATCCACTTAATGCTTTCTCTTACTGAAACATGATGAAAGCTCAACGTAGCATCAGATGGGGTGGAAACTGAAAAGTATATGTAATAAATAATTAGTTTGCCACTTAATGCAACATAAGGTACTCTGTGTAATAATAATTTAAAATGAAACTGAAGTTATTCAGCATTTCAGGTATGATCTAAATAATATTTTTTTTAAATATCGTGAGGTTTGTATTCTTAATCTGATTCATAATTTCTGAAGTAGGGGAGGGGCTGTCTTTGCGGACAGTCTAACAAATGTAACATGCTACGTGGCCACGCATACATATTGAATATGTGTATTCAATAATGGCAGAAGATCTTGCACAAATATAAGGGCAGAAACTATGTTTTGGAATAAAACTCCAAACAGTGCTATTTCTGAATCTGCAAGTGGGTACAGCTGTGTAAGAGGGTATCACTGTTTTCAAGCTGTTGAGTATAACCTGCCTACCTTTCCCACCTACCCCAGTAAATACCTGTATAGCGTGGAAGATCCAGGTTTTGAGACCAAAACTTTAAACTTCTTCACATAGCTGTATAAAAACTTTTAGTTTTTAATAGAGCGGGTTTGTAGTACTTGGAGTACACATGTTAAGTACTCATCTTCACATGTTAAGACTTTCCATTACTGGTTATATAAAAAGTGAATAGAACAAGTGAAAATCTAGAGTGAAAAACGGGCCACTCATTTAATGAAGGTGATTTATTTGCAAAAGGTTTATATATGTCCTAGCCTGATTTTGCAATTCCAGTGCATATTTTTTTAATTAACAAATTTGTTTTCTTTGTATCTCACCAAGTTCTTAATTGATGCTTCTATTTATAGGCTCATGCTGCTTGCTACATAATTGTCACACCAGAATGTACTTTTGGAAGATTAAGGAACATGATTCTTCCTCCAAGCTGTGTGCAATTGTTTTCTCGCAACTTCAGCAAACTGCATTGTTTTCGAATATCAGAAAATTTGCAAACAGAATCAGGTAAAAACTTTTCAGTGTCAAATGCCACTAACTGATGAGCATGTTTAACCTGGTGTTGTAGCTATAACTTTGTGCTATTTCTTGGAAAGGATAGAGACTGTGTGCAAAATGCTGACACTTCTCTTTACTGGTGCAGGGCAATTTGAAAACTGTTGTTTAAATAGTAAGCATGCAGAAAGTGAAAACCTAAAATACAAAAATTTGCTTAGCAGATCAGTGTTTTAGCGTTGCTACAAACACTTGCTGAGTATGTGTTGGTTTTTATTAGGCATATCATGTATACAGATATTTTTATTTGCCAATTTGATTAAGCATCTGCCCTTTTAAGATTTCTGTGCGGAAAGGAAATCATGTGTTCAGCAGGGTAATGTTCTGCTGCCATCTAGAGTGTATGTTTGTTTAACAGCTCTTCAGGAACAAGAGAATTTTTTTAAGGCACTGAAGTATTTTCTAGTTGATGTTTTGATTGTTATGTCCTTGTAAAGCCTTTCTTTTGGTGCTTGAATACAATAGGAAAGCAAATAAATGGTAGGCAAAATATAGGTCATGGAAGTTAGTATAGGTCATATAGGACATGGAAGTCACGGAAGGTAAAGGCAGGGTCTGGGAGAATGAAGAACCGCCCACTGAAGGAGAAGATCAAGTTCGAGACCATCTAAAGAACCTGAAGGTGGACAAGTCCATGGGACCGGATGAGGTGCATCCACGGGTCCTGAGGGAACTGGCAGATGAAGTTGCTAAGCCACTATCCAGCATATTTGAGAAGTCGTGGCAGTCTGGTGAAGTTCCCAACAACTGGAAAAGGGGAAACATAGCCCCCATCTTTAAAAAGGGGAAAAAAGAAGAGCCAGGGAACTACAGGCCAGTCAGTCTCACCTCTGTGCCTGGCAAGATCATGGAGCAGATCCTCCTGGCGACTATGTTAAGGCACATAGAAAACAGGGAGGTGATTGGTGACAGCCAACATGGCTTCACTAAGGGCAAATCCTCGCCGACTAGTTTAGTGGCCTTCTATGATGAGGTTACAGCATTGATGGATAGGGGAAGAGCACCTGACATCATCTACCTGGACTTATCCAAAGCATTTGATACTGTCCCACACGACATCCTTGTCTCTAAACTGGAAAGATGTGGTTTTGATGGATGGACCACTCAGTGGATAAGGAATTGGCTGGATGGTTGCTCTCAAAGAGTTGTGGTCAACGGTTCAATGTCCATGTGGAGGCCTGTGATGAGTGGTGTTCCTCAGGGGTCGGTACTGGGACCAGTGCTATTTAACATCTTTGTTGGAGACATGGACAGTGGGATTGAGTGCACCCTCAGCAAGTTTGCAGATGACACCAAGTTGTGTGGTGTTGTGGACATGCTGGAGGGAAGGGATGCCATCCAGAGGGACCTTGACAGGCTGGAGAAGTGGGCCTGTGAGAACATCATGAAGTTCAACAAGGCCAAGTGCAAGGTCCTGCCCGTGGGTCGGGGCAATCCCAAGCACAAGTACAGGCTGGACGGAGAATGGATTGAGAGCAGCCCTGAGGAGGACTTGGGAGTGCTGGTGGATGAGAAGCTCAACATGAGCCGGCAATGTGCGCTGGCAGCCCAGAAAGCCAACTGGATCCTGGGCTGTATCAAAAGAATCCATGTGACCAGCAGGTCGAGGGAGGTGATTCTGCCCCTCTACTCTGCTCTTGTGAGACCCCACCTGGAATACTGTGTTCAGCTCTGGAGTCCACAACACAAGAACGACATGGAGCTACTGGAACGAGTCCAGAGGAGGGCCACAAAGATGATCCGAGGGCTGGAGCACCTCTGCTATGAAGACAGGCTGAGAGAGTTGGGGCTGTTCAGCCTGGAGAAGAGAAGGCTCCGGGTGATCTTATTGCAGCTTTCCAGTACCTAATGGGGGCCTACAGGAAGGCTGGAGAGGGACTTTTTCCAAGAGCGTGTAGTGATAGGACAAGGGGCAACGGATTTAAACTGAAAGAGGGCAGATTTAGGTTAGATATAAGAAAGAAATTCATTACATTGAGGGTGGTGAGGTACTGGAACAGGTTGCCCGGAGAAATTGTGGATGCCCCATCCTTGGAGGTGTTCAAGGCCAGGTTGAATGAGGCTTTGGACAACCTGGTGTAGTGGAGGATTTCCCTGCCCATGGCAGGGGGGTTGGAACTAGATGATCTTTGAGGTCCCTTCCAACCCTAACCATTCTATGATTCTATAAATATTTGCAACTGCACTTTTCTTAGCCTGACAAGTAGTTCTTGAACTTTCTGCTTTGAATATGTAGGTTTGGTTTTGGTGAAAGTAGTTGGTCACTAGCAGGAGCCATGTTCTCATGTGCAGAAGCTATAGTAGGAGTCCTGCTGCTGCATAAACTGCACATCCCTAAATCTACATAACCTAGATACACTAAAGTGACCTATAGAAGTGTGAAGGGAGAGAGGAGGTGTTATGTTGCTTTTGTTGGTTGGCATGTCTTTTGCAGTGAGTTATTTTTCTTTTTAATGGATGTTCTTGTTGGTGGGAGAAGGTGAAGTACAGCACGTACTTGAAAGTCATGGAGTTTTTAATGGTCCGACATCAGAAATACCAGAAATAAACAATCTGGATGAGCTTGGTTTTGCTGGAAGACTCATTACAAACCTTGATTCAAGTCTTTTGTTAGGTGTTCCACAAGTGTCCCAAAGGTTTAAGTAAAGATAAAATGGTATTATTATTAACAGAAGTTAATCACAAACCTTTTAAATAGCCTCTTCAGGTGTGGCTTTTCTGATGTTAACTAAGTTTGTCTTTTATACAGTGGTATGTTCCTTTAATATGTCAGACTTAAACTTTTTCTTTTCTAAGTACAGATTGGACACGTGGCACCTGAATGAAAGAATCTAAAGTTATAGCTGCCTCTTCTAATCTCTTCCTTCATTATTTTACGTTGCAGAAGAGAAGGTTTTTCATTTCAGGACTTAGGCTACATGCTAAGTATATGAGTTCATGTTACTCGTATTGAGGTTTGTTTCAAGTAGTAATGTTGTTTGCATTCCTTTAATTAAAATGTATGCGTTATACTTTGAATTGAGAGAATGCAGTGCAGATCATTCATAAACTGTTGGTCAGAAACAGACATATGGGGAAGTACTAAGTAACTTAATTTGGACCATTTCCTGTGCTTTAATGTAATATGAAAAACAACAACAACAACAACAAAAAAACAAAAATCCAATACAAAAATCCACCACATTTGGAAAGGCAGAATGTGTTTTTATAGTGCTCAGCCTATATCAGCATATACCTAGATAAAATATAGCAATACCCTGAAAAATCTCTCTGCTAACACTGGATCTCTTTTCTGCCAGTCTGTGAGAATTTCTGCTCCTTGGGCTCAGCTCCTTATTGCGTGATGGGCAGCGGTGTCTGTGGTTGGGGAGGCTGCTGACAACCAGGGGAGCAGGGACCAAGCCATGGGGACGCTCTCCTTTCCTCCTGCTATGGGTCCCGGGCGTACCTCTGAACCTCATGGCTGCCTGCAGCGCTTGACATCTTCCTTTTTTCCTGATCAATGGGCCGTGGTTGTGGCTCAGCACAAGGCACGGAGAATAATACTTGCAGTGTGGTACCTACCTTGCAGTCTACTGCACAGAAGGTGTTTTGTACTGTTTTCCCTTAGCCTATGATGGTATGTGACACTTGTTTTAGCACCTGGGTCATTGATGTTCAGGTACAAGTCCGATGCCTTCCTGTGTGGCTCCCTGTTAGACTGTTCACATCCTATTGAGGCTTGCTTTAAGACCTGTTGCTGGAGTTTTGCTGCTCTTGGTCATCTGCTAGAGATAAGCTGTCTGCAGGCCCCTGCCAAAAACACCTAATGGCATCACTATGCAGGTCTTTCCCTCTGCCTAGATTCTTCCTTAAAGGCAGAGCTGGCAATTGCCTTAAACTAATTCTTATATCATCCTGCATTGAGCAAGCTTGGTGCTCTGGCCTGGTAGTCCTTCTTTTTACCCTTCTTCACAGAACAGACCTCCGTTTTCTTTCAAAAACCCACTAGCTCCTGGTGTGTGCTGAAAGTTACCAAGACATGTCACAGGTCCAGTGGCTCCCTGAAACTCTTCAGAATGTGTTTGAAGCTCCTCTGACCACGGAACAACTCAGTACAGCTGCCCTGGGAGTTGCTGCAGCTTTTCCAGGGGGAGGCATAGGCTCCTGATGGCAGATCTCCATAAAGATTACAGGCACATTAGGGATGTTTCTGGAGGGCAAGGAGCATTTCAGCTTTTTTGAAGGATAATTAGCACTTCTGCCCTCACTTCTGTGGAATGTGTTGTGCAAGCATGCACATTCAGAAGTCCTCTCACCATAATATGCACAGGAGGTGCCTTTCTGTTACCGCAGCTGATGGACATCGCTCAGAAGATGGTGAAAAGACCAGTCTGGGGTATCAGAGAAGTGTCACTACCAAAGAAGTGTTGACAGTCTCCTGAGTTAAGTGCTGCAGGCACAGCACTCACCAGGCTGCTGGTTGGGAAGTGCCAGATGACATGTCCTAGGCAGAGAAAAAGCATATCATCTTTGGCCTTATGGGTAGCTTTTGCCATCGAGTAAATGATAAGCTTCTTGGCTAACATTCAGTGAACATCTCTGTGCTGCAAGTGGCTTTTCAAAACTCTTGGGCTACTGGGGGAAGCAATGTTAAAGTAGTTATCTCTCCTTCTTGTGAGTGAATCTTGTCTTAGAGTAGAATCATAAAATCATAGAATGGTTCAGGTTGGAAGGGACCTCAAAGATCATCTAGTTCCAACCCCCCTGCCATGGGCAGGGAACCCCCCTCTACAACAGGTTGCCCAAAGCCTCATCCAACCTGGCCTTGAACGCTTCCAGGGATGGGGCATCTACAACTTCTCTGGGCAACCTTTCCAGTGCCTCACCACCCTCTGAGTGAAAAATTTCTTCCTTATATCCAGTCTAAGTCTGCCCTCTTTCAGCTTAAATCCATTACCCCTTGTCCTATCACTACACGCTCTTGTAAAAAGTCCCTCCTCAGCTTTCCTGTAGGCTCCCTTTAGGTACTGGAAGGCTGCAATAAGATCACCCCGGAGCCTTCTCTTCTCCAGGCTGAACAGCCCCAACTCTCTCAGCCTGTCTTCATAGCAGAGGTGTTCCAGCCCTCGGATCATCTTTGTGGCCCTCCTCTGGACCTGCTCCAGCAGCTCCATGCCCTTGTTATGTTGAGGACTCCAGAGCTGAATGCAATGTTCCAGGTGGGGTCTCACGAGAGCAGAGTAGAGGGGCAGAATCACCTCCCTCGACCTGCTGGCCACGCTTCTTTTGATACAGCCCAGGATCCAGTTGGCTTTCTGGGCTGCCAGCGCACATTGCCAGCTCATGTTGAGCTTCTCATCCACCAGCACTCCCAAGTCCTCCTCAGGGCTGCTCTCAATCCATTCTCCGTCCAGCCTGTACTTGTGCTTGGGATTGCCCCGACCCACGTGCAGGACCTTGCACTTGGCCTTGTTGAACTTCATGAGGTTCTCACAGACCCACTTCTCCAGCCTGTCAAGGTCCCTCTGGATGGCATCCCTTCCCTCCAGCATGTCCACAACACCACACAACTTGGTGTCATCTGCAAACTTGCTGAGGGTGCACTCAATCCCACTGTCCAAGTCACCAACAAAGATGTTAAATCGCACTGGCCCTAGTACTGACCCCTGAGGAACACCACTCATCACAGGCCTCCACGTGGACGTTGAACCGTTGACCACAACTCTTTGAGAGCAACCATCCAGCCAATTCCTTATCCACTGAGTGGTCCATCCATCAAAACCACATCTTTCCAGTTTAGAGACAAGGATGTCGTGTGGGACAGTATCAAATGCTTTGGACAAGTCCATGTAGACGATGTCAGGTGCTCTTCCCCTATCCATCAATGCTGTAACCTCATCATAGAAGGCCACCAAATTAGTCGGGTAGGATTTGCCCTTAGTGAAGCCATGTTGGCTGTCACCAATCACCTCCCTGTTTTCTATGTGCCTTAACATAGTCGCCAGGAGGATCTGCTCCATGATCTTGCTGGGCACAGAGGTGAGACTGACTGGCCTGTAGTTCCCTGGCTCTTCTTTTTTTCCCTTTTTAAAGATGGGGGATATGTTTCCCCTTTTCCAGTCATTGGGAACTTCACCAGATTGCCATGACTTCTGAAATATGCTGGATAGTGGCTTAGCAACTTCATCTGCCAATTCCCTCAGGACCCGCGGATGCACCTCGTCTTGTCGCATGGACTTGTTCACCTTCAGGTTCTTAAGATGGTCTCGAACTTGATCTTCTCCTACAGTGGGCGGTTCTTCATTCTCCCAGTCCCTGCCTTTGCCTTCTGTGACTTGGGCTGTGCAGCTGGAGCTCTTGCCAGTGAAGACTGAGGCAAAGAAGTCATTGAGAACCTCAGCCTTCTCCATATCCTGGGAGCCAGGTCCCCCGTTTCCTTCCGGAGCGGGCCTACATTTTCCCTAGATCTCTTTTTATCACTGACATATCTATAGAAGTTTTTCTTGTTGCCTTTGATGTCCCTGGCCAGATTTAACTCTTATCAGGGCTTTAGCTTTCCTAACCTGATCTCTGGTTGCTTGGACAATCACTCTGTATTCTTCCCAGGCTACCTGTCCTTCTTTCCACCCTCTGTAGGCCTTCTTTTTGTGCCTGAGTTGGTCCAGGAGCTACTTGTTCATCCATGCAGGCCTCCTGGTGTTTCTACCTGACTTTCTCTTTGTTGGGATGCACCGCTCCTGAGCTTGAAGGAGGTGATCCTTGAATATTAACCAGCTTTCTTGGGCCCCTCTTCCCTCCAGGGCTTCATCCCATTGTACTCTATCGAGGAGATCCCTGAAGAGGCCAAAGTCTGCTCTCCTGAAATCCAGGGTAGTGAGCCTGCTGTGCATCCTCCTTGCTTCCCTAAGAATCTTGAATTCCACCATTTCATGATCGCTGCAGCCAAGGCTTTCCTTGAGCGTCACGTTCCCCACCAGTCCTTCATTGTTGGTGAGAACCAGGTCCAGCAAAGCACCTCTCCTTGTTGGTTCCTCTGCCACTTGGAGAAGGAAGTTATCATCCATGCATTCCAGGAACCTCCTGGATTGCCTATGCCCTGCTGTGTTGTCCTTCCAACAGATATCAGGGTGGCCGAAGTCCCCCTTGAGGATCAGGGCTCGTGAATGTGAGGCAGCTCCTATCTGTCTGTAGAGGGCCTCATCCACCTGGTCCTCCTGGTCAGGTGGTCTCTAGCAGACCCCTACTACTACGTCCCCTGTCCCTGCTCTGCCTTTAATCCTAACCCATAAGCTCTCAGTTGGGACCTCATCCGTCCCCAGGTGCAGCTCCATGCACTCCAGCTGGTCTTTGACATAGTGTGCAACCCCTCCTCCTCCTCTCCCTTGCCTATCCTTCCTAAAGAGCCTGTACCCTTCTATTCTGACACTCCGGTCATTGGATTCATCCCACCACGTCTCCATGATGCCAATAAGATCATATTCCAAGTATTTCAAAAGAAGTCATTAAACTTCATTGGAATAGTTTCAATATGCTGTTAGTGTAGATTTCCCTGCTATCCAGACTGAGGGAGAAAAAGTAATAAAAGAAAGATGTCAGCTTCTTCCCATCTAAACTTAGAAAAATGAGAGAGTTGGGAGCAATCAGGAATTCTTTCATTACTTATTGTTGTGTTTACTTATTCTTTATTAAATTTGATTTTGTCTGAAGTGAAATTCAAGAAGGCATTCAGCTTCCATTTATTTCAGAGTGTTTCAAGACCATTTTGTCTATATTTCTCTCCTATTGGAAATTTAATCTGTTTGTTAACAGGGAAAGTTTTTAAACCCTTCTTTTATATTTTAAAAATCCCAACCAAGAAACAATCTTGTAGTCAATTGAAGCCTTACCCAAATATTCAGTAAGTTACCTGATCCCCAGTTTACGACTCCTTTTAAGTAGCCTTCTTGACACGCTGTGATTGTGCTTGGAAGATTTTCCTGCATTAGGATTCTGACTTCCCTAGTACCTCTTTTGCTCTGAAGATCTGTCTTTACTGATTTTATTTTTTCTTTCTTGTTTTGTGCTTTGATTTCCTGCTTTCTCCTTCAACTGCAAGGCAAAGTTTTTATAAAGGTGTTGCCTGACATGTCTTTTTGGGAGCTTCCTCTGCATCCCAATCAAGACTAACTGGGTGTTTTAGTGGTTGGGAGTATGAATACCGTTATACGATCAGCACACTGGATTGGCTTACATGTCATGCTACTGCTACCCTTAGAGAAGAAAAATTTATCATGTTTAGATTTACACCAGTCCTCCTGTGTGGCCCTGAGTGTCAGGAATGAGAATGCAGTCAGGATGTTATCTTCACAGAAGCAAATGTAAATGTTAGAAAAGATAAAATAAAAGCTACTAAGTATTTTATATGTGATTTTTACAGTCTGTGTTATTATCTGATATGTTAGCTCCTAAGTTTTAGTGAGAGCGATGAGCTGCTGTCAAAGTCCTTTTCTGGAGTATGGTAACTTCTTTCTCTTTGAGTGTCAGCAAATCTATTTTTCAGTGATGGAAATAATTTATATAATACCTATACTTCTGACTGGAAAGCTGTTACTACAGTTCTTGGGCTGATTTGGTGATTTAAAACTTAATGGAAACCATTTATACTTTGCTCATAGACAAACCTGGAGAAAGGGATGAAGTGCAGTAGTTGCAATATTAAAGCTAATAGTAGAAGGACTTCAAATATACCTTCACTGTAATTACATGACAATGCAGGTTTGTTTTTTTAATGTTGTTTTTATGGTATGGATTATTACCATAAAATAGGCAGAAGAAGAAAGTGTGCTGGATTCTCTTGTGATAGCTTCTTTGATGGAAACCAACCTTAAATGACAAACACTCCCTCCCTGCCAGTGTTTAATTAAGCAAGAATCTTTTCTTAAAATGTTTCTTTTTTCACAGATGAAGATGATGATGTTGATGGATCAACACAGGGATCAGCAAAAGATATCCAGATTTCAACAGATTCAAGTAAGCAGAATTTTATTAAGTGGTGAATAGTCACCCATTCCAGTCTTTATTTATATAATCTTAACTTACTTTGCCTTATGAAAAAATTTTAAATGGCTATTTCTCTAATGCTAGGTGTCAATTTGAGGTCCAAAGTTTTGGTCCAACACACTTATCCAGGGTCTTGGAAATACCTCGTCACTATTTTCCTCTGTTAGATTGGCATAAGTGACAATCTGTTCATTACCCTGCCAAATCACCTTGGTAATCAAAGAAACAAAGTATGCTGTTAACAATCCATAGATAAGCAAACAATCTGAAGGGGAGACAGCATGTCTTCTCAAAGCCTTTCTGGATTTCAAGATAGTTGGATCCAAATCTTACTGAAGACACCAGGTGAATTTTTTTTTTTTTTTTTTTGTGCTTGGGCATGTTGCAGTAAAAGTGTGTGTGTTCCTGTGCATCAGGATTGAGCTGGGCTGGCTGCTGCTTATTCAGTTAAGTTCTTATGCGTGTGGAGTTTTCTGGGGCTGGTATTAGCTAAACTTTTATATTTCAGAAGATGAAGCCAACCGCGATTTAAGGCCATCTGACCTCCTATATCCATATTAGTAACTAGAAAAACATGGTACTTGCTACCTAACGTAACTGCATGGATTGTTGTAAAAACCAACATTTCAAATCCATAAATACAATTTTTTATCTCTTTTTTTTTTAGCCTAAAGTTCTTGCGGAATTAATAGGATAATTATGCAAATGCTGTTTGGATTTTTAAAAAATCCAACTCAATAAGTAATTAACTTAGTTATGGAAGGGATCTCAAGCACGCTCTTATTTCACTTCTTAAAATTTGAACCTGATGTCTCTTAATGACTGGAAGTTATGATCCACTACTGTGCTCCCATATTATGGGACCATGCTCTGACTGACTGCAGTTTCTCAGATAAACTTTGACTTTTTCCAGTGTTTTAAGTGATGTAAGCAGTTGAGTGTCAGGACTTTCACACTTCACCAACTAAGGCTATTTCCCTTACTCATGACTGTCAAAGAGAGCAAATCACGTATCCAGATATTTCAACTAGAGTGGTTGAAAGTACAGGACAATTCAGCTTTAGAAAGCCTTCTCCGAAGAAGGAAAAAAGATACGGAAATTGAGGGCAGGATACAAACTTTAGTATGTCTTGTATTCATACACAGTTTTGGCCTGTGGACTGGAGAAAGCAGCAGTAGATGGTACATTTTCAAGCCTCATGTGAAGAATTGTTACTTGTGTTTTAAAGAGAACAGTGGCTAAATGATTTGCTTCCTCTTAATACATTTTCGCAAAACAGAAAACAATGTAAAGCCCAGTAACTTTGCTATGGTTTAGAAAGCTCAGCAGGTAGGGAGTTGATTATAATGTCTCTTTAAACAAAGCATTCACACATACACAAAAAAAATTAAATGTTTGAAAGCTTTAGTTTAATGGTGTTAGAGGTCTCCAAATCTGGTACCCTAGTAGAGGTGAAGCTGCAGGAGCATCCTGTCCCCTCTGTGGCTAAGCAGGGTGAAGGTCTGTTAGTGAAAGAGTGTGTGTGCGTGTGTATACATGTATGTATTCTGATACATATATATGTATATATGTACATGTATGCGTGGCTTTGTGCACGTGTGTGTGTGTGTGCATGCATATATGCGCACACACCTGTTCCCCCAACATCTCTTGGTGGACCCCTAGCCCCCACGGTCTCTCCAGCAGTCATGCTGGACCTCCTGGTCCCTGCAGTAGTCATCTCTGCCAGGTATCTCACTCAGAGATGCACGCACGCTTACCTTGCAGGCCAGTGAGTCCAGCCTGGTGTTTGCTGGTGCTCACACAACAGCTGTCACTCTGGTTGCTGGCACCACAGATGCATGGGTCACAGTGACCTGCGGTCCTGCTTCCGTTGCTGCACTCAGCATATCCATATCATAGCATATACATATCCATATGTATACATGCATGCAGAAGAATGGAAACCACACTCAAAAAAGAGTTAGAAACAGCATTTAGGCAGAAGACAGGGCAAACTGTGCTGATCAGGTGCAGGGCATGGCCAGGCAGGTGCACCAACAGGCAACCTCTTTACGTGTGACCAGCTTCTTCTTTATCCATTTTCCTGTACTTGTTCCTCCCCAAACTGCCTTGATCCCTCCCTTCTATCACCTTTGGTTCCTCCCCTAAATATCCTGTAACAACTCTTGTACAATCCCAGAATGCTCTTCCCATGCATCTCATACTGCTCTACACCCTGAGTGACCTCCTCAGTCAGTAACGTGACCCACGGAGCTTCTTCTGCAGATGTACCTGCTGAGTGTCACCCCAGCTCATGGGGCTGATGGCCTTGCATCAGGGCAGAGCATGCTTTCTCTGATAACTTCTCTGAGAGAGTTATTTGGGTTCACTTGCCAGCCATTGTCCCTCTGTGCATGGGGAGTCATAACATAGCAGATTAAACATGATAGAGGCATGGTTATAGCATGCTGGACCTCTTCCACCCATCTCTAGGCAATACCATTTGTGTGATATGGGTCAAGATTGAGCTGCTCATTAGCTTCTGTGTGTTGACTCAGTATATCTGCCTCATCTTTTGGGATGTTACCATGCTGTCCCTCAGGAGTGTCTGAACTGAATTATATTCTAGAATATTGTAGCTTTTCTTAATTCCAGCTCTCCGTGTTTTACGGATGCATATTTTTAAAAACAGTGAAAACAAGTCAGAACAAATTGAATAATATTCTCTGGTAAAGACAAGCTTTTCCATAGGAAAGAAGCCAATAGGAAAGAATGCAAAGTCTGCAGATTAATGCTGGAAGAAAATTTGAATTAGTGGTCTGCATTCTCTTTTGTTTCTCTGCTGTTGTAGTAGGCTTGTTGAGTGAAATGTAATGTTAAAATATTTAAAGCTTAATTTTGGGAGATTAAATATGTTAAATCAACCATGAAATTAGCCTGACCATGAAAACAACACTATGCTTTCTGAGATGGTAGATTTAACAGACTTAGAGCAGGATGGAAAAGGGCTATAAGTCCTTGCGCCTGAGAACGTGAGCCAGCTTCTGAGGACTTGTCTACACAGTGATTGATGAACTTGAGAACTGCATAATATAGAGATAGTAGGATAAGCATCATGTGGATACTTTCATTAGTGTAGCATTGCATGAGGAAGGAGTTGAGCCCTAAAGTCCATTTTCATTCTAAAGTAATCATTAGTCATTCAGGAAATATATAACTGATAAAACTGCTCTGTATTGACAGACCTCAGCTAGCTGAGAGTGGAGGTAAAGAAGAGGATTCAAAGTGCTCCTTAGGGCTGCCTCTCAGAGGTGTGTGTTGTCTGTCCTTTCTGAGATGGGATGTTGGACTAGATTTTAACCAGCACAGATTATTCTTGTTTTCCTGGAGACAGAATTAATTGGTCTTGACTAAGATGCACCCACAGATGTAATCTGTCAAGATTGAGAAGTCAAAGGCAAACTTTTGGAAATCATTCCTATTATTTCATGGTAATATGAAGACTTGGTGGTAGGGAAAAAGAAAAAAAAAAAAGTTGATTTGTTCTATATATGCAACAAATTAATCCCAGAGGAGCTATCTCAGTAATTCCTGAAACAAAAAATGAGTTAAGAGCTCTTACTTGTGTGTCAATATGCAGGGATCTGGGAACATGAAAAGACCTTAGATTCTGCCCTATTTGCTCACCAGGAATCAATACAAACTGAAGGTACTTGGCTACTGTATAGTGAGGTCTAGGCAGCTTTTATTTATTTTAAAGCTTATCCATCATAGATAGTGGTTGAGATACGTTGCTTCTCCATGTCTTCAGCTTCTTTCCTCACAGAAGCTTCTGTTCAGTGTTACTCCAAGAGATACTCATTTACAAGTTGAATTGCTATACCTGGTGTTTTGCTGAACATGTGGGTTTTTTCCCCCAAGACTGTTTGCTTCACCTGAATTTGAAGATATTTTGAAAATTACGATTATGCTCAACTATGTTAATGAGTGAGTGGCTTAAGTGCTGGAAGTGGTTCTATATTTACTTTTCTTGGCTGAATTGTGTGTAACTACTGGGAAAAGAAAAATGACTGTTCTGAAAAATCTTTTCTTTTGCTTCACTTTCACCATTGCGCATGTCTTCCTTTCCTCTCCTTCCCTCAGCCTCCTTTGTCTGCCTTTCCTGACACTTGATATTGCCCACTGTTGTTCTCACTTCCTACCAAGTTGTGTTTTGTGGTCTTTCCCAGCTTGTCTCTCCCAACTCCCCTCCTTCCCCAAGCACATCATTTACTCCCCAGTATTGCTGCCTGTTTGTCTTGTTCCCTTTCAGTCTGCCTGTCCCACTCTTGTTCCTTGAATCCCTTTCCCCCTCATCCTTGATGTCTCTTACTAGTTGGTAGTCAAAATGTTGGCTGCTTTAGGTGTCTGTTTCAGGGAAGGCAAGCACCTCTTCTTCTCTACTTCCTGGTTTTATGGAAAATCTCTTCAAGAAGAAAGATTGAAAAAATCTTCCTGTGGTTCTGTAGGAGCATTGCCAGCAGGCTACGGAGAGATATTCACAAATGTTATTAGCTAGTGTTAATTTTTTCCCTGCTTTAGGGATTATCACGACAAGGCTTACCAGATTAAAAAATTAACTATAAGAATGATGTAGAGATCCATACTTTTTGGGTTGTTTCTGCGATTATGCATTCTCTTTGCTTTAACAACCTGCTAGTCTTGATGCTTGAGTACAGTTTCTTCGTAGCAGCCCACTGGAGATGTGTACAGGCATGTTTCAGGAGGTGTTTTGAGGGCTCAGACTATCTGTCCATATGTGTGTGTGACCCATTTGTCAGACAGGGACACGTGAAGAGCCCTGACCTGGGAGACTGTCTGCCCTGTGAGCGTCACTCAGCACCCACTGGCTGCATGTGAATTGTCTGCTTCAGTGTGTGCCCATCTTCCGCAGCACAAAATGCCACTGTGAAGAGAAGATCTGTCTGAAGGAGATTTTAGAGGAATCGGACTGAAGAGAGAAATGGGGGCTGTGGTGCTGTCAGCAAACATACTTTTGCCAGGCAGTGGTCTGCTCAGGTAGCTGTTCACCTGCCAAGTAAGGAAGATAAAATGTTCTTGTATTAGATAGACCCAAGTCATTGGCTTAGTGCTTGCTTGTGTCTTGTGCCAAATGTGCTGACGGCTTCAAGGAGACCTTGACTGTAATTCTGCAAGCAGGAACGAACTGTTTTCAGTAAGAAGCAAAGACAGCATCTGTGGATTTGAGCACTTTTTCCTGTACAGATACTTAGGAATATGTTCAGCCTTTGTAAAAAGGGTCACTGCACTCTGTTAAAACCATTTACAGATAACTAAGCATGTCACATGTTCCTCTGAAACATGATTTAAATGGATTTGGACACCTAAAGCTAGAAGGAGAAGCAAGTGAAACAAGACAAGTGGTGATACATACAACAGATGCTTGGAGAAGTTCTAAAAACCACCCTGAAGGAGACAGGTGAAGAAGTGGCTACCAGTATAAGAGGATGGCTATTTACACAGCTTTGTGCTTCAGAACTGTTTTGGTACTAGGGGGATTTTAGCTGGTCATGAAAAGAAATTCAGAGAAGTGACACACCTGCAAGTGGCTCTCCTGGAAGAGGAACAGCTGGAGAAAGGAAGAATCTGAGATTCTGAAAAATCTCTCTTCAATAAAAGAAAAAATACACAATTCTCACCTACTTTATTGCTGCATTGTAGGTTGTGAAAGATAGTACTGAAATAAACCAAAATTTGCCAATCACACTGATGTAATTTGAAGTAGTAGTGGCTAGAGAAGGAGAGCAGAAAGCGTGTGAATAGCACAAGGTTTTTTGAGAAGGATGGTTCTTGGTAAGCAGTGTTGCTAGAATTTAGACTTTTAAGAGTGAATTCCACCAATATGTTTGGTGTAGGCCTCTGGCTTGCTTCTGTGGCAAAAACATTCAAGAATACATAATTTTCCTATCCCTGCCACAAGCCGCACATAAGTCTTTTCAGAAGCTACGTCCTGTCTGTGGGGATTTGGAAGTCAAAGGACCTGAACTTTGGACTCATCAAATGCTGTTTTATCCTTTTCCCAGGAAAACTTGGTATCTTAGCCTCCCAAATCACATTCCGTAGTTTGGTGAATTATGCCTGGAGTTGACCTTTTTGTAGTTGTTTTTCCCCTTGTAAAGCATAAGCATGAAGAACAGGGTTTTTTAGCTCAGTATCCCATGATAAGACAAAAAGTAATGTGTTTTTTAGGAGGAGGTTCTGCTACTATGTAGTCTGATCCAACAGGAGAAGATAAAAGACGTTCGGCAGTGAGGTCTCACAAGGGCAGAGTAGAGGGGGAGAATCACCTCTCTCGACCTGCTGGCCACGCTCCTCTTGATGCAGCCCAGGGTGCGGTTGGCCTTCTGGGCTGCAAGAGCACATTGCCAGCTCGTATTGAGCTTCTAACATGGTTTAGGGACCCTGAAGGTGCAGGGTGAATGGTTGGACTTGATGATCTTGAGGGTCTCTTCTAACCAGATGATGATTCTATGATTCTTTCCAAGGCTAGTTATACAAATCAGACTGGCGTAAGACACCCCTTAACTTTCACGTTGTGGGTGTACGCTTGAATTAGTTGGGAAGTGTTTTTCTGAATGATAAATTGTGGTCAAATAAGTAACTGCTTGTTCTTTTATTGATGTGTCCCCAGAAGCTCATGTGCAAGAAAGCCATCTTTCATCAGGTTACAGTAAAAGTGACCCCGGTGAGGAGGACATTGACGAAGTTAAACATGAGTTTTCACTGATAAATTGAGCTTGTTTTGTATGATGGATAACCAGATTACTTTAAGAAAAGCAGGACTGAGCATATGTTGTATTTGTCTAAGGAACGTATACTTGAGCTTAGGACATTACTGCTGGTCTGTAGATCTCAACTCCTCCTTGCAAACCAGTTTATTTTAAGAGTCAAGCCAACTTTTTGAAACATGTGGCTGGTCTTAAGAAGTGGAAAGCTCATAAAAAATCTCCAGTTAAAATTGCTGGGGATTTTCTCAGGCCAGCTAGTATCTAACGAGAGCAGACTATGAAGGCAGTTGGAATGAAAACAAGTACTAAAACTTGGATGAATGTTTTTATTCTCAGATGGTTGTCTACCCTCTGGATTGCTAGAGAAAACAGTAGAGATTTTGATAATGTTATGGAAGTTCATACTCAGAACGTTGGCTGTGCTGTCAGTAACCAGTGTTTGCTGTGTTTTCTCAAGCTGTGTTAGCCCTAAAAAAGGTCACCCAGGACACAGAGTGTCTTTTGGTTAAAATTTGTGTATGCTAAAGTCACCATGGAGATTACTGACAGAAATATATTTCTAAAAGAATGTCACTCATTCTGACATTAATTCAGCAGGGTTTAAAGGAGTGAGCCACTTTCCGATGTGTGCTATAGTATCAATGCAATGGCAACAGAGTTTCAAGAATGTTTTAGAAGTGAGAGTTTCTGATATGTAAATGCTCCTTATATTGTGACTAAAAAAAATTGATAACAGACAACTACCAAGTTGATAATGGGGAAACTGAATAGCAAAATCCACCTGGTAATACTACTTTATTTAAAAAAAAAAAAACTTGATAAGTCCCAGTGTATCATATCCTATATCCCGAGCTCTCTACTCCAGTAGAATAATTTACTCTCCATTGCTGTAAAAAATGTGCCTCACGTGGAAATTGTGTGATTATTTTTCTTAAACCGATATTGTAAAATGTTTCAGCTAACTACTCTAAAGAGAGTACTTAAGAAATAGTCATATAAGAAAGAAGAAATTAGTGCTGTTCTTCCAAAGTTCATTCTTCTTGACAGGAGCCAGAAATAAACCTGCAAAACCAGAAGTGAAAAGATCTGTCACGTTGTAGGTACCATTTAGGAAGTCAGTAATTTTTTGCTTCTTCAATTTAACTCTTATTTAGGATTTTGATTCTTTTGCTTCCTGCTTAAACCCTTTGTGCTTTCACTTCAGTGTCCAAGTAGAAACCAGTAGCAAGCGGTGTCCCTCAAGGGTGGTCCGTACTGGGACAAGTATGGTTTAATATCTTCATCAATGACAAGTAGTGGGATAGAGTGAACCCTCAGTAAATTTGTGGATGACATCAAGCTGAGTAATACAGTTGATTCGCTAGAGGGAAGGGGTGCCATCTAGAGGGACCTTGACAGGATTAAGAAATGGGCTTATGTGAACCTCATGAAGTTCAACAAGGCCAAATGCAAGGTCCTGCACCTGGATCAGGATAATCCCAAGTATCAATACAAACTGGAGGATGTTGGGATTGAGAGGAGCCCTGCGGTGAAGGTCTTGGCAATACTGCCGAATGAAAAATTGGACATGAGCTGGCAATGTGCGCTTGCACCCCAGAAAGCCAACCTTGTTGGTTAAGCATGATTTCCCTTAATCCCTTAATAGGTCTGTGCTGACTACTCTCACTCCTTTGATATGTTTAAAAATGGTTTCCAGGATTAGTTGCTCAATCACTTTCCCAGAGATCAAGGTCAGGCAAGTCCTGGGGCACATCAAAAGAAGCGTGGCCAGCAGGTTAAGGGAGGTAGCTCTGCTCCTCTACTCTGCTCTGGCGAGACCCAGCTGTAGTACTGCGTTCAGCTCTGGGGACCCCAGTAGAAGACAAACATGAACCTGTTGGAGAGCGTCCAGAGGAAGGCCATGAAAATGATCAGAGGGATGGAACACCCTTCTATGAAGAAAGGCTGAGAGAGTTGGGCTTGTTCAATCTGGAGAAGAGAAGGCTCCAGGGAGACCTTGTTGTGGCCTTTCAGTACTGAAAGGGAGCTTGTAAGAAAGCTGGAGACAGACTTTTTAGCAGAGCCTGTAGCAATAGGACAAGGGGTGATGATTTTAAACTAAAAGGGATTTAATTTAGATTCTAGATTTAGAGTTTAGATCTAGACTAGGTATAAGGACAAAATTTTTTACAATGAGAGTGGTGAGACGCTGGAACAGGTTACTTAGTGAAGTTGTGAATACCCCATCATTGGAAGTGTTCAAGGTCAGGTTGAACACGGCTTTGATCAACCTGATCTAGTGGAAGATGTCTATGTCCATGGCAGGGTGTTTGGACTAGCTGATCTTTGAAGTTCCCTTCCAGTCCAAACTATTCTAGGATTCTATGGTGTTATTTATTCTGTTCATATCTCTCTTTCTCTCTCTCTTTTGTTGTGCAAGCATCCCTTGTACAGGCTTCTGTTCACAGTCATAGCATGGCTGAAGTTGTAGACAGTATGGAAATTATCTAGGCCAACCCCTTGCTCAAGCAGAGTCAATCAGAGCAATTTGTTCAAGGTTGTGTCCAGTCGAGTTTTGAATACCTCTGAGGATGGAGACTGCACAACTGTCCCTGGACAACCTATTCCAGTCTCACAGTAGAAAAGTGGGGTTTTTTTCTTAGGTTTAAATGTAACTTCTTGTGTTTCAGTTTGTGCCAGTTGCCTCTTGTCTCTTCACCTTTATACTCTCCCACTGATTACTTGTACACATGGATAAGACAACACTCAATCTTTTTTTCTCCAGCATGAACACTCCCAGCTCTCTCAGCATCTCCTCATTTGAGACATGCTTCAGTCCTGTCATCATCTTCATGGGCCCTCCCTGCATTCAATCCAGTACACTCCTGTCTATCTTGTACTGAAGAGCCCAGGAATGGGCACAGCTCTCCTGATGAGGTTTCAGCAAGGCTAAGTAGAGGGGAATAATCATTTTGGTCAACCTGCTGGCAATGCTGTTACTACCGAAGCCCAGGATGCTGTTGGCCATCTTTCCTTTAAGGGCGTGTCGCTCATTTACAGTCAGCTTGGTGTCTACCTGGACCTCCAGGGTATTTCTGTCAAACTTGCCTGGGTTATTGTCCAGGTACAGGGCTTGGCATTTCACTGTTTTGAACTTAATGAGGTTCCTGGTGGCCTATTTCTCCAGCCTGTTGAGGTCCCTCTGAATGTCAGCACACCCATCTGGTCTGTCAACCCAGTCTTGTGTCCTCTGCAAATGTGCTGAGGGTGTACTCTGTCCCATCATCTAGGTCATCAGTTAAGAGGCTAAACAATACTGGCCCCAGTATCAAGTTGCAACAGTACTCCACTGGTGACTGGCCTATAGCTGGACTTCACGCTTTGGTGCATAACCCTTTGAGTGCAGCAGCACAGCCAGTTTTCAGTCCACCTCTCTCTCCACTTAACCTAGTCCGTACTTCATCCATTTGTCTATGAGGCTGTTAAGGGATACAGTGTCAAAGCCTTACTAAAGTAAATAAAACCAACATCCAATGCTCTTCTCTTATCTGCCCAGCCAGCTGTCTCATCATAGAAAGCTACCTTGTTGGTTAAGCATGATTTCCCTTAATAGGTCTATGCTGAATACTCTCACTCCTTTTATACATTTAAAAATGGTTTCCAGGATTTGTTGCCCAATCACCTTCCCAGAGATCAAGGTCAGGCTGATCAGCCTGTGGTTCTTCAGATCCTCCTTCCCACCTTTCCTGAAGGTAAGGGTGATACTTGCTTTCTTCCAGTCCTCAGGAACCTCTCACAAACCACCATGACCTTTCCAAGATAATTGACAGTGGTCTTGCAACAACTTTACTACTGGTCTCAGGAGCCTTGGGATTGCCAATGACTGATCTTACCAGTAGAGATCAAGGCAAAGAAGGCAATCAGTGCCTCAGCCTTCTCCATGTCCTTTAAGATCAGGCCCCCATTCCCATTCGTCAGCAGGCTTACATTTTCCCTAGTTGTCCTTTTGCTGATCAAGTGCCTGCAGAAGCCTTTCTTGTTGCCCTTCATGTCCCCATCCCTGCATGTTTGGACAGTGTCTCTGTATTCCTTCTGCTTCGCCCAGCTCTGCTGTCTCTTGTGCATGTGCTTCCTTTTATGGTACAGTTAAGTCAGGAGCTCCTTGTTCATCCATGAGTGCTTCTACGACCTTTTGCTTTTTTTCCCCGATTGCTAGGGCAGGCCATTCTTGACATTGGAGGAGGCAATCCTTGAAAATCCACTGCTTCTCCTGGACCGCTCTGCTCTCCAGGACTGTATCCTATGGGCGTCTTCCAAGCAGGTTCCTGAAAAGGCCAAAGTCTGCTCTCCTGAAGTCCTGGCTTGTTGATACTGCTGTTTGCTTTATTCCTCTCCTTTCACGCTCCCGAACACTACCAGTTCATAGTCACTGCAGCCAGGGCTGTCCCCAGCCTTTACATCCCCAACCAGTTCTTCCTTGTTTGTAAGAACTGGGTCCAGCAAAGCATCTTCCTTCATCAGCTCATCACTTGTGCCGATGACAGAATTCTGACACATTCTAGAGACCTCTTAGATTACTAATGTTTGGCTGTCTTGAGCCACTGCCATACCTGCTGGAGGGACAAATCCTCTGTGAGGATCAGGGCCTGCAAATATGAGGCTTCTTGCAGTTGTCAGAAGAAAGCATCACTTGCTTTATCTACCACATCTTCCCAATTACGGCATTTGTAACAGACAGCCACCGTGTCACCCATCCACTGGTTTATCCACTACCCATAAGACATAAGCTCTTGCTGTCTCCATCATCCATCCTAAGGCAGAGCTCCAAGTGTCCTCACCGCCCTGACATCAGAGGGACTCATAGAAACTCCTCCTCCTCCTCACCATTATAGCCCGTCATTCCTCAACAGCCTGTGTCCACCCATGGTAGCACACCAATGGGGTGAGCTGTCACAACAGCTCTCCACGACCCCAATGAGATCGCAGCCCTGCACGGCACACAGACCTCCAGTTTCTCCTGGTTGTGCCTCATGCTGTGGGCAGTCATGTACGGGTGCTTCAGAGAGGTGCCCAGCTATGCCCATTTCCAGAGAAGGGTATGAGAGCTTTCCTCATACTCCTGGCTATAACTCCTGTTTATAACATCGATGCATGTGGGATGGACCACCTTCAGTCCTACTCTCCTCTAAAGGTCTCAAGATAAAACATTTTCTTGTTCCTGCATGGTTTATCATAGTTTCATAAATGCAAAAAGATTAAAGCTTTATACTGAATTACTGCCCAAATCCTGAGTTGGAAGTGATTGCTCCTGGAGTGATCTCACTCAGTTTTCTTCTCCTGTAAAGGGAAGTGCTGCTGCTGAAGCACCTGCCGATCAACATAGCCACTTCTGTCCTAGGAGAGACTAAGATGAGTTTGGAGTAGAATGGGAGGCTATACTGGTGATTGTTTTGCTGTGTAATTAGATCTTTATGTTACCTAATGAGAAGGTCCTTGTACACACATTGTGTGGAATTGTTAATGAAGAAAGGCCTTAATAAGTAGACAAGTCCAAATTGAAAAAGAAGTCTAAAGAGTAGCTGTTGCATCTGAAAATAATGAGAAATAAAGGTAACGAGAATGAAAGTAGCAGGATTTTTCTTTGAGGGTTATAGTCTTGTTTAAAAAAAGCCTGCTTTCAAACATAGTATTGGATGAAGCTTTAGGTCTGATGAACCTTTAGTTGTGCTCAGTGTCTGCCTTTGATTGGAATGACAGAATATACACTGAAACAGGAATAGGTGGATTAGACATGGCGTACCTGAGTTTCAGGTGGCTCTAGAAGTCTTGCAGAGCATCAATGAAGTGTCCTTACAAAGCAGTTACTCACTGCAGTGTTTCCTCTTAATTTGTTGCTGCAGCTTTGAAATACCCAATGATGCACGTCTGCCTGGGATTCTAGCTTCCTTTTCTCAGCTATCTGTTAGGGATGGTTTGGCTTTTAGCGCCTCCAGTTCCAGCTTTCCTTTTTCATCTTTCTGTGACAAATGGTAGTTCACTAATGTGGTTCTTCGAGCTCTCTGGGGAGTACATCAAAGAACTTGCAAAACTGAACAGCTCATGAGGTCTCTTAATAAAGGTGTGATCAGGAGAGGTCATAAGGTCTGTCTTGTTGGAATCTCCTTTTTGGTCTGGATTGATTGACCTGATTCCTTTCCATAGGCGGTAAGGACACACATGTGTGACTGATAATGTGAATTTGTTTTTAAAGCCTCTCAAAACCTGCCTGTTCTATGAGAATTTGGTTACAATCTGCTATTGCTCTTAAAATAGTTGCTTAAATAAGAGGAAGACTTGGTCATACAGTGGACTGTACCAGACTGAACCTTAACTCATCTTTTTGAAATGTCAACCTGAAATCCTTAACTCTTCATCTCTTTCAGAGATGCCTGTGAAACAACAACTTGTGCTCCATGGTTTGAGCGTGAATTCCATAAGGCTTTAGTGAAATTAAACACAGCAAAGGGTTGTAGTTGTTCATTTGCTGTACCTTCTTTCTTCTAGTTTTTCGGTTGTTCCTGTGTTTTTTGCTGTTGTCTGTACAGTTTACCAGGTACTTTAAGGACTGACTTTGGAAAGATGCTCTCAGAACTGGCAGTGCTTTGGGAGCGATTGCACTCTGTCTTTGTTTTTAAGTTGTTGAACTCACCAATAATAAATGCCATCTTGAATAGTGAGGATGAAGTAGTGATAACATTAACATAACCAATATAGTTACATATAAACATTAAAAGCCAGTGTAAAACTATGATATCTTAAATACTCTTCCTGTATCCGTTTTAAATTAACAGTAACAAAACAAAAATGAAAAGATTCAACCTTAAAGCTTGTGATGAATGAAACAGTTCAGTGGGTTAAAAGCAGGTTTTTAATAGTTCCATTGTATGCTTCCTATTCAGGTAGTTTTATGATTTGAGGGGTGTGTTATTGAAATACAATAATTGTTTTCATTCAGGTAAACAAACATTAAAGATATTTGATGGGAATGATGCAGTGAAACGCAATCAATTTCGACTGATTTCAGTTCCAAGGATTGCAAAAAATGAAGAAGTTGTGGTAAGATACCTGGTGAAGGTCAATATTCCAGTGTGATAAAGGGGCATATGATTGTATATTACAACAGTCAAAAGCTAACAGTTTTAAAAACCTAACTCGGCAACAACAAAATCTGTAAGTGGGCTATAATATTAAAATGTAATTTGACTTCTTCATTTAGTACTCTTATTTTAGAGCACCTGAAGAAGTGGTGGCCTACCTCTCTATAGCATAATGGGGACCACAGCATATCGCATGTTAATGCAGTCATTCTCCTTCCCTATGTGACACTGAAGTCTAATTTTACTGATGTTAGCAATACTGGGTAATCAACTCTTTAGATCTTCCTCCTCTTCTGTAGTATTTAGTGGTTTGGCATTTATGCTGGACCGCCACCACTATTGCACTTCAATTACTCAGCTTTGAAGACTGAAGCATACCATAGTTACCTCCACTCCTTGACTGTGAAAGTAATGAATTTTCAATTGCATAGTGGCCACTCCCCTGCTTTTCCAGTGCTGGGGTGGAAACACGAGTCAGTACTAAATCAAATGTTCTGTACAGATCTCAATTTACTGGGCTAGGCAGAGACCCCATACTGTGCAGAAATGAAGCCCAGAGCAGGTATGGGGTGGTGCACAGTAGAATTCAGCATGGTGAGGACTCAAAGTCATAAAGGTCTTAGCACAGGAGTCTGGAGAATTTATTACATCAGAATTTTGACAATTTAAACCTATAGCTCATTAAGACTTTTATCTTGATATTGTGCTCAAAATCAAGAAGAGTTTTGAAAGTGGTTTGTAGTGTTCTGCACGTCAAGGATCTTCAAGGAAAATTGTTTACAGTGCTGAAAACACGTTTATTTAGGAGTGCTACTTGCATTTCAAGCACACTGTACCAGGCTGCTGCTTATAATACCAGGGCAGATTAATACCAGTTCTCATAAGTGACTTACTGGGCTGTATTCACTGCAGCATCTGTGTTAGCAGAGGTGCTGCAGGCATGGGCCGATAATGGATGTAAAATTCCTGTGACTGCTTGCATCTTCCAAAAACAGCCCATACCTTTCCTCTTCACAGATGTGGGGTTCAGGGCAGCCTTCCGGCTGAGAAACTCACTAATTGTCAGCATCCCCTTAGTGCAAGAAGATTGAACATGCAGAGCTGGGCACAATCAACTGTAATTTACCATTTTCCTTGTGGAGTAAATTTTACATGCAGTGTGTATAGCTTTACTGGTGCTGAACTTTTACGTTTGATCTATGGAATTGAAATGACCATCACTTGACAAAAATACTGTGAGCTGTGTTCAGATCTATCAATATCTCAAGTTTTCTTTTTGTATCTTCCACTAAAGTTTGTTTTCAAAGCTTCGCTCGTTTTGTTTTTCACCTTTGCTATTTATCCACTGTCTTGTGCTTAAAACATGCATCGAAGGTTGGTTTCTTAAGTAAGGTATTTATAAATGTCTGTGGCTATACAGGTATTAACGGTGTCTTTTCAAGAAAATGTTAATTTATCTTGCTGTGTTGTAGGAGGCTGCTTTGAGGGCATACTACATAAATGATGACCAGCAGGAGTATGAGCTTCAGACCTTTACGCAGCAGGCGCTGCTGTCTGATGACGTTATCAACAGGAACAATGCTGCAGAGGACAGCAACTTGGGCTCGGTATTCCGAGAATCTGTTCCTGAAGCTTGGATCATCAGAGCCAAACCAAGGGACGAGGAAGTGATCAGAATTTATCCTGCCTGGCTGAAGTGAGTGTTTTCCTCCCTTATCACAAGGTTATCCTGCTTGGCTACGTTTGTCCTGTCTAGTCTAGCCCAGTGTGTTTCAGTCATTGAAGTCGCCCAAGTAGAACGGAGAATGTGGTTTCTTCTTCTGTATTTCAGGATTCTTCTGTTTATTTTTCTGAATGAGCAATGTGCATATTATTCATTTCCATGTCTGGAAACGTGCTTATGGGTTTCTTTACATGCACGGAACATATTGTACAACTTGTGCAGTTCTGTTATCCTGCATTTGTCCAAGAAGATACAACTTTACATTAACTGCATCTGTAAACAGATGATGACATACACGTCACTTGAAAGCTTGATGGTTTTTTGAAAGAGATATTAAGTAGGAAGAATTCAGTGTGAGTCCTGATGTGAAAATAGGAGGAAAAAAATATAGAAAAAAGTCTCTTCCATTTACCACTGAGACAATACACATTTTAAGCATATTTAGCAGTGGAAACAAGACTGGCTGGTGACTTACTCGTTTCTTAAGAGCAGTGGGATAAAATTTAAACATTTGTTTGTTTTACTAACTACATTGCCAAATTTTACAAAAGACTTGCAGGTAATTCTGTGTATAGGAAGAAACTAATTTGCAGTGTTACAATTATAGTGACCAGTTCCTTGAGATGAAAGTCTTTGCATGTCTGTGGGGCTGATACTGCATCTGCCATTGAGCCTCGGTGAACAACTTTCTTCAACTCATAGAAATTTCTGCATACCCCCATAGAGAATGTGTCACTTAGATCAAAAAGATACACACAGAACCGGTCAAATGAACGTCCTGAAATAAATATTTCTTTTCTCTCTAGGGTGGGAATGGCTTATGTTTCTCTGCGAGTAAATAAGGATAGCACTACGCAGACTGTGATCAAAGAAGTGCTTCCATTACTTGGAAGGCAGGTAAACAAAAGATCGTAAGCATGTCTGAATACCACCTGAGTGACCTTGAAGTAGAGCTTGTATGTTTTTCTCTTTAGAAAAATCATAATCAGTTCATTCGTGGTTAATGTGGATCTTGTTAATGTTTGGTAGATGATCTCTTGTGGCTGATACGATGCTCATAACTTTCTGCAGTCTTAATGGTAGACCTGGTTGCTCTGTACTGGAAGTTACCATCAGTCATTCTGGGTAAAGCAGATTTACTTGTATGAGCACAATGATTCTTGATGTGTGGGTGTTTTTTTTTTTCTGGTTGTTTATGTCTTGAGATATTTAAAATACACTTGTATGTAACTGCATTGCTAATCTTACCTTGTTAGGTAATGGGCAATTGCTATTAGGGTGATCATCCTTGTTTCCTACTCCTTTGCTCTGTAAAGGAAATCATAGAATATCTCAAGTTGGAAGAGACCCATAAGAATCATTGAGTCCAACTCCCTGCTCCACACAGGACTACCTAAAAGTGGATCATACGACTAAAAGCTCATCCAGGCACTCCTTGAACTCTTGACAGGCTTGATGCCATACGCCTTCCCTGGGGAGTCCGTTTCAATGACCGACCACTCTCTTGGTGAAGAACCTTTTTCCAATGTCCAATTTGAACTTCCCCTGACGTAACTTCATTCCATTTTCTCATGTCTTATTGCTGGTCACCAGAGAGAGGAGATCAGCACCTCCCCCTCCACTGCCCCCCCTTGAGGAAACTGTAGACTGTGATGAGGTCACCCCTCAGCCTTCTCTTCTCCAAGCTGAACAAATCAAGTGACCTCAGCCTGTCCTCATAAGTCTTGCCCTTGAGGCCTTTCAGCATCTTGGTTGCCCTTATCTGAACACACTCTAAAGTTTGATGTCCTTCTTATATTGAGATGCCCAGAACAGCAGACAGTACTTGAGGTGGGGTCACACCAATGCAGTGTAGAGTGGGACAATCGCCTCCCTCGACCAGCTATCTTGTGTTGTGTTTGATGCACCTCAGGACATGATCGGCCGTTTTGGCTGCCAGGGCATACTTTGGACTCATATTCAACTTGCCATCAATGCAAACCCTCAGATCTCTTTCTGTGGGGCTGCTCTTCAGCCTCTCGTCCCCCAGTTTGTACATATAACCAGGATTACCCTGTCCCAGGTGAAGAAATCCAGCACTTGCTCTTCTTAAATTTCATATGGTTGGTGATTGCCCAGCTCTCGAGTCTATCCAGATCTCTCTGTAAGGCACCTCTACCCTCGAGGGTGTTCACAGGTCCTCCTAGTTTAGTATCATCAGCAAACTTACTTAATGTGCATTTGATTCCTGCGTCCAGATCGTTTATAAAAACATTGAAGAGCACTGGCCCTAGAATTGAGCTCTGGGGAACCCCACTGGTGACTGGCCACCAGCCTCATGTAACCCCATTTACTGTAACTCTTTGAGCCTGACCCATCAGCTAATTGCTCACCTGACGTTTTGTGGACTTGTCTAGCTGTGTGCTGGACAGGTTATCCAGGAGGATACAGTGAGAAATATTACCAAAAGCTTTACTAAAATCCAAAAACACCACATCCACTGGCTTCCCTTGGTCAACTAAATGGATGACCTTCTCATAAAAAGAAATTAAGTTGGTTAAGCAGGGCTTTCCCCTTGTGAACCTGTACTGGCTGTGATCAATGACTGCATTGTCTCTCAAGTGTTTTTCAATTAACTCCCAGAATAACCATCTCTGAAACTTTACCAGGCACAAAAGTGAGCCAGGCCTGTGATTACCAAGGTCAGGGTCTTCCTTCTTGCCCTTCTTGAAAACTGGGACATTTGCCAGCTTCCAGTCAGCTGAGACCCCTCCAGACTCCCAAGACCATTGAAAATAACAGACAGTGGTCTCGCAGTGACGTCGGCCAGCTCTGTCAGTACCCTGCGATGAATCCCATCAGGCCCAATAGATTTATGTGCATCCAGTTGGAGCAGCAAGTCTCAAACAAGTCCAGAGTTGATTGGGTGTTTATCATTCATTCCCCCAGTCATTATCTTTCAACAAAGGGCTTCCCTGGAGCCTGTCATCAGTATTGAAGATAGATGTGAAGAAGGCATTAAATGTCTCTGCTCTGTCTGCGTCCTTATTTGTGAGGTAACTGGCCTCATCAAGTAACAGACCAACGTTATCTCTGATCCTTCTTTTGCTGTTAACATACTTTAAAACTTTAAAAAGCCCTTTTTGTTGTCCTTCACAGTGCTGGCCAGCTTGAACTCTAATCAAGCTTTGGCTACAAAGACTTTTTTTCCCTACAGGTGAAAAACATCTCTGTAGTCCTTAAGGACATTCTTTGCCATCTGCATTCCTTCCCACTGCTTTGGAAATTATTAAATACGTCTTGTAATCTTGTAGATGCACATGTTTTCCTTGGAAGATGATCTCTTTTCAGTCTGCCTGTCTGTCTCGCAGTTGGCACCAAGATAGCATGACTTTTAGGAAAGACGTTATTAGGTTTTGCAAGCGTGCCAAAGCACTGGCAATATCAATCGGATACTCAGCTGTGGAGGCATGAAGCTCTAGTGTGTGCATTTCATTCAGCAGCTGGGACTCGTGAGCACGCCAGCAGATCGGCACGCTTTCGCTGCTCTAGAGAACAGCCGTGCTCACACAGGGTGACCACCACCTTTTACATGACGACCACTGGTTATTTACAGGGTACGTAGGAATGTCATGAGGCTAGCTCTCTGCAGTAGGTGGTAATTGTAGATCTCTGTCTAGGTGTAGGTGGCTATGTAGCGCATGCAGCTTGTTTTGCGCCTTAGGATGGTTCTAAGATTGGGTTCCAGTCCTTTTCCTCAAGTGCTGTGGACCTTTTAACAAAAATTGGAGAATCTCTACTGAAGTCTTGTCTCGTCTGAAAAAAGTAACTGTCAAACAGTGGATAGTTGAATACTCTGGGGAGGATCTCCACGTTTCTGTATTTGGAAAGCTAGTTTGCTGTTGTAAGAGACTTAACTACTTAGCTCAATTGAAATTTCTCTGATATTGATAGTTTTTTAAAGGATTTTCTCCTTTTCCTGTACAAAGATGCGCATATAGGCAGTCTCTTACAGGAATGTCCCATAAGGAGCGTCTAAGGATTTTAGGCTTGTATAGTTTGGAGAAAAGTGGGCAACCTTGTTGCTCTCTACAGCTTCCTGAGGAGAGGAAGTGGAGAGGGAGGTGCTGATCTCTTCTCCCTGGTACCTAGTGATAGGACGCGTGGGAATGGTTCAAAGCTGTGCCAGGGGACGTTCAGATTTGACATTAGGAAGTGTTTCTTTACTGGGAGGCTGGTCAAACACTGGAACAGGCTTTCTAGAGAGCTGGTTGATGCCCCATGCCTGTCAGTGTTTGAAGTGTTTGGGCAATGACCTTAATAACATACTTCAACTTGGTCAGCCCTGAATTGGTCAGGCAGTTGGACTAGATGATCATTGATGCTTCCCTTCCAACTGAAATAGTCTAATCTCTTCTATTCTAGTTTATTCTTTTTAATATCCAGGATTTGCCTGTGCTGAAGATCCCCTCCAAGTCTGTTTCATCAAATTTCAGGCAAAGCAAATGTAGGCAGTTGAGGCTTTTAAAGCAAGATCATTTGTCCTCTGAGTCTCAAGGCCAAAAATCCTGAATATTGTATGTTTCCAGGATTGCAATAATCCTACTAAATGATTCAACTCTTGGCTGTGCCAGGTTTTCTTATCTGGCTGTGAGGGACTCAGGTGGTCCCTGGCAGTATAGTTTGAAGAAGAGACTGTGGCACATGTGAAGAGGGTTTTGTTCTATCAGTGCTGGTGAAGTGCCCCAGGAAATGGGGACCAGTCAGCCTGCTTTGGCGAAGCCTGTTTCCTGGGCCATGTTCTCAAAGAGCAAGTTCATGCCCAGTCCTGCCTACTTTCTCTGGAAGGACATGCTGGAAAATATCCTAGTTGAGCTGCTGGTCACTGAAAGGGGGTAGAGTTAACTGTGCTTTACAGCTGCCCCATCAATTTGGGGCTGTGAGCATGCGGCCATAGTTAAGGGCACGGGAGCTTGATGCCATGTGTGGAAGGCTGAGTGTGTAAAATGAAGATTATTCCTGCTTCAGGAGGAGTGGGTTAGGGGAATAACATCTTGGGTGATTTGAAATTGCTTGATTTTCCATGCTCTGTGTGTGCAGCATATAACACAATGTTAATGTAAACATTTGGCAAAATTATATTTCATTCGGAGACTACACTTACATGTTGCATCTTTTGGCAGATGGAGTGCCTCCAGAATTTCAAATTGGTGGAAATGCTTATGGGCAGTAAGCAAGGTAAGTGAAGCACTGACCAAAGGCACGTCTGAAACTGATCTTCTAGCTTTTTTGGTTTTTTTAATTTTTAACACAGTCACAGTTAATTGTTTTACAATAAATGCTTTCACAAATGAAATTTCACAAATCAGAATTCATGTTGAAATACTTAATCAGAAGTGATGTTGGTTCTTTTCAATCTTGTGTGTCCTGTGGGAATATGGTTCCCTTCTCTTTCCTCGTCACATAAAGGTTTATTAGTGGTTTCTGGTGGGTATTGAAACTTTGCCAAAGAACTCTGTTTTGGGGAGCTGCCTTTAACTGACAGAATGTTCTTAACTGCAGTTATTTAGTAAACATTAATTATAAAGTTCATTTGGCTCCCTTCTTTCTCTCCTCTTTCCCCCTGACACTGCCCCAACCAACCACACGTTTGAGTCCTGTGATAGTCCAAGGAGTGTGTGTGTGCTTTATGAAGTACAGAAATACGCAGTACTAGCATTGCTCAAGAGGTTTGTGGTCCTGCAGGAGCTGAGCTGGTGTTCTCCAAGTTCACATCCCTTTGTGCTTCATTATTTGTAAGGCTGCATGGAGAGATAAATAAAGCCACTGAAGTAGTCTGATGATGCCCTGGCCACATCCGAGTAAATATCTTTGTAGATCTTTGTAGTTCAAATACTGGACTGATACTTTGCTTTCTTTGTAAGCATTATGAGTAAGTTGTTTTATAAGGTTATTGTAGCCTGTGTCTTACCTTGGTTGGTTTCTGGTCCTCTGTTTTAAAGCTTCCTTTACAACATTGCTTTAGCTGGAAATTGTTAAAATTGTTTTAATATTTTAATGAAATACAGAAGTTGGTTATTACTGTAGTTGTCAGGGAATGTAGTTTAAAGTCTGCTGTCGAACAGCTTGTTACTGAAGTACTGCTTGTCTTTTGAGTGGCTTCAACCTGTTTCTGCCTTTTTTTAAAGGAGGCTGGTGTTTTAAGAACTGTGAACAAAGTCAGACTGTTCAAAGCACCTTGCGTGGCTTTTCTGTGGAATAATGAGTAGTTCAGGTCTGCATGGTCGTTTATGTTAATGTTCATTGTATGCAGAGTTGTGAATTTTTTTGTATCGTTTTTGGTTAATTGAGCCTGATAATAACTTACAGCGCTTTCAAACATGATTAATGTTCTTGCTGTCTCTAGTTCAGCGTATGGTCTTGGACAATCAAGAACTGATTCTTAACAGACTCAAGGACATAAGAAAGGTAAATATGAAAAAGAAACATGATGCTTCTTTATAGCAAGTAGAGTCCCCTTTCTTACAGAAAAAGTAAATAATCAGTTACCCCCTCAACTGGCACGTCTGTAGAGAAGCCAAGTGGTCGGACTGAAGTTTCTTTCTGTTCATGATATTCTCTAGGCATAGAGGACTTGATTGCTAAGTTCAGAACTACTTGGGATTTTGTTTCACGGTATCTTCTTGCCAAATGTCACGTAATTTATTTTTCTTTTTTGGTAGACTTCAATACGTCAGATGAATCAAACAAGATTTTACATTGTGGAAAACAGTAAATCGATTGTACGAGTAAATTTATTTGTTGGTGGCCTTCCACCTCAGCTTTCCCCTGAAGAATACACAAATATCCTCAAGGATGAATTGGCTATCAAAAGTAAGTAAGCAGGTACATTTTGAGATATATTCACCTGTACAGATTAAAATGTAGTAGCATCTATTGCTCCTTTTTGTTGTTTTTTTCTTAACATTTTCTGACCTTATTTGAAAAATCAGTCTGCCTTATACTCTCATAGGTTGTTTTTTTTAATTAATTTTAACGTGTTCTTGGTTGCATGAGAGATCTGACAGCTCATTATTCACGTTATTACATCGCTTGATTTATATGTGACAACACTGGGTTTTTTTTTTGTGAAAAAACATCACTTTTAGAATTGAACTTTACATACCTTACACCATTCAAATTATGGCAATGCATTTTTATTCCCTGTGCATGAATGTTCCTCGTCTTTATTAATCTCGTGACATTTTTTGAGTGGGCTGTCCTCCATGTTGTTAATGAGCTCTGTGCCTGGTTATGGAGAAGTATGAGCAATGTGTGGGAACACATATGGACAAGCACTCAGTGAAAAGAATTTTATTTTTAATTTTCAAAGAAGTGTAGTTGATTTTTCGTAATAGTCTTTCAACCAATGTGTTCTATGAACAGTGCCAGGAATGCATTGTGCTTTTTTGTTTCACAAAAAGAAGCGTTTTTCCCAATCTTTCATGTAACTTCAAGAGGAATTAAGCTTTAAATGCCAGAAAGAATTCATAGTCACCTTTTATGAAAATCAGTTTAGCTTTTCTAACTTGCAAAGTAAACTTAGGAGAGGGAAAGTGTTAGCTGGAGGTTCTCCCTATATTTGTATAACTTTTAATATTTATTTATATTATATTTATGTAACTTTTAAAAATATTTTAAATATTTACTCTAAATGTGCCCAAGGTTTTATGTGTTTATATTTTTACTCTTTGCAGCAAATGTAGTCTCTGTGACTCATGTTTATCAAGCACAAGGTAAGCATTAAGATTTTTTACTCTTGCAAACAGTGTCTATTTTCAAAACTGCAGCCTAATACTAGAGGCTCTAAGCTCAGAGTATGTTAGTCTTACTGCATAAGCAAAAAGCCCTTCAGATAGAATGTAACACATATTTATGAAGAGCAGTGGATTAGTGTTACCTTATTAAAAAAAATTAAAAGGTTGACTTCATGCCTTGTGCACCAGAAAATGGTGATATTTCATCATAAAAATAATTTTTGAAGTTGCACTTCAACCGAATAGTCTAACACTACTGGACTTTTAAAAACCCCTCAAGTGCACTCTCTTTATTTTGACTTCTAAAATACTATAATTCAGTACTGCTTTTGAACTTGATGGGATTGTTTCACAGTCACTGTTTCCTAGCACGGTGTTCAGTGGGGGTTCAGTTGCTGGAAGCCTGAAGAAAATCAGTACACTCATCTCTGCATTCATCCTTTGAACTGTTGCTTTCCTTTTGCTGCACAAATTTTATTTCAGCAAGGTCAGAGAAGCTGTGAGGCTTCTGAGAGCCAGAGCAGCAGTGGCTCTGTGCAGCTTTAGTGCAGTCGTCAGGTGGAGGTCTGCATTTGGTAAAACTTAAAAGTGTGGAATTCATCTTTTGTATGTTTAGGTGTCCATGTCTGAGATGTTTCACGGCCTTTGACAGGTTTAACTTTCACGATTGCTAAATGAATCTTCCTGTAGCGTGGTTTTGAAGACTGATGCATGCTTCCTTTGTGCATTTACTGTCTCCACATGGCTAGTTAATACCGATTTTTTTTTTCCTAAGGAAAACCATAAAGCCTTCAGATGTGTCTTCTACTTTTCATGTTTGTCAGTGGTTTTGTGTTACTCTTCTCATGTCACAGCTTCATTTAAATGGAATTTACCTGCACAGGGTTTTTTTAGATGTTTCTGCTTTATGTGGTTTCTATTGTCCTTTGTGTGTTTTCACTTTCTGAGTATTTTTGTTTCGGATAACTTCCTGACTTTCACTTTTTGCTGCAGCCAGGTTGTGTTACCAACACATGAGCTTATATCTCATGTGCTGTCTTGTTATGCACTTTGTTCTTGTTCTGCACTTTGTTCTTGTTCTGCTCTGTTTTCCTCCTCACTAAATATCATATTTTAAACTAACTTGTCAGTATTTTCTTTTCTTTTATTTTTCTCTTTTGCCTTCCCTTCTTCCCCAACTTCCCCATACAGGACCTAAGCTGACATAAAGATCTTAAACTGATTCTCAAACCAAATCTTTGCTTGTAATAATTCTTACTGAGATACGGTCAATGAATGGAACTACTGGATTTTTAATAGTGAGATACAAAATGAAACATGATACCTTTGTCACTTTCACATGATGAGAACGGCCTATTAGTTACAATAAAGAGTATGGAAATAGGCCATACGTCTGAAGCTCAAAGGAAGTGTTTAAATACACATTATTTCTGTGCTGCTGTTCTTCTTGTCCTCAAACTACTTAGCTTTAACAAAGCTAAGGGTGTGTTTGGGGGTATGAGGGAAGGCTTAAAACCCAAAACAGCCCAATTCGCTGATAACCAACAACCACAAGTGTTGCACAGTAACTTTTACTGAATAACATCCTGTGTTAACTTTCGCTGTGATGATACTGACTTCCTAACAATAACAGAAAATACAAAATGTAGTTCTGATGCCTCTTTACAGGTGCTGTTGTACTCGAAATTTCCTGCTTTTCTGAAGCTGAAAGAATATATATGCTCGTTAAAGATACAACTGTCAATGACAAGCCTCTGCATGCCGTGGTGATTCCTGAAGTTATGGTAAGAGTTGGGTTTGAATTTAAAATGTGTCTTTAAAAGGAAGACAACTACCTTAGGACTTTTTCTGCTGGAAGTAAATGAAAATACATTTTGTTCAAAGGAGCCATACAGTGAGTTTCTGTAAGTAGTGCGAATGGAAAAAAAATACTTCATATATATGATATACTTATTTGGGTTAAGTCACTTGTTCTGTTACTGTTGAGTTGTCAGGAATAACTATACAAGTGCATAACTATACAACTGTAAAGTGGAGAAAATGAAAATTCTCTTTTTCCTCTTTATTTCTTTCAGTGATCAGAAAGTTAGGTGGGGTTTTAGTTTTGGCTGGCATGTCTTAAAACACTTACAACAACTTTGTTTGGAGGACTAAATGTATTTCCTCGGTAACCATGAGGTAAAAGTACTGCTGCTAATCTTCACATTTGCAGTATCTTCATTTCCCTCATTCTGTAGCAGAGGGAGTTCGACCTTGTTTAAATGCTGCATTGTGGATATCAGAGGAAAATACTCTTTTGAAAGACTTAATGCAAGAGTCCTTTCACAAATTCAGGCTTGATTCTGATTATTAATTTTTATGGTTACAAATCACTTTCCTGTGAATCACTTAGTTTAATAATAGGTTTCATATTAATAAAGCAGATTCAGGGTGAAAAGTGCAATGGTTCACTGAGCAAAGTGATTTTTAACTAGGATGATGTAGATTCTGTCCAAAAGAGAGTGTGGCCATAGTTACTTTCTGCTGAGCTGTTGTGTATCTTGCAGTTACTGTCTTTCTGGAGTTGAATGACGGTAAGTGAAGTGAGGGTCTTGGTTTGATGACTTAGAACTTCCATTGAAAACTTAAAAAACTGTGAACTATGGGAACTATGAAACAACTTTATATGGGAGGGTCTCCAGTTCAATAGCCATGGTTGCATACTGACTTAACTGCTTTTACCATTTGAAGAGTCCCGTGCTTGTCAAAGTTTTCTGAAGGCAAAATTATTTTGTTATATGAGCAGATACTAGTGGCAGTGCTTACATGAAACTGGCAAGATTAGAAACTATCCCCCCTCCAAAAAAAGTGAGAGGCTTGGTCTTGTGTCTGCAGAGGCTTTGTGTTTTGTGAGATTCTTATGAACCAAGGTCCCTCCTCATCCAAATTATGTTTGCGTTTCTATTACCAGGAACAGAAGACAGCATGAAGATGAGACTGCTTCTGGTTGCTTGTTTTCAGTGGTTTTTAGGCAAATGCATTATGAGCCTAGATTTTGTGCACAATGTGTGAAGTTGAACATACTCCACTGTTGATTACTTGTGTCTGGTTTTCTGACACTAGATATGTTTGAAGTGAACTTCTTGATGCCAGGAAAATACGAATAATGCTATCTTATCTGATGCAAGATATTTTTTAGAATCTCCAGTTCAGGGCATTGCTAGGGATGAATTTCTAATACAGAAGAAGGAGAGAGGGGCTGTACATGTGCACATACATTTTGTTTCCATTTCAGCATGTATTGTTTATATTTGGTCATCTCACTGAAATCAGCCAAGAGTTAAATCTAAATAATATTTCAAGTGTTGTTTGTATGTTCTTTGGCCACTCAGCTTATGCCATTCTCTCATTACCCAGAGTAGACTAATCAGTGATTGTTGACCCTACTTTGGGTAGCAATTGGACTAGATGACCTCCTGAAGTACTTTCCAACCTAGATTATCCTTTTATCCTACGATACTGTAAGCCTTTGTTTATATATATGACCATTTAAATGCAGCACCAGGAAATACTTACACAGGAACTGAGCACAATATTAAATTTATACTGTCTTTGACATTGCTCTTATGGGTGAAATACAAAGAAATAGAGAGTGAAGGGTGAATGTGAAGTCTCAGAAGAAGAATGGGTGATAAAACAAAGGCCACAGGGTTTCAGTTAGTGAATGTTTTCTCCAAATTGCAACTTAACAAACAAACAAACATAACAAATCTTAAAAGTCAATAAAAGCACAGAAGTAAATTGGTGCTTTGCAGGTCGCTAGTGAAAGACATGGCAGGGCTGAATCTTTGAATTGAAAGCTAATTTACCAGAACTCCTTTTGCAGTACTGGCAAACAAGGAAATCGGCAGAGTTGTATGAGGCCAATATCAGCACAAAGGTGACAAGTTTTTGTGGCTCCACCACTAATGCCACTTGCCAGTGGAGTACTGATGTACTGTATTTAGGTTCCTTAACAGTAGTAGAAAAAGATGTGGGAATTTCACAAATGGGTGAAACTTTGCATTTCAATCTTTCCACTAATTCCTCACACAAATGTGTCCAACTTAAAAGTGTGATAGTTTAATGACCCTTTTAGTCAAAACACTGTGAAAGATTGCTTTCCACTCTTCTTCCACTGCCACAGTTCCCCAAAAAGTAAAGAAAAGGCTTGAGCTCCTGCTGTGTTGACCCAGCTGCTGCTCAGGTTGCGTTGGGAGGCCTTGCACATCAGTCCTCATCAGATTCAATGACTACTCTCTGGCCAGAGTGAAGGAAGTTTGTGCTTGGGGCATCATGAGTCCTTGCACATGGGAGATGCTGCAGACAGCCTGCTTGCAAATGTGGAATTTTACTTGTCACTTAGAGGTATCAGCAGTTCCTGGAGACAGCCCACCACCCTGGGAGATGCGCTGTGGTTGTCGTGCTGGCAGGCCTGTGGCACAGAATGCCTTGTTTGGCTTCGTTGTGAGATGCGATTACCCAGTACGCTCAACGGAAAGGGGATTAGCGTGGATAATAAATATCTTGCCCCAGCCTGCAGACGCGTCGTGCTAATCCTGACAAATTAAGCAATTCCTAGTGACCGTCACAGTGTCTAAATCACACGGCCTCCTTCAGCTGTCTCTAAGAAACGAGCAATAAATTCCTTCCTGAACGCCACCCAACACAAAACCTCTCTGCAGATTTCACTCCTCAAGCTTAGAGAGCCAGGGCTAAAGGGGGAAGGGAGTCCTCAGGCTGTGAGTCATGCATCCCCTTCTGCCCAGTAACAAACTCATTCGTACGTCCCCACTGGGGCTTTATTAAGGGATTAAAAAAAATTCTGCAATGTAAAGAGTACTACCCATGCGGCCATAATCCTGACGGAGCTGTACTTTTCAGAAAGCGATGCAGCAGCTCTGCTTTGCTGTACTGTCACAGAGTTTCTAACCCTTACTGAAAAATAATAATTTGCTTAGAAGCTGGCCTGTATCCACAGATTTAGCAGTGTTTCTTTAATGAAGAGTGATGATGGGAAGCAAGTTAACTGTAAGGCTGAGCGCTTTGTAGAACAGTTCTGTTTATTCTACATAGGTGCATTTAGTCCTAAGTAGGTATAGTTAAGGATTTACATTTGGACATACTTGAACAAAGATAGTTTTGAGTGGTAGGACTGCTCAGTTTACACTACATGCAGGTATTAGCTCCAGGCATTCTCTGCAACTGCTTCTGGAACTTAGTAGCATTCAGGGTAAATATTTCCCCCTTTTTTTTTATTATTTTTTTGGTAAAATATTGACACTTGACAATTAGGAAATTTAGATGGCAGTTTTGTAGAAACGGTAAATATATATTTGCAACAATATATATTTACTTGAGTAAGATCTCAGACAACTTTCCAAAACACAGCTGTGTGTTTGAATGCCTTGGAGCTTACCACGTCTCAAAAATAATTTTAATTCCCTGAAGTTCCTTGTGAATTATTTTAGTTACTTGGTTTTAAACCCAGTGCGTTAGAATTTGCCTATAAAAGCAAGTAATATAAAACATGTGTTCCACATGTCACTTCTAAATATCCAAACCCAGTATTTTTAGAAACTGATTTCCTGAAGAAGAGAAGGTAATCAAACATTCTTGTCTACACTCAAGTAAGGTATTTGTTTGACTTGAATGTTGGGCTGGTTTCTTTTCTCTCATTCTTTTTTGAAAAGTTTTTCTTGACTTTGAGCTGCAGAACAGATAATTTTTTCTTTCTATTACCCTCTTACCGCCTTTTTTTTTTTAAACCCCACAAGTTTCCAGGCATTGGACCAAGCCTGAGGTTTCAGGTAGCTTGTATTGTTCAGAAAGTTGAAATGACTGAAGGTGAAATTTAGGTAGTAAAAAAGCTTTGAAAAGGAAGCAATGGGTCATGGTCAGGTGAGAAGGTAAGGCAGAGTAGAAGCTGAAACAGAGAGAGCAGGAAGGGAATGATTTGCCCTGTTACCCCATGGGACCTGGTGTTTCCTTTCAGAGCTGTTCCGTTGCTTGTGGGATTTTCAAAGGACCATTCATAATGGCATATGGCAGATGATGGTGCAAGAACTGATGGAGTAATGAGAAGGGCTTTACTTCTGGAAAAGCCAGAGCTCTGCTTACTATTTTTAATAATGTCTGTGATGGCTCGAGGGGAGGAAATTCACTTCTCTCATTGGGATGTGTGGATCCTTGAGCTGTTGACCTTACAACTCAAGAAGTCTTTCCTTTTTGTGACAGTGGCATGCATTGTTTTCCTTAGACTTCCTTTGCTGGCTACAAATATCCTTTCCATGTGCTTAACAGAAGTAAATGTATTACCCTTGTTCTGTGTTGGACCAGTTTTGAATAATTGCTTCCCCTTTTCCTATAAAGCCTGAATATGGAGGCGAGAGGTGTTTTGGCCTCGCAGTCGTCACAGTATAGCATGAAGATGATTCCTCTGGAGAAAGCTGCATGAACAGCTTTGCAGCGTCTGTCTCACTGTTTTACCAGCAGTGAAACCTTTCCACTGAAACAAAATTTTGAGGCTTCTCTGGCTCTTTGTCAGCCAAAATAGCCCTTGTTTGGCTAATTTTTCTTTTGAGAAAACGTATGTATTTTCAAACCGATTGTCTCTGGTAGAATCTAAAGGATGAGGAAGGAAGGGGCGAGAGGAGACATATTCCTGCTCCACCAACCTTCTTACCTGCTTAGTGGTGTTCTTCCCAGTGTGTTTTCTGTTTGTGCCTGTGAGTCACACTGGATGGCAGAGGGCATTTCTCATGTAGGCGCCGAGACAAAGTAGAAGGATTTTTATGTGTTTGTGGGTATCTTGACACATCTGGTAGGATGGGACTTGCAGAAGATTAGCACCCAGCTCTTTCAGGAAAGCAAAACATGAGGAAATCTCTCAAAGACTGGGAAGCCTCAAATGATGATGTGTTTTTGAGTGTCCACGTCAGCTCACAGGTAGACGATGGTCTGGGGTATCTCAACATCAGACTCCAGTTCGCTTCCATACAAAATTACTCATTAATTTATCCTGATTTCTCTATTCTTCGCCTTACTTCCTGCTTTCTGGCGGTCGCTCACAGGCAGCAGCCGACAGGCTCCCTGGGTGCTGTCTGCTCCCCTCCGTAGCTGTTGGTATCTCTCCACATGTTTGCGCACTGCGGTCATGCTGCTGCCTTACCGACCCCCGAATCATTCTTGTCTAAATTGACTTATATTTAGCACTGTTTTTCTGTTCCCTGAATCCACCCTGTCAGCTTCGTGACAAATTGCTGTTCCCTGAATGCTGTCCAATTTGTAAATACAAATTACCATGACTCGGGGACTGTGGCAAACGTGTTGGTTTTGAAATGTGCGTGTTGAAATGCCTGACGCACTTTTCTGAAATGTACCTGCCTCACAGCCCTGTGGCAGGACAAATGAAAGGAATGTTGGCATTTTCTGGTCTTTCTAGAACCATTTACAAACCATTTTACAGAATGATTTCTAGGCTGGCTGGCTGAAAACTAGTCCCAAGGGGCTGGTTCTGGTGGCTGGAAGTTTTGACCTCCAGTGAGGATGCAGGTACTGTTCCCATGGAGTCTATAGAATACCCTAGGAAATTCCTCCTCTGCTATGTACAGTGGCTTCCTTTAGAATGGTTTCTGGATGGGATACCAAGCTCCCCCGCAGCACGGCCATGCTTTGAGAGCCCTTTCAGCAGTAGCTTCAGTAGAGGTGAGAGGTATTTTGGTGCCAAGATATTGGCACTAAATCCTCCTGATTAAAAATTTTGAAGACATATTTTTAAAAGAAGGTTTTAGCCTCTTATTTCATGGGGAGGGTCATGCCAGTGTCTGCCCCAAACTCTCATTCTGAAATGTTTTGTCCTTATAAATTAACATGTATTCTAAGACAACCACGAAACTTAAGACAAATGTTTCAGTTGGTTTTAGGAGAAATCCTTTCTTTGCAGGGAAAGTGTTTGAATTGTACATGACTCTGGAAGGTACCTTATCTCACACTGTTCTTTGGCACAGACTGTTTACTGAAAATAAGTCAGAAGTACTACTTGCAGTGCCTTTGTTTTTAATGTTAGGGTCAACTGTGTAGTTGTAGTGCGTTAAGGAAACTTCAGTTACCAGCTGAACAAGATCAGCAGCTAACCTGTCCATTGTCTGGACATGAATCTTTTTATTCATCAAATATGGAATTTTTTACTAAGCATTGAGGAAGAATCAGAAAATACTTCTGAGATGCAGCAGTAATCTTCCTGCCTAGTCATCATTTTGGATAATCCTTTTTCTTGTCTTCTTTCAGGCTTCCAAGATACCACGGAACTGCTGCCCGCTTCTTGTATTTGTGAATCCAAAAAGTGGTGGTCTGAAAGGTCGGGATCTGCTGTACAGTTTTAGAAAGCTGCTAAACCCACATCAGGTCTTTGAACTTACCAATGGTGGCCCACTGCCTGGGTAAGTCATTGTATTTTTAAATTTTTTTTATTTATGTTGTTTTGTTATTTTTTGAAATAATGGATCAGATTCACTTGTTATGAAGATCTAAATTGCTTCTGTTCTGTTCCTGAAAACCAGAGAAGTGGATCACTTCTCCTGACTGGCTCTCACTGTGAAAACAGATTTAAACTTAGAGGTTCTCTAAAGAAAAGATAATAGAATAATGCCTGATGTACTTGTCAGTAGAGTCCAGTCCTGGGAAAGTCAGATGTACTTTACAGTAACACAGATTTAATAATTACTAAAAATAAAAGGATTTTATAATCGAATGGGGATGGAAAGAGAAATGTCACGTTGCCTGATGAGGACTCGTTTTTGCTTTTATTGCCTCTGATGTTTCATGGGAACTAACAGGAAAGTATAATAAAATATTCTATCTTGACTCTTGAAACTTGGCCACAATTGCAGAATCAACAGGCCCTGCCTGATCACAGCTGCAACATTTCTAAATACAAGGAACGGAACATAATGTGCTTATGGGGATGCAGGAACCAATTACTTGATTTAATCAACACCACTTTGTTACCAGCTTCATAAAACTGGAAGTGATGGTTGTAATCTACTCAGAGTAGCCTTATTCCTTCAGCAGTGGATTAACAAAGAATGGTCATGACAAGCCGTTCAAAACAAAAGCTTTCGTGGGAGAAACACAGCTTACGCAGGAAGCAAGAAAAAGAAGCTGCACAAACTGAAGTGTTTTGTCAGAACTGTGTAGTTCTGTCTTTCTGAGGCAGTTCAAGCTGCAACTTCAGTAATTCATTCATTTTGTTTTGCCCATAGAGTTCTTCTGTAGCTTTATGGCAAAATGCTGCCTCGTGTTCATTTGTTCTAGTGCAACGGGAAATAAAAATTCCTTTGCAGGATATTTCAGTGTGTAGGATGAGAAGTCACAAAATGTAAGAGCGACCAGGAAAATAGTACTACAAAGAGGAAAATGTACTATGAGTCCTATGACTAAGTAAAAAAAAACCCACCACCACTAATCAACATCTCCACTAGGATTTAGAGTTATAGATGTTCACGTTGAAATTCAGAATAGTTAGACCACTGTATCTTTGAAAAAAAAGAAGTCATTAACAATTTAACTCTAGCTGTGAAGAATCTTGGAAGAATGTGGTTTTCACTCTTTTTAAACAGCTTTATCTAAAAGTTTCTATTTTTCCGTTCAGTTTGCTGAAGTTGATCCTGAAACTGATGGTAAAGGGGGGCACAAAATCAAATAATAATGTGTTATCTTAAATAGCATATTGAGAGGCTTTGCATTTCCTCTACTGCATTGTAAGATTTCTTTGCCCCTTTGCTTTGTTTCTCTTTGTTTCTCAACGGAGGTTTCACACGTTCTCTAAAGTTCCCTCCTTTCGAGTGCTGGTATGCGGAGGAGATGGCACTGTCGGCTGGGTCCTTGGTGCACTGGAGGAGATCAGGCACAAGCTGGTGTGCTCAGAGCCCTCGGTTGCCATCTTACCTTTAGGAACAGGTGAGAATCACACCAAGCATCATTATTCTGAGGGCAGCAGTCATCCAGAAGGTTTATCTTTATTTATGCACACAAAAAGGAAGCCTATAGAGGGTGGAAGCAAGGACAGGTAGCCTGGGAAGAATACAGAGAAATTGTCCGAGTAACCAGAGATCAGGTTAGGAAAGCTAAAGCCCTGATAGAGTTAAATGTGGCCAGGGACATCAAGGGCAACAAGAAAAACTTCTATAGGTATGTCAGTGATAAAAGGAGGACTAGGGGAAAATGTGGGCCCTCTCTGGAAGGAAACAGAAGACCTGATTACCCTGGGTATGGAGCATGCTGAGGTACTTGATGACTTTTTTGTCTCAGTCTTCACTGGTGAGTGCTCTAGCCACACTGCCCAAGTTGCAGCAGGGAAAGGCAGGGACTGGGAGAATGAAGAACTGCCCTTTGTAGGAGAAGATCAGGTTTGGGACCGTCATATTTGAGAAGTCATGGCAGTCTGGTGAAGTTCCCAGTGACTGGAAAAGGGGGAACATAGCCCCCATTTTTAAAAAGAGAAAAAAGAAAGACCTGGTGTACTACAGGCCAGTCAGTCGTACCTCTGTGCTTGGCAAGATCATGGAGCAGATCCTCCTGGAAATAATCCTAAGGCGCATGGTAAATAAGGAGGCGATTGGTGACAGCCAACATGGCTTCACTAAAGACAAATAGTGCTTGACACGTTTGATGGCCTTCTATGACGGGGTGACAGTATTGGTGGATAAGGGAAGAGCAATTGATGTCATCTACCTGGATTTGTGCAAAGCATTTGACACTGTCCCACATGAAATCCTTGTCTCTAAATTGGAAAGACATGCATTTGACGGGTGGACCACTTGGTGGATAAGGAATTGGCTGGATGATCACACTTAAAGAGTAGCAGTCAACAGCTTGATGTGCAAGTAGAGACAAGTGACAAGTGGTGTTCCTCAGAGGTCGGTATTGGGATCGGCACTGTTTAACATATTCGTTGGTGACATAGGCAGTGGACTGAGTGCACTCTTAGCAAGTTTGCTGATGACACCAAGCTGTGTGGTGTTGTGGACATGCTGGAGGGAAGGGATGCCATCCAGAGGGACCTTGACACAGGTGAGCCTGTGTGAACTCATGAAGTTCAACAAGGCTAAGGCTCCTGCACATGAGTCAGGACAATCCCAAGCACAAATACAATCTGGGGGGAGAATAGATTGAGAGCAGCCCTGAGGAGAAGGACTTAAGGGTGTTGATTGACGAGAAGCTCAACATGAGCTGGCAATGTGCGCTTGCAGCTCAGAAAGCCAACCGTGTCCTGGGCCGCATCAAAAGAAGCGTAGGCAGCAGGTCGAGGGAGGTGATTCTGCCCCTCTACTCTGCTCTCATGAGACCCCACCTTGAATACTACATTCAGCTTTGGGGACCCCAACGTAAGAAGGACTTGGAGCTGCTGGAGCGAGTCCAGAGGAGGGCCACAAAAATGATCTGAGAGCTGGAACACTTCTCCTAAGAAGACAGGCTGAGAGAGTTGGGGTTGTTCAGCCTGGAGAAGAAAAGGCTCTGAGAAGACTTTTTAGCAGCCTTCCAGTACCTGAAGGGGGCCTACAAGAAAGCTGGAGAGGGACTTTTTACAAGGGCATGTAGTGATAGGACAAGGGGCAATGGCTTTAAACTGAAAGAGAGGAGATCTGAAATCGATTTAAGGAAGCAATTCTTCCCTCTGAGGGTGGTGAGGCCCTGGAACAGGTTTCCCAGAGAAGTTGTGGCTGCCCCATCCCTGAAAGTGTTCAATACCAGGTTGAATGGGGCTTTGAGCTACCTGGCCTAGTGAAAGGTGTCCCTGTCCATGGCAAGAGGGTGTTGGAACTAAATGATCTTTAAGGACCCTTTCAACCCAAACCATTCCATGAGTCTATGATCCATCTGACAAACACCTCAGTTTTGCAGTAGATATGCCATGACTCAGTTCTGGCCAGTGTTGGAGAGCAAATGCAATATTGGCTTTTTGATGAGATGTCAGTCACGCTTTCTGAAGGAAAAAAGAGCACCAGGTTATGGATGTGTCTCTGGGGGCAGGAGCTGGAGAGGGCAAAAGATCTCCCCTTGACAACCACAGGTACATCAGCCCTTGTTGTAGATCAGTGAACTCAGCCATACCCTGAATTCACGACTCTGTAACGGGTTTTTCTATCACTTTTTGTGAAAACTTTTCAAGTCAGACAGAGTATCAGTATGTGATACTAAGCACGTGTGCAACCACAACAAGGCTTAGATATTTTTTTCTGCTTGTTAACTTTTCAGTCCAATCTAACTACTTCCGTGACTTGTTCGAAGCACCTTAATGCAATTTGATTTGTAGGACAGGGTTGATGCACTTTTTGATGCTTTTAGCTAACTTAGGAAATACAATTTATTTTGAGGGTTTTCATTGTTGCCCAGGTAATGACTTAGGGAGGGTCTTGCGCTGGGGAGCTGGCTACAGTGGAGAGGACCCCTACTCAATTTTGGTGTCTGTGGATGAGGCGGATGACGTTCTTATGGACCGCTGGACTATCCTTTTGGATGCAGAAGAGCCAGCTGAAGGTGCAGAGAATGGCGTTGCAGAACCTGAGCCTCCAAAGGTGAGCTGAGCACCATTTGGGTTTGATTCATAGGAACTGCTGTTCTAGTGAAAATCACTAGATATTAGATAGATACCTATTAACATAGATTAGATAGATATTAACATAGTTTAATCTTTTATTGCACACCTGTCTTTGAGCTTTGGCCTTACTGAGCTATTCCTTAGTGAACACGAAATATGTCTGGATCTAGTGCTTCAGTTTCGGTTGGCTGCAGAGCATACTTTGTAGCTGTTTGGTAAAAGGTATATGATAGAGGATTAATGAAAACATTTAAGTGACGGTGGCATGTCTATTTGCTTCAGTTGGAAAGAAATCTGTTTCTCAAATAAGAAAAGCTTTTTGAAGGAACACCAGACACTTTTCCAGAACACTAGTGAAACTGGAGTGTTGACCAGAAAATATCCCCCCGCCCCGGGAAAAAAAGTACTGTCGTCTTTCCTTGAACAGTTTTAAAAATGTCTATGATTTGGTGGCATATACATGAAGTTAATCCTTCTGGCATCTTACTACCATTGCATGTCTGTGTAGGTGGCATCTGTGGTTTTTTTTTTTTTTTGAGTGAAATTCCCTGTTCCTTGGTTCGTATTACTTGTTTCTGTTTAAAAAAATAAAAATGTTGGTTGTAGATGGTGACTTCAGAGCTTTGTGTGAATCCTAGTTCTGTTTATCTTCAGACAAAACAAAGAAATTGGGCGAGGAGATGGCAAAAAGAAAATAGGAAGTTGTAATAACGGTAGCAAGTATCTAATAGTTTAGTCCCATAGCTGGAAAATCCTAGGCATTAAGTGTCAGTTAGAGGATTTAAGTTGTGCATGTTCCATCTGTTTTTCACTTGGTGGAGACAAGGGTTGATTTGCACTGAGTGCCCAATATGGTTTTTAAAGGTGAAAGGTGTGAGAGTCAAGGACTAGGATAGAAAGCTATGGAATGAACTGGCATGCAAAGGAAGAATTAATTGCAGAAATGATTGAAATCTGTAGGAACTTGAGATTGACATATAGGGAGCTATTTAAAATGCAGCTTGAGTAGGTGAGGTCAAGTTCTTCACTCATCTGGTGTAAGATCGTCACCTTCCAAAGTAGGGAAGAGCATCTTCCCAATGGTGTAATGATAAATCCATGGCTGATGCCAAAAATAAGCGGCATTAGTGTTCAGCAACTTGTGTAGTTATTGCGTAGAACCACTTTGAGAAGTTGGGTTGGTTTTGTTTCTGTGTTTGCTTTTATTTCTACTGCCTTGTGCTTGTTGCTTGCAATTAAGATTAAATTTTGAAGTTTCCGATGCTTTGGAAATAATGACTACACATGTCAACAGCTGTCTGTACAGCTCTATTTTTAGTGCAGTGTTTCTGGAAAATGTTTTCCAGAATCTGTCAAAATGCAAGTGACTTGGAAGGATCATCTGCAAAGCTTGCTTTTGTTGAAAAACTTTGGAACCTCTTCATTTGTAAACATAAGGAGGAAATAATACAATTTTTTTTTTTTGTCAGATTGTGCAGATGAACAATTACTGTGGTCTTGGCATTGACGCAGAGTTGAGCTTGGACTTCCATCATGCTAGAGAAGAAGAACCAGGAAAATTTAATAGCAGGTAATCCTGGGGAAACCCGGAGTGAAGGGCAAACTCTGTGGTATTGCATAACTTCCAACTTACACTATGGCTCATAATCTTGAAATGCTACAGGTATCCACAAACAATATTGCTTGAGGCAAAGCTGGCACAGGGAGGAAGTAAGTTAGCCAGGAACTCATAAACACAGAATTCGGGGATTTTGTTTGGTTTTCTTCTTTTTTTCTTTTTTTTTCTATTTTTTTTCCTTTACCAAGAGAGAACACTAAAGCAGTTTTTGCAACTCCTGTCATTATTATTCACTATACTTATTTGCCAATAACTGCAATGTTGAGTTCAGTGAAATTGTGGGGTAGTGGAAATAGCTCTTACTCAAAGCCTTTAGCAGGAGTGAGGGCAGTGTTGCTACGTGAGCAATAAACACTGTTCGGAACTTCTTTGTACCTTTCCCACCCTCGCTTAGTGCTGTGGTAGCACCTGCGTGCTGGTAATAAGGATAAAAAAAGATTTCTGTATCTCAAGTGAGAATGTGTGATTTAAAAGGTGTGGAGAGAGACCTTCCTCCTATCTGGCATGCAGATCAATCAATAATAGTACATTTTCTTCTTCCCATAATCACTGAAATTGATGAGGAAAAAGAAATCACGTTTGTGTAATTAATCAGCAATTTCTTGTAGAAAATGTTTTTGCCTGCTTTACCCTGCGCATGTGAGTAAATGTCCTCTAAATTGTCTTTTGGTTGCCAGGGAGAATTACAGCCAGTTACAACTATGCAGTATTCAAATCCTAACTATTAAAAATGTTCTTTGACCAGTTATGAGTGTAATGATGTGTAATTCCACCTATCTTGCAGTGTTCTGCCTATCATTACAGGCATTGCTTATGTATTTTTCTCAAAAATGGAATAATATAGGATATTGTTTGTGGTACATAAGTTACTGTTAGGCATTGGTTTGCATTTCCAGTCCACTGGATTAAAAACATAATAGCTAGTAAAAATCAGGCAATAAGTTTGCATCTAGCAGTGCCTCTTCTAGGGTATAAAACTTATAGATTTACTTGTGCAATTAATACAATGAAGGAGTTAGTTCGTTCTTCCTTTAAAATATGCTACTCATGACTTTACGAAGCTGCAGCGCTTTAAAACGTATGTCCTTTCCATATTGCCACTGTATTTAAGGGTTGTGCTTAGACTTCTATTGCCTTGTGTGCTTTTCATCCCTTGAATCTTTGTCTCAGTCAGTTCCCAGTGTGCAGAACCTGCAGTGTGGTGGACGATGACTTGGTACCATTCTCACAGACCTTTTTTTAACATGCGTATTTGAACACTGCAAGCAGAGTGTCTTGAAGGGTGTGTGGGAAAGAAGAGATGATTTTTTTTTTACCTTTGGAAATCTGAAGGGATATATATTTCTGTGATTCAAGATCTGGAGAAGAAATATGAAATAACAAATTGGTACTGAGGTATGGTTTTGCAGGAGACACACAGCTTGTGCAGGCGAACAGTGCTGACACATGATCATTGCCTTTCACTGCCTGTGACGATGATGGTTAAAATTGCTGGCTTTACCCTTTCCCAGGATATGCGAGTGCCTGCTCTTGTCAGCAAGATTAGTGCTTTTTAAAATTATTTTCAGTAAATTAACTAAGAAGTGTGGCTACTTAGTGCCAGATGCAGCAGCTGCTGGCATGTGAACTGACTGCTCTTGCGTTCAGAACGGGAAGTTTCCTATTGCTGCAACAGAAATCGCGAGTAGTCCTTGGAAGAAAAACAGGCTTAAGTGCTCTTCTTGATCAAGACCTTAAGCTGGTAAACGTCCTGAAAGCTGCGTGCTCTCTGGCCTCGCGCTGCGGAGTCTCTACACGCTCAGGACTCCTTACCTTTGGCTAGCGGCTTACAGCACAGCGACAGCTTCCCTGCGGGGAATTTAGTGGTGAACGTGCATCGCAGGGCAGATAGCAGCAATGTATGTTGTGGCAGTGGTGGATGCTTACACTGTTGGGTGCCAAGCTGTGTGAGGTTTTTTCACAGTGTGAAACTTAAGGATTAGGGCATCTGCCTTCATTCCCCTATTCCCATGGGATCCTGTAGCAGTCTTTACAGTTGCCTATTACAGAAGAGACCACATCTTGTTTGTGCCATCCAAATCCTGTGCTGTGGCAAGCGGACTCCTGGATGTAAGGTTAGGCAGAAAGACTTCTGCACGATCTACTGCAAGTTTAGAATTGTTTTACAAAGATACAGAACTGTTCTCTCTCAATGGTGGGAAGGTTTGAAGTAGTGGTTGGTTGGTTGGTTTGTCGGTTGTGGGTTTTAAAATGCTACAACGGCTGCTGTCTAACTCACTTTTTTCCATCTTGGGTCCTCTGCACATGAGCTGGCTAAAGTTCTTTCCCAGTCAGTAAGATCACCCTACTAAAAGCACCCAAATGGATGCCAATTATTGGTCAGAGCTCTTCGCTTTTGCAGTGGTGGTTTCCCACCCGGTGGCAAGCTTGTTGAATTGCAGGACTAAGTAAAAGATGGTCATTTTGTTTTGCTTGATAGCTTCCTGTGGTGTGTGCTGCAGTGCTGAGAGGTCTGCTTCTGAGAGATGTTACCTAGCTGTGTATTATTTCTCATGGGAAACTGGAATTAATTTAAAAACGCCTGGCACACATTGCTTATCCATCACCTTTAAAAAAGAGTTCCCAAACCTACCCTTCTGGATGTGCAGCAGTTGGCAAGAGCTCCGAAAAGTCTGGCTTTCTGCATCAGCTCACTTTGCTTCTCCATGACTCTTGAGGACTGGCTTCTTTGTTTTGTTTTCATGAAAGCTTGGAGAGCAGTTACTGATGGTCTTGCTTCCTCTGGCCACCAGAGCTGCTGGCTGCTTGGACAGCAACCACAGAGGTGATTAAACCAACAGTGTAAGCTGATGCTGTGGTATGTCCCAGAGTCTGTGGAGACCTTTTTGTGGGACTTTTAAGAGTAAAGGGTGTTCAAATCCCCAAACTCATCTCAGCAGTAGGATGTTTCTTCAATATCTGTACTCCAGAGAGCCTTCCAGATAGTTCTGGGATAACATAGTGACACAAGTGTTGCAGCTGAACTGATGAGGATGGATGAGCTGCATGTAATGCCCTGCCTTTCTCCCTCATCCCCATCTGTGTCACAGCAGTGACTGCAATGTGAGTCTCACCTGATACAAACCTTGATTTCCTTCAGCACAAATAAGATCTTGGAGACTGCTCCAAGGACAACATCCTCCTTCCTGCCATGCTAATTAACTGTAGTGAAACTACTAGTGGTCTGCAAAATGTATCTAACCAAGAGTTTGCTTGAGGAGAAGCTTGTTCTTTCCACTCAGTTGGGCAAGCTAGTATGTTACTGGCTACTGCTAGCAGTAGACCAACAACTTCCACTGGCACATTCTCCCCAGATCATGTCCCACACATGTAGATGTGCAAAGAAGGGTGGTGATTCTCTCTCGCAGTGCATCTGCAAAGATCATATTCTTTCAGCTTCCGCAGGCTTCCTTCTTCATGCAGTAAAAATTAATACTTCTTGGGGATATGTAAAGTATTGTTTCCTACTGATACTCCGTTGTATTTCAATTCTACCCAAATCAGACAAAACCTGTCTTAGCATAGACACATCTTACTGCCTTTCCAGAGTAAAAGCATATGTTAAGAATCAGGTACCTTTAATCTGGTGCTGTTTAAAACTGTTAGCATGTAGGACAAATCATTCCCAATGTAATAATTTAAAAGAACTGAATGGTTTCTGTCTAAATAGTTGACTATAACCCACATGCTAACCTGGCTGTCTTCCCCACTGGAATGTCTACAGCATTTAGACATAATGTGGAGAGATTTTGCAGAGTTGGATTTCAGTGACGCCCATGTGCTAGTCAGGTCAAATAATGGAAATTTATGCTTTTTATTTTAAGGTTGCCCTGGAGGCCATGTATCCAAAGATTTCCATTATAGAAGAAAAGACTGTGTTTAACTAACATGTGTTTATGTTATTCTTAAAATATTTTGACGTTTCTAGGGATGCCATGAAATCTTCCTTATCTTTTTTTACTCTAAAATTAGAGATGTTAGAGCTCTGTCATAGGTTAGCATTACTAAGCATGTTTTAAGTTTCTACAGCTGAGTATATTTCAAATGAATTAGCAAATGTAAGGCAAAGATTGGCAAAGGTTTTTGTGCCTTAATTATTCTAGCACTGCATGAGAAAACATTTTAAAATGTTTCATGAATACTCCTAGGTTTTAATTAAAAAACAGTTTTTCAGCCCATAAGTTTACATTTCAAAGAGGCATTGCATGCAGCGCTTTAAGAAGGGAAGATTTTTCTGTAGTAAAATTTCACAGATCTCCACATACCTCAACAGCACAAATCATCCCTTAAGTAAGAGGCATACGAAGTTGCAGTTAGTGGCTTATGCTTTGTTTTCACAGTAAAGCTAGAAGAACTTGGGAAGGTTTTAATTGAAAAACTCTTGAAACTTACCTGCTAGAGGACAATACTGGTATATGTACGAGGAATAGTGCTGTGCTGGGCCTTCCTTACCTTTTAGTTTCAGGATGCTTGTCTGCTCCTAGGTTTCACAACAAAGGAGTTTACGTGAAAGTTGGGCTGCAGAAGATAAGTCATACCAGAAATCTTCACAAAGACATAAAGCTTCAAGTGGACCAGCACGAGGTGGAGTTACCAAGTATAGAAGGACTCATTTTTATTAATATACCCAGGTAAAAAGGAGAGGAAGGATCCTGTATGGATGCATGTCTGGCTGTATGTGTGGAAACGCTTCTTGGTATTTGAGCATCAAATGTTAAATGGTTGGAAAAAATGTTAAATGGTCCAGATTTGTAGATGGTTGTTACTGGGTATTTCTGACTGTTGCCTGACTCGCTGGCTTTGCAGCTGTGCAATTATTTCCTCACCAAAGGTTTTCAGACTTCTTTTGGAGCAGTTTTCTAGTAAAACATACTTTTCAGGCTTGGCTATAGGCCTGTGGTTCCATGTGCTACCACTTTCCCCCTCCCCCAAACGTTTGAACGATCCACTGGATTTAACTGTGACTTGTAGAAGGATCAAAGATGATCAACCTGCACACCCTTTCTGGCATGCTAGAGGCCAGGTGCCTAAGCAGTTCCTGAAGTAAAGGCCAGCCAGGATTCAGCTGTCAAACACCAGGTCCTACAGCAGCTGGTCAGTATATGTGGGGTCAGCGATGCTACCTCAGTAGCTGTGGAAAACCCACAGTTCAGGTACCTTTCGCGGGGTTGTGGGGGCTGCCCTGAGACCTGCAGGGAGCTAAAGTTACTGCTGGGCAAGAAAGGAAGGCAGATCTGCAGGAAATCTGGCTTCCTTAGTTGTGCTGTTGGTAGAGGCAGGTTTTTTGTTTGCACAAAACCAGCAGGTAATTAGTGCTGCCATGCTATTTTTTTTTCACGTACACTCTTATCTCAAACTAACTGTATCTCTCTCCATTTTAGTCTGAAAATGTTTCAACTTTTTATTCAGATATATGTATTTACACGTACTCACACGTATGTGCACATACACATGAGTATACGTTGCAGACAAGAACTGTGGGAAAGAAATGATCACGATTAGTACTGAGCAGTCAATGCACTAAAACAATAAGCGAGTGATTTGAGTCAATACTGCCCAAAAAGCAACAGAACGTTAAATTGTCAGAAGTGTTTCAGAGGATGGAAGTACAGGAATACCTGCCTAACTACAAGTGAGTTTGGCCAGGTACAAAAATAAAAACTTGTTACTTTTTTTAGCTTTAATTTCTCTTCAGTAGCTTTCGTGAATATTGTCAAGACCAGTAAGATCTATGTTAAGTTCTTAAGCCTTGGAAGCTAAGGGTTAGTGTAGCTGTAACCTGTATTTCCCAGCAAAAAAAAAAAAAAAAATTTTTATTTCCCCAAAACTCTTTGGAGTTACTTTCTTTTTACCTACTCTTTTTCTTTCAAATGGAAACTACTTACTTCATGCCTTCTTTCACTCCTAGAAGATCTAGTCCAAATTTTCCAAATTTCCAAGGAAAGCACTTCCTGCTTTTACAGTACAGGAAAGCTGTGCTGTCTCCTCCAGCTGGTGGGGAGCAGCAGAGTGTCTCGCTTTTGGAGTCTGGCAAACCAGCCACCTCTTGCAGGCTACCGGGCAGGGAGCTCTGTGGCAGATGGCAGATCCACAGGCAGCCACTGTGGTCTGCTCTCTCTGCAGCTGGGGGTCTGGAGCTGATCTCTGGGGGTCTGAGAGCGATAACCGCTTTGAGAAACCACGCATCGATGATGGCCTGCTGGAAGTTGTTGGTGTGACTGGCGTTGTTCACATGGTAAGTTGGCATCCCAGTAAGAACAGAGGAAATGTACATTTCCTCAGGCTGGCTGTTTGTTTTTTGGTTTTATAACAACATGTGCATTGCAAGTGTCTAGTCCTAAAACACATGCATCTATGTTAAGATGTTAAGATCTATACTTCTTCTACCTTACAAGAAGTGGTTTGGTAGAGATCCTTAAAATTTTTGTGAAGTTAGAAGCAACAAGGAGTGTACCTGTTGCTTTGGAATATAAATGTTAGCAAACCTGTGCTCTGGTTTTGTGATCTTCTGTTAAGGTGTTTACTCCCGTATTTGTTGTCTGTACACATTCCCCGAGAGAATTTGTAGCAGCAAAGTTCACTTTGCTTCACTGTCTACAGTTAACACTCAGCCATTAGTTGCAGTTGAGTACATGTATATATGTAGTTGAGTATATATATATGCATATGGAGTTAAGTTTGGCAAAACTGCCTCTCTCCCTGTTTGATAAAGTGCCTTCAGACTTCTGAGCTTCACATGTGCCAAAGTCTGCGTGCATAGTTAGGTGTTTTGAAAATGTGTTTACTATGTTATGCAGAGGGGAAGTAAAACCAAACAAGACCTTTGTAAGTGCATGCTCCTTGGCCAACCTGAGTGTACAAATGACTTCACTGTGTACGTTATTTTGCCTCTGGCAGCCTGCAGGCATATCTGAGTTTTTCTTCCTGCACTAACTTAAATAATTAATGCTACACCAGTAAAGGCACCCCCTGTGGATTTTGCCTAAGCAGTCCTTTTACTTGAAACTTAAAATGTCAGGTGGAAATAAAATTCTATCCACCCAGTTTAAGTGCAGCTAATATTTGTGCTTCTTGTTTATTGGGGTGATTGATACCCTGGCTTTTACTTCCTAACAGGGTCAAGTCCAAGGTGGTTTTCGATCAGGAATCCGCATAGCCCAAGGCTCGTATTTTCGTGTAACACTCCTAAAGCCAATTCCAGTTCAAGTAGATGGAGAGCCCTGGATTCAGGCTCCTGGTCAGATTATTATTTCTGCTGCAGGACCAAAGGTACTGGCTGTAGATTTGTCTTAGCAAGTTGACTTTGTTTCTCCTGTGGACAGTACTGTATTATCTTGCTTGTCTGCTGTGCTCTGATGCTTAACTTTAAAGGAGCTAGTTGGCAGAGTGTGGTAACTTAGATAAATACGTAGCAGTTTCTACAGAGGATGGTTTGAAGGCCGTCTCCACTGGCTCAGATGAGGCTTGTGTTTAAAAAAAAAAATTGTCCCTGAGCTTCAGTCTAGTATCTTAATTATTTCCCCCTGCCCTGAAGCACATCACCGTTGTGAGAGCCATGGTAGTACCGCAGCGTGTGAGGCTGGAAGCAGTCTGCTCACAGCGCTGGAGGAAGGAAGGTCTGTCAGAGAGCAGCAGAAGAGAAAACTGAATAATGGAGGAGGAGGGTCAGAGAAACACAGACTTTGGAGTAATCGGTGTCTGTTTTTCCTTGATATCTCAATGTATATGTAGAAGGAGAAGAGCATCAGCTACCTAAGAATTTAACTTCTCTATTGACATTGAAATTGTGAAAGGGGGAAAAAGACAAAGAGAGAGAAAACAAACCTAACTTGTCCTTTCAGTGAGAAATATTTCTATCTCTCTATCAGGTTAGTGCTAATAGTGTTATGTGTATATATGCGTATGTATATGTGTGTACATTAATATATATGCACACATATACATGTCCTTACACATCTATATATACACATACATGCCTATATGTGTTTACATAAAAAATACCAGTTAATCCTATAGCTTTATAAGGATAGGTGTTTCATATAGTTGTGTGTTTAAATGTTTTTCTGTTGCAGTTCCAATGTTTTACTTGTTTATTAGTTAGTTGCTTTAGATCTGCTTATAGGTGACCACAGATATTGTAATACTCACTCACTCTCTTTTAAAACTTTCTGGTTTAGGTCCGTATGTTGAAAAAATCCAAGCAGAAACAGAAGAAAACTGGAAGCCTGAGAGAGATGAGAGTGGATAGCATGTCAGTCTCTGAAGGAGGACGCTAAGTGGAGACCTGTGCTCAGAAGTGATGCAGCACACCTACTGTAGATACCAAGATGGTTCAGTAAAACCGAGTGCAGGCAACTGGTGAAGAGGGTTACTTATGAGCGTGCCTTTTGTTACATTTTGATAGTACTGGGCTCTACTTCGTCTTTCAAAGATAGTGCCTCATTGTTACAAATAACTATTACGTACCACTTGTCTCATCTGAAATGTTTACTTTGGGTTGCTTTTCCATAAGCCATTTCCCCGTTTTTCATGTTTATAGAAACTGAGGCCAAACACAGTTTCCAAGATGCTAGATTTCTGCATCTACCTTCACAAAGACTCTTCCTCGCCTCCCAACTTTTTCTTAAAGAAAATCATTCCATAGATAAATTTTGGTGCATTGTTCCAAAAATGAAAATGTGTTCCTTTAAATTCAGGTTCACAGTAGCCTCCCAACCAAAAAAAAATACAAAGACATAAGATGCTGAGAACTCCTTGGATCAGTCCAACTAGCACAGCTGAAACAGTACTACTGCAAAGAGAAAAATGCAAAACACAGGAGAGATGATTTCTATAAAAGGAGCCTCATGCACTGGGAAGAGAGAAAGTACCAGAACAGTTGAGTCAAAATATTTCAGTATTTGGGCAGTATGAATGAAGGGGAAACAGCCTGTAGAGCAAGTTTTCAACTTCTGCTTAGTTTCTCCTATATTATTCAGCCAAAGCCTGTTTTAAAGGCATTTGAGTTTCAGCAAGTGTACCACTAATGTAAAAAGGAACAAGTATTGTACCCAAGGCAGTATTACATTGTTCTGTTTTTTTTTCTATCATTGAAACCATTATCTTTAACACCAGACTTTTCTTCTTGCCTTTACTTACGCTGTTTCATTTTCATTAATTTGTCGCAGTTGGACTGTTACTTAACAGCAAGCTCAAAGACTAAAGGAATCATCACTAATTAGGGTAAAAGAAGTACCATTTAGTATTCACTTAAGTAAATCAGCACAGTTATATATGTTAGACCTGAACCAAAGTACAGCGTAGCTTCGCTGAGGAGCCTTAGGAGGTATTGAAGCCTGTAGTGTGCCTCTAACATGCTATAAGCTTCAGGTAACTGGGAATGTGATAGCTGTCATGAAAACTCACCTGGTCAGCCTTCTGACGTTCTTGGTGGATGTTGTTTTCAGGCATGAACCCAGGGACACATTGACTGTCTTTTCTCACTTGGGTGAGTGTGTGCCCTTCAGAGGCTGTTCCTCTTGTCAGCTCCTGTGAGACCGAGATCACCTCTCTGTGCTTACCCATCTGCTGAAGATGTGGGGGTCCAGTACTTCTTATACAGCTTCCTGCTATAGACTGGTGCTAGAGTAGACACGATGGTCCAGTCATACACTACATGTATCTGTTCGCTATGGCTGTAGTCATGTTGGTCTTCACTTGCATCTCTGCTGGTCTCATCTCGCTGTCGTTCTCCAGTGACTGAACCTTTGGGTCACCATCACACACAAGGGGCCCTCTGAGCCAGTTGTGGTGCAGGGGGCCTGCATGGTTTTGCCACTTGGATGCATCTGCTGCCTGGAGATGCTTAAGCTGTGTTGGCTAGAGCCCACTTAGCTAGCCAGTGGGCTTACTTGTCCTCTGTTGCACAGTAATAACAAATTCAGCTATGGATGGCATGAGTTCATAACTCAAGTGGTAGCTTTGGGAGTGTTTCTTTTGCCCAGTGTGTCTAGAAAAACATCCCCAGCTGCTGCAAGGGACTTCAGTGTCACTTGGCAATATATTTGAAAAAGCCATTTCGTGTTGGACTCAAATATGTGCGGAGGCAGTTCTTGCTGAGTCTTGCTGATCAGTCTGTACTGTAAGCGCTGTGCCAGCTTCAGCAACATCTGATCATTACCTGTGTGTTCTACTTTCCAGTCACAGTGCAGATGAGGGTGTGAATGTGAGTGCTGCAAGACAGTCATCTGTAGCAACAGTGGTACAGCTAAAGCTATAGACAAGACAGCCATGCAAAAATGGCAGCCACCTGCAGCCTTTCCTCCCTGACTAGTGGATTCCTTCTGTTCTTAGTGTTCTGGTAGAGATGCACCTGGAGGACTGCCTCCTGTTTTCAATGAAGCCTGTTATTAATTGTTTCAGTTGTTAATTTAATTTTAAGGATGTTCTTCAGGTAGCACTATGTAGACTGCAACTTACCTTTTTATTCAACAGGCAAACAAGACTCATGTATGAAAGAGATAGTGTGGATAGTACAGAGCTAAAATCCTCATCTCCTGATCATTAAACACAGGGTTGTCTCTACTTCAGAACCTGGGCATGAAGGATCAGCTGGAGCTCTTTGGGCATCCTGGTACCAGCATTACAAGAAGAAGGGTAAAGTGGTGTATTTCACGGTATGCCCTCTCAGGATGAAGCTCACAAATTAGAGAGGAGATCTGAAATAGATGATTGCTGCTTACAGTTGTCCAGAAAGCCAGAGAAACTTTTATGTCCTCAGGGCAGCAGAAAGAATGCATGATCTGCTTTCCAATTGCTGACTCAGTAACGGAGAGGAAAACTTGACTTTTTGTTACAGAAAACACATGTAAGCTTTAAGTTTGCTGGTACTGACTGTCTTCTACAGCCCAAGTAAATAAACCTGTCTGACTGTTTTTCCAGACATATATCATCCTGCAGCATGCAACTGACAGTTTCATGTTCTTGGCTCGTTAAGGGCCTGGCTGTCTCTCCCTGTTACTTATTATCTGTTATCTGAAATAACGTGAAACTTTTGTGCCACAGTGGTTTAATCAGAGGGCCTCTTACTGTGGCATATCCGTCCATGGGGATTTTTCATCCCTCGAACAGCGTACAAGCCTGTGTCAGGCAGCTATTGTGGTAGCAAGGCGACACAGAAGTATAAATATGTTCTCCTCACAACTGTTAGAGCGGATCCTGGTGGAGGACAGGAAGGCTTTGAGTTTTCTTTTTTCTTTCCCTTTTCTCTTCTTCCAGAAAATGACTCCCACATGCTGTTTGAGCAGATGAGTGCCACACTGGAACAAAAACATATCTTAAGAAAAACACACTTGGCATTTAAGGTCTCTCTCTCATAAAATGATTTTAGTGTGTTTTGAAGACAAAACAGATTCCTGGGCAGTTGAGATAGGAAAGCTCTTGTAAAGCTTTTAAAAGAAGAAACTCACTATTTAACCCCTCTATTAAGATCTTCCAGTTTCAGGTACTGTAAAGGCCAGTATATCAAGAATATGTTTTTGTTGACATTTGCATCACACCTAGTATATGAGAAGGGCTAGTATTTTTTCCATAGCATGTAAGACTTCCTTGAAGAGGGGAGATAACTCTGCAGTTAATACGAAACATTTTGACTTAGCCTTTACATTGAATGAAACAGCCCGTATAATTTACATGATAGTGGGCAGATAAATGACTCTCTGCACTCAGTCTTCAGCACAGTTGTGTGAGAACCTAGTGATTACACGGCCAAGTGCTTTAAATAATGCAGTAGCAAAAGTGTTGAGGAAGAGGCTCCGTTCTGTCAAGACAGGTGTTAAATCAACATCAGGGACACAGGACCAGGAACCATAATCTATAGACAGGGAGGAGATGCAGGCTCATTGCTATCCTGAGCACACTCCTTCATCCTCTCTCCACTGCCCTGCCTTTTTATCTTGCCTACAAACTGTGGCAGGCACAGATAGCACAGCTAGCATCTCTACTGCTGACACATGCTCCTGACCTTTTACTAGTGTCCGACTAGGCTTTGCCAGTGTGGGAAGAGAAGGGTCCTGAAAATCATGGTGCCTTTCAAATACCCCACTGCTGCAGACGAGAGAAGGTGGTCAGTTGGTTAAAATAGGTTTTGATGGGCAAACACATTACCTCTGTCTTGAATTAGGAGAACCGAAATTCACAAGCTCATCCCTGAGATACAGGTGCTACTTCAGAGACTTTGCTGCTTTTTCCCTGTGGCTTTTACACTTGATTTGTATAGTTTAAATTGCTGATGTTTTCATTGCATTGATTTTTTTTTTAATGAAACTGTTATTTTGCCAAAAACTTTTTGTATAGTTACATATATGTGTATGTGTACATATATGCGTATACATACATATGCACACACCCTTCAAAAATAGGCTGTATTGTATTTCCATTCACAGTGCCTCCGTGTACACTGCGTTACAACATTGTGATAGCCCTCACTTCTGGATCTTTCTATCACCAGTTTTGAACAGGAGGGCAGAGCTTGCTTTCTTACTGGTCGTACTGAGGTTCCCAGCACATCCTTCTGATGGATGTATGCTTTCCAACAAGACATGATGGCAATACAGTGAAAGCACAACTGTGTTTAGAGTACAGTCTCTGTATGTGTGCAGTCTGAGCTCCTCTTGCTCTTTCCAGATTTTAGTCAAGTCTTTGTGTTTCTAAGATCAATGGCAATGGCTATTGTAGCATTTTAAAACCTAGAAGCTGTAGCATAGTCCACTGCAAGACTTAAATGAGGAGCAAAACTAAATGAACTGTTATAGACAATTGTTCATTAATCTTCACAGTTACCTTCTTCCCGGTATTGAACAGATTGCATTTCTTTAAAGAGCAAATGATGTACTTGTTTCAAATATCAGCTGTTTGGAATCACTAAGCATTTATGCATGCAGATTACTCTGCAGTATAGTATGTTGGCATATAGGTATGTCGTTATCAAATGAAGCCTCATTTTGGGGGAGGAGAAGGCAAACGAAGCTGTTGTAACATTAAAAAGGACATGATGTGGAAGACACAACAGATTTAGCTGCATAGGTATTGCTGCAACGTACTGAATGTGAGCAGGAATGCTGTGTGTTGTATAGCTGCCAGTCCATACTCCAGCACTGAAACTAGAGGTGCGTTGGACTTGTGCACTTCAGAGACCTGGCAGTAGATATTCTTTCAGCCTGCACCTCGCACCTCTTCCTTACAACCTCCGTACAACTGTGCATTTTCCTCTTCTGTTAGGCTGCCTTCCTGCCTGGCGGGCCCAGCCTGTATCTGGAAACTGGTAACAAAGGCAGGACTACGTGGCAGTGAATGTGTGTGGAGGGTGGGGGAATGGAGATCCTGCTCTAAAACACCATTCTGGTTATTGGGCTTAGACTGCCCATCAGTTTCTACTTCAACCTCTACTTCAGCCGTTTAACAGCTGTGCAGCAAAGAGTCAGCAACTACTGAGCTAGGTTGGATTCCTGGTGACAGCGTTGCCTCATTTTCAGGCTCTGACCTTGTATTCACCAGTGCATGTATCACTTCATACACTTTTTGCACTTAACCAGAAAATACAGGTTGGATAGGCTTAGGGTGTGGCAAAATTGCAATGTTTGTACTTTTTTTTGTAACTATGGGGATGATTCTACAGATACAAAGATGCACTTTCAGGTAATAATGAAGACAAGTTTGTAGAATGCAACTGTTTAGGAGTCTCTCTGACTGCAGCATTCCTCCATCCCTATCCATCTCTCATACTGTGTTCTTGAAAGCCTGCTTGGGAATGAGAGATGGTATCTTCCCCCCCCATCGCGATATGTATTTATAGCTGACTGACTGAAAGTTCATATATATATTTTTAAACAATTAAAAATTGGCTGCTATTCTAAGATTTAGGTTTATTAGACTGCTTTATAATGCATAAAAGTAATGTTAAAGTTTTATTTATAATGTCAACACTTACTGATTTGACACTTAGCTTGAAGGAGAGATCCAGCTCAAAGTCAAAGCTTTCATTCCTTTTTACTATTTAATGTATTTTTTAACAGTGTAGCCATTGTATGTATGGAATGCAATGAAACGAATGCAAATTGCTAATCTTAACCTTCAGTTAGACCAGCAGTTTCAATGTTTACAGGACAGTGACTATTGATTGTAAACCCAGACATGTCAGTTGAAACAGTGCACTTTTTCTGTGTTTTGGAAGCACTGTTTCTGCTTCCCATGACAATTAATGAAATAATTGCCTTCTGGTTTAGATTCTTGGTTATGTTCCTTTGCAGAGATTTAAATGTGGATTACGACTTTTCTGCCATGAACTCATAAGACAGAATTTCTACTGATACAAGTGTTGTATTGAACATGTATTCTGAAAGATTGACTTTATTTTTTGTGAAGATAATTTATGAGAACGTTTTATAAGCAGGTCATTGTTGAAAAAGTTGGTCTGAAGTCTTGAAATAAATGTGTGTAGATATTAAAGATGCATCCCAAAGCAAAGTATTTTTTAACAGGGCACTGTTACTGGTATAGTTATCCCTCTGAGATCTCCTAGCAACACACACACATTTAACATGTCACTGTGCACAGCTCAGGCGTGTTATATAGGAGATGATTTGATTTCAGAAGGTGTGGCTTCATTTATGTGGTGCGTGTCCCGTATTACACCTCTGCCAGCAACTCCTAACGTAAGCGTCAGCTGTAGAAGGCAAAACTGTGCCCCTGTACAAATCACTGCAGGTTAAAGAGCAGAGTGCCCTCCCTTGTCCTTGGCTGCAGGAATGTCACAGGGCTGGTGCCTGTTTGGCACTTACAGTCCTCTCTCACTGTCCACAGGGTGTGCCACACATTAGTCCTTTTTGCCTTCTGAAGGAGAGCACCAATGGATGTATGCCTGTGTCAAACGATTAACAGCTGGCCTTGCCATGGCATCCCTTTCTTTGTGCTGCTGATCTTGCCAAATTGGGTAGCAAGAGGTGCTTGAAGAATTACTGAGTATTTATTGTGTAATATTAGGTGCTTATAAGGCCTTCACTGCTATTTTAAAGCAAAATTCTGGGGATCTGTAGCATAGCAATAGCTGTATAACTCCAGCTTTCTGAACATGCCAAAAGCAAGTTATCCTTGGGATAATTAGCAATGGTGTAGATAGTAGCAATCAATGCTTTGAAGCTGCAAGTTCTGATTATTGGAAGGGAGCATCTGTGCTTTGAATGCAAAGCATCACAGAGTTTGTAATTAGCTATAGATTTATTTCCTACTTACGAAGCACCCATGACATCTTAACTCCTCTCAAACTGTGGCTTAACTATTGCTTAAATGACTGTTTTTCACCTCTGGTTGTTTAAATCATCCAACTTCAAGCAGTTTTATGAATGCTGTTTTAATATCAAGATACTCTAAGATGTCTTACAGCATTTCCTGTGAATGTTCTAATACATTGGTAATGAATCATCTTGGCCCAACAAGCTAAGGTAAGCTGACCATTGAACAGTTTAGTTATTGTCTAGCGCTTATTCTTTGTGCATCTGCCTGATAATTCTCAGAAAAATAAAAGCCTGAGTATAAGCTTTGAAGTGGTCGAAAACTTTCCACATTGTGTGCCTCAAACCGGTAATGCATTATCACACGTTTACTTGTGGATTGGTCTCAGAAACAGGCTTTTAATGATGTAACGTGTTTCTCAATGTCTGCCTCGCAAATCACTATGCTGTGGTAACTTGTCTACAGATAACATGCCTAGTGTACTAATTGGTTTAAAAAAAATAATTTATAAAATACGGACTTTTCTCTTGTATTTAAACATCTGTTTGTCTTTGGGTTATGTTCTTAGAACAATTCTGTATATATTTTGCAATATGTGTTTTGTGTTTAATTTGATTGTACATTTTGCACTGATTTGAAATTCCATGTTCTAAGTATTACTTACAAGTTCCAGAGATCTGTAACTAGAATTTGTCTGTGAAAAATACAACATCTCTTCTACCCTGGATGTTTGTGGAGTAGTCATGCTTTAAAAATAGATTCTGCAGAGAGAAACAGACTTTGTTTCAGCTGGGCACTAGTTTTATAGGTATTCTGTAGCTTTGCTGTTTGAGGTTGGGTCATGCTCCATGAGAGGGTGGCTGTTTCATTTCTAAGGTGACACTTAAACACTAAGTTTGACCCCTGCAATGTTCCAGCACTTCTAGAACCCTTATTTCTGTGGGTAGCATTTAACTGTGACTGTTAAAATCTTTCTGTGATAGCACCATAGTGTATTCAGTGGTTTTGTTTTGTGAGTGACTTTAATGACGATCCAGATTTTCCAAGGTAGCTTTGTACAATTGCTTGCCCTATTTGCACTCCTCTAGAAACACGTGACCTGGTGTTTTCAGGCTGTGAGGAACAGGCCCGTGCGTGGCCCCATTGTGCTTGGCTCCAGTGAGCAGTGGTGGACCTGGCCTGCACAACCCAAGGGCCAGACCCCATGGAAATTGGTCTGGAGGGAGTTGGGGGAAGAGAAAGGGCTGTCCAGGGGGGCAGAGCGCAGCTGGAAACTCTGCCCCACTGTGGGTGGACAGCCCACCCCTCCCGGGAGGTCAAGACCTGTCAGCTCCTGGCCTGCCTTTCATGGCTGATGGGGTCCGTCAGCTTGACACCTCCACTTCAGATGTCCCTGCTGCAGTAACCCTTCCTCTGGCATGGAGAAATTGTTTCTCCCCACTCTCTTCAACAATTGATTGCAGAACAGGGGAGGGCTTGTTTTTGCCCTAGCATCTCAGAGTAAACCTCATTGTTCCTTGCTGGGCTGCAAATCAGCAAGCTCTGGAGCAGCTACAGCCACATTTAAAAAACATGTGTAGAAAAACTCAATTCAGGACTACTGTTCTGGGAAAAGAGGGAAAGCAAACAAAATACTGACCTTCATGTAGAGGGGGAAAAAAAAAAACCCACAACAGAAAACATGAACACTTCAGGTTTGGGTGATTTAACCAAGCTTTATGCCCACTAGCTTGCCTTAAAAATGGAAGAAAAAGTGCCCTTTCTCTGTTAACTGGGGAAAGTGAGGTAGCATTTTCCACTTACTCTTTCTTTGGGTCTTAGTGGTGATGTGGCATGCTAAAACATACTGCTTTTCACATTGTACACATTTCTCAACTTTCACATGTTGCAACCCAGCACCTAGTTCAAATACACACTTATGGGAGCCAGCCAGGCTGTCCAGAGGATAAAACATACGTACCTGGAGGACTTGGGAAATCTGTTGGTGCTGAATGTGGTGACATCCTTCCAAATGCTGCAAGGAGGCTTGTGGTACACTTTTGTGAGACAACAGTATGTAGTGAACTAGGTAACTTTGTTTTCTGGGAGACATGGCCAAAAAACTCATCCTCGTACATAGTCCTGAAAAAGAAAGGGAGTATGGTCTAATTCTCCAGTAGCTGAGAAGAAGGAGGCAGTATCAAAACTACGGTCCTCCTTCTTAGCAGAGCACTGCTAGAAGCTCTTACATCACACCTGACGGACTGTTGTGGTTTAACCTGGCCAGACAGCAACTAAATGCCATGCAGCTGCTCACTCACCCTTCCCCACTCCCGGACAATGGGGAAGAGAATTAAAGCGGAAAAGGGAAGGAGGCTCATGGGATAAGAACAAATCAATATGTATAATGATAATAATATATACAAACAATGCACAGTATGTGCTCACCACCCAGTGATCAACATCTGTTCTTTCTTGGCTAATGATCTCAAAACCACAATCCTGGATGAGCAAGAGGCCCAAAAAGAGAGCAAAAGAGAGAAAGCACTCCAAGAGACCCAGAGTGAGAGCCCCCGAAGAGCGAAAGCCCTTTTTTCCAGTCAACCCTCATCTATATACTGAGTATGACATTTCATGATATGGAATACTCCATTGGCCAATTTTGGCCATCGATCCTAAATCTAAGTTCCTATCTTAAGGGAAGTTGTTGACCCTTTGTCCTGGCCATGCTCCCCCCTCAGCCTTTTGTGCTCCTGCACACTGGCAAGAACACAGCAGCTGAAAAGTCCTTGAGGTCTCAGCACCAACTATAAACATCAGTGCGCTGTCAATATTCTTCTCATAACAAATCCCAGACTAAAACCAAAACACAGCTCTTCTAGCTGCTAAAAAAAAAAAACTTAATCTGTCCCAGCCGAAACCAGGACACAGACATCTTGAAGCTGTGGGCACGACACCTCCAACCCACCCACAGGAAGCAGCCAGCAGATGTATGCTGTGATGCAGGTGCCATATGAGGCTTCTTGTAAAGTTGCTTAGTAAAGTGAGCATAAAGGCACATCCTCAGTCCTACCCATGTGCAGGGAGACCTCAAAACGTTTACCCAAGCCTAAATGAGAGTGCTCTGATTGCCAGAGGGAAAGAGGAAAAGAAGGAAAGTGAGTGGAGGAGCTTCCTAGCTGGGGCTCCAGGTGATCCAGAAATTCACTGTTGGAGGGATTTGGGGGACAAGGGGGTGTTAGGGTATCCAGAGGGTTGCACCTCATGTTTAAATGCATGGAGTACACCTGAAGTGTCCTGTGGGTAGAAAAGGTACCAGCTCAAGTTACCTGCCGTTTCAGGGTGAGGCACCATAGGCTTCAGTAGAGGATTAATATTCACACAGTTCCATATACATCCAGGAACTCAGGTGCTTCCAAGATGCCATGATGTTCTGCCTATATCGATGACCTGCTGGTGAATGTTACCCCTGCCATCCTCAGAGCTGGGAGAACAGCAAGGATCTGGTTTGCAGGCAGAGTGGACAACTTCCAGCAGTCCCTCCCTTCCTGCTTATGTAGGGTTGTGCCTTGCAATCTGGCCATGCCACATTCCCATCACAAGGAACTGGTGTCGGAGAATGGGAAAGATGGTTTAGCGATGATAAATCACACTTTGACTTCCAAGTAGATTTAGTCACTTTGACTAAAGTACACTTTGAAGTATAGCTAAGCAAAAAATGTTTAAACAAATAATTAAGTTACAAGGTATTTAAATTGAAGGGCAGCTGGAGCCATTTCAGACATTAAATTGATCATCAGATGACAGCTTTGGTCCCCTAAAACAGATGCTTTCTTGTTGCAGACAACTGGTTGAGTGTAGCACACAAGAGATTCCTCTAAATGCTGGAATGCATGGTGGATGCAGCTGCGTTTCCTCATTCCCAGGACCAGCCTGCTGCAAACAGATCGACACAGACATAGAGCAACGTCTCTGCAGGCACCCACATACAGGCAAGCAGCATCAACATCAGAAATACAAACAGGCCAACACTGTGTCTTCTAGCCAACTAACTGGGCCCAAAGTTCACTACTGAATTAATCTCTCTCAGTTTTCCCACACCTCTCTCGTAGCTGGCACCATACTTTTGGTCTATTCAGAACCTGGGTCTCACACTGCTTAACCAGGAAATCCAGCTTAAAAGTCTTCTAGAGGATCACACAGAGAGAGAGGAAAAGCAACAACAACAAAACAGTTACAGACAGAGTTTAACAAGGAGGCAGAACAGCCTGCCAGCATCAGGCACAGAGTCTGGCCAGAGAACTGATCTGATGAGGAGCCCGCTCCGCTGACTTAACACGGGGCTGTGGTAATAAGAGAGGGCAGGGTGGGTGTCAGAAAATGCGCCCTGAGAAACTGCACGTGGACAGTGGCTCACCCGAGACTGGGAAATGGGGTAGGGACAAGCTCTGTCACCTTCAGAGCTTCCCTCAGCCAAACTGCGCTGTGAATCAAACGGATCGTTTAGCACAAGCAGCCACTCTCACAGGCAAGGGCTGGCACCGCTGCTGGATCAGTACCCCCAAGCCTGTGCCGGCTACCCGTGAGGCTGGTGTGAGCCCAGGATTTCTAGGGATGCTGCTCACATCTCTGCTCATTTGCATACTGTTTTGAGGTCAGGACCTCCTGGCTCGAAGCAATTTTCTCTCCTGCAATTCACAAAGCACAAGCAACTATAGCAGCTCTGGAGGCACAAAACATCCCAGCAGCAAAGACATCAGCTGTGGATCTTGCCAGTCCTGCTTCAAATTGGCCAACGTGAAACAAATTAACCCAGTCACATGGGCCACTACACAACTTTGCATTGGAAGTCCAGCTCCCTCATCTCTCTGTCGCAACAGCATGGCGTGGTGGTGTCTCCTCTACTGCAGTAGCCTCCTCAACAAAACGTGGAGCAGAGCTGGTAGCAACAGGCTCCTACAACTCTCAGTCTCGTAAACCATAGTACCCACAGCTGCACTGCACATCTCCTGTCCAATCCAAACAGAACTTGTTGATGCTGAGGGCGCTGTCTGACAGAGCCTCAGCACACATGCAACAAAAGTGTGTAAACAGACCTCACCTAGGAGATGCCAGAACTGAAGAGCCTCCATCAGCCCTGTTAGAGCAGAAGAGACTGCTTCAGTCAACCACGAGACATGTTTTCCTTCTGCACTTTTTCACCTCAGCTTCCCAAACTTTGGCTCCTGCTGGTATCACCATCCTCCTCCTAACTCCTCATCACTGCTCTGTACAATTCAACCATCCTGGTATCTGTTGGAAAGACAACACAGCAGGGCATAGGCAATCCAGGAGGTTCCTGGAATGCATGGATGATAACTTCCTTCTCCAAGTGGCAGAGGAACCAATGAGGAGAGGTGCTTTGCTGGACCTTGTTCTCACCAACAATGAAGGACTGGTGGGGAACGTGACGCTCAAGGACAGCCTTGGCTGCAGCGATCATGAAATGGTAGAATTCAAGATACTCAGAGAAGCAAGGAGGGTGCACAGCAGGCTCACTACCCTGGATTTCAGGAGAGCAGACTTCAGCCTCTTCAGGGATCTCCTCGCTGGAGTACTATGGGACGAGGCCCTGGAGGGAAGAGGGGCACAAAAAAGCTGGTTAATATTCAAGGATCACCTCCTTCAAGCTCAGGAGCGGTGCATCCCAACAAAGAGAAAGTCAGGTAGAAACACCAGGAGGCCTGCATGGATGAACAAGGAGCTCCTGGACCAACTCAGGCACAAAAAGAAGGCCTATAGGGAGTGGAAGCAAGGACAGGTAGCCTGGGAAGAATACAGAGAAATTGTCCGAGCAACCAGAGATCAGGTTAGGAAAGCTAAAGCCCTGATAGAGTTAAATCTGGCCAGGGACATCAAGGGCAACAAGAAAAACTTCTATAGATATGTCAGTGATAAAAAGAGATCTAGGGAAAATGTAGGCCCTCTCCGGAAGGAAACGGGGGACCTGGCTACCCGGGATATGGAGAAGGCTGAGGTTCTCAATAACTTCTTTGCCTCAGTCTTCACTGGCAAGAGCTCCAGCTGCACAGCCCAAGTCACAGAAGGCAAAGGCAGGGACTGGGAGAATGAAGAACCACCCACTGTAGGAGAAGATCAGGTTCGAGACCATCTTAAGAACCTGAAGGTGGACAAGTCCATGGGACCAGACAAGGTGCATCCATGGGTCCTAAGGGAACTGGCTGACGAAGTTGCTAAGCCACTATCCATCATATTTGAGAAGTCGTGGCAATCTGTTGAAGTTCCCACTGACTGGAAGAGGGGAAACATAGCCCCCATCTTTAAAAAGGGGAAAAAAGAAGACCCAGGGAACTACAGGCCAGTCAGTCTCACCTCCGTGCCCGGCAAGATCATGGAGCAGATCCTCCTGGCGACTGTGCTAAGGCACATAGAAAATAAGGAGGTGATTGGTGACAGCCAACATGGCTTCACTAAGGGCAAATCCTGTTTGACTAATTTGGTGCCCTTCTATGATGAGGTTACGGTATTGATGGATAGGGGAAGAGCACCTGACATCGTCTACCTGGACTTATCCAAAGCATTTGATACTGTCCCAAACGACATCCTTATCTCTAAACTGGAGAAACATGGTTTTGATGGATGGACCACTCGGTGGATAAGGAATTGGCTGGATGGTTGCTCTCAAAGAGTTGTGGTCAATGGTTCAATGTCCACGTGGATGCCTGTGACGAGTGGTGTTCCTCAAGGGTCAGTACTGGGGCCAGTGCTATTTAACATCTTTGTTGGAGACATGGACAGTGGGATTGAGTGCACCCTCAGCAAGTCTGCAGATGACACCAAGTTGTGTGGTGTTGTTGGCACACTGGGGGGAACGGATGCCATCCAGAGGGACTTTGACAGGCTGGAGAGGTGGGCCTGTGAGAACCTCATGAAGTTCAACAAGGCCAAGTGCAAGGTCCTGCCTGTGGGTCAGGGCAATCCCAAGCACAAGTACAGGCTGGACGGAGAATGGATTCAGAGCAGCCCTGAGGAGAGGGACTTGGGAGTGCTGGTGGATGAGAAGCTCAACATGAGCCAGCAATGTGCGCTGGCAGCCCAGAAAGCCAATCGTATCCTGGGCTGTATCAAAAGAAGTGTGGCCAGCAGGTCGAGGGAGGTGAGTCTGCCCCTCTACTCAGCTCTTGTGAGACCCCACCTGGAATACTGTGTTCAGTTCTGGAGTCCCCAACATAAGAAGGACATGGAGCTACTGGAGCAGGTCCAGAGGAGGGCCACAAAGATGATCCGAGGGCTGGAACACCTCTGCTATGAAGACAAGCTGAGAGAGTTGGGACTGTTCAGCCTGGAGAAGAGAAGGCTCCGGGGTGATCTTATTGCAGCCTTCCAGTACCTAAAGGGGGCCTACAGGAAAGCTGGAGAGGGACTTTTTCCAAGGGCATGTAGCCATAGGACAAGGGGCAATGGATTTAAACTGAAAGAGGGCAGATTTCGATTAGATGTAAGGAAGAAATTTTTTATATTGAGGGTGGTGAGGCACTGGAACAGGTTGCCCAGAGAAGTTGTGGATGCCCCATCCCTGGAAGTGTTCAAGGCCAGGCTGGATGAGGCTTTGGGCAACCTGGTGTAGTGGAGGATTTCTCTGACCATGGCAGGGGGGTTGGAACTAGATGATCTTTAAGGTCCCTTCCAACCCTAACCATTCTACGATTCTATGATTCTATGATTTGCTGTCCTCTAGAAACATTTGACAGATTTTTTTCAGGCTTCTTTGGGTTATAAGTGAACATTGTGTCAGTTTTCTTTCTATCTCTTTACACTTGTAACTGTGTTGTGTTAGCAGCTCTGGTCATAAAATTTAAACAGCAGCTTGCTAAAACCCGTCCAAAGTCTCACTTACATCTGCCTGTTAGAGGGAGCTGCTTCAGTTTCTGTTAATTCTAAATACAGTTCCAGGTGTCTGCTGAGTGCTGGCACAAAACAGTGTCATTAAAGTACCACGCGACTAAAACAGGGACCTTAGTTCTGGCAATTCTTTTTTTTATATACAAACCAGACCACTTGCTGCAGGGCACAGCTCTGTGATTTCACTGTGTAGTTAACTGTCCTCACTGTTAAAATGGAGGTTGCTGCCCTCTTGCTTCGTGACTGAGGATAGCAAGACCCTCCGCTAAATGAACAAAAGCTTCCAGCAGCCCCTGCCCAGCCATGGGATGTCCTATTGCTGGGGTTAACATTTATTGTAACAGAAATGGTGTACTGTAGTTATGCAAAGCTGCTTATGTTATAACTGTCTGGTTCATGGATAAAAAAAATCTTGTTTGTTTTTTTTAAAGTCATCCTCCTCCAAAATTATCATCAGTTTGGAGAGGAAAAAAAAGGCAGTAAGGTAGGGTGCTGAGGGTGCAGTTTCTGTGACTGGTCTCCCAGTGTCTCCAGAGATTTTTTTGATACTCCCTCATGCAGTCTTCTCCACAGTGTGTGCCTGTCTTCATCCCTGCCACAAGGTGCTTCCCTGCACCAGGACATGTCATTGAATCCTGACACTGCCCGCCATGCTGGGAGCAGCAGTGGTGCCATGCCATGGTGCAGCGTGGAGAGCGTGGGCTGGCCAGCTTCTTCAGTTCCCACCCCAAGAAGAAAGCAGATGCTAGGGCTGTGCCTTGATGGAGACAGAAAGCTGAGCCTTTTCCCACAGTAGTGTCTCCAGAGGCTCCTGCTTTGTCCTGCCCTGGCCAAAGACTGTTGCTGCTGGAAGGTGCATCACAGGCAGCTCTTGCTGAGTCTCTTTGGGCAGCGAGGTGGTCCATTCCCCGGAGCAGCACGCAGCACTGCCGGGAGGAGCGGCAGGAAGGGGCAGGGTGCTGCTCTGCAGGTGCCGTTCCCCTCTGGAGAGCAGCATGCATGCTGGGGAAGCATTGGCAAGCTATGGCCTCAGGCGATGGCCCACGTGTCCCCAGTGGCCCCCCAGAGGACAGGCACAAGGGATCTAGTCCCTTGTGGGGGAAAATTTAGCATGGGGAGATCGACTCTCTGAAACCTGCCTGCAAAGGGATGCAGGGCAGCCCAAAGCATGGCCCAGCAGCCAGGCCCCATGGTGCTGGGCCTGTGGTGAGCTGAGGGAACAGCATCTCACACAGCCAGCGGGGCCCAGGCCCCGTAGCACCCAGCACAGGGGGTTCATGGCGTTTCACAGCATGAGGCCCTAGCCCCAGCACTGAGCGGTGGGGAACAAAGCCCAGCACTGCTCCAGGGCCAGGTCCCAGGATGCCAAAAGTGGGAGCAGCCTTGGTGGCAAAGGTCTGCCTGCCTTCAAGAGCAGGACTCATAGCTCTCCTGCTGAACTAGGAGCCTGAAATTCCACCTGAAATTTTGAGTAGGAGTGTTGATCTGCTTGGGGTAGGAAGGCTCTACAGAGGTGTCTGGACAGCCTGGATTGATAGGTTGAGGCCAATTGTATGAGGTTCAACAAGGCTGAGTGCCTGGTCCTGCACTTCGGTCACAACAACCCCAGGAAATGCTACAGGCTTGGGGAAGAGTGGCTGGAAAGCTGCCTGGCGGAAAGGAAAGACCTGGGTGCGCTGGTTGACAGCTGGCTGAATATAAGCAGTGTGCCCAGGTGACCAAAAAGGCCAACAGCATCCTGGCTTGCATCAGAAATAGTGTGGCCAGCAGGACTAGGGAAGTGATTGTCCTTCTGTATTTGGCACTGGTGAGGCTGTCCCTTGAATGCTGTGTTCAGTTTTGGGCCCCTCACTACAACAAAGACATTGAGGTGCCGGAGTGTGTTCAGAGAAGGGCAATGAAGCTGGTGAAGGGTCTGGAGCACAGGTCTTACGAGGAGCAGCTGAGGGAACTGAGATTGTTTAGCCTGGACAAAAGGAGGCTGAGGGGAGACCTGATCGCTCTCTACAACTACCTAAATGCAGGCTGTAGCGAGGTGGGTGTTGGTCTCTTCTCCCAAGTAACAAACAATAGGATGAGAGGAAATGGCCTCAAGTTGCACCAGGAGAGGTTTAGATTGGGTATTAGGAAAAATTTCTTCACTGAAAGAGTTCTCAAGCATTGCAACAGGCTGCCCAGGGCAATGGTTGAGTCACCATCCCTAGAGGTATTTAAAAGACATGTAGATGTGGTGCTTAGGGACATGATTCAGTGGTGGACTTGTGAGTGTTGGGTTTGTGATTAGACTCAACGATCTTCAGGGTCTCTTCCAACCTAAATGGAAGAAAGTGGTGAGCAAAACGCTCAACAGCCTGAGTGCCAGGCCCCTGAGTGCACAGGCATGGGGAAGTTTGTGTGGCAAGGGTCTGCATGGCTGAGGATTTGGTCGCACAGTGCTTGGCTGAAGGGGAACCTGAGGTGGAAGGTCCTGCAGAACAAATCTCTCCTGAACAGCTGGACAGCTTGGCTCTTCTCTCCTCTGTGCATCAGCCTCCTCAACAAAACAAGGCACAGAACTGGCAACACGTTTCTCCGCTGCAGCTCCACCCAGCTTGCTCAGGAGCAGAACAGGGGTTAGCTCAGTCCAAGCTCATGTCATTAGGAACTGTGGTGCGGAGAGAGAGGCCCATCTTGAGTCTCGCCACTCCTGCTGGAGTCCTGGCCTCACTTCCCTCAACTGCTGCAGGCAGCAGGTCTCTCTTCCCTGGACGCCTCTACCCCCAAACCCTCCACTCTTCACACCGCTGCTGCCAGCTCCTCCGGCTCCCTTGCTGCCCCTGCCGCTGCTCTCCTCTCACCCGCCTCAGCTTTACGCCTCCGGCTCCTGCCACCATCACCACCCACCTCTTAACTCCTCCAAATGTCTGCCTGGGCACATCCAAACACCTGCTGCTGCAGCCACAGACCGACTGCCCACGGCCACAAGGAGCGTCTCCTGCCCTCAAGAGGAGCCCTGCCCCAGAGCAAAGTCCCAGCAGATCCACCCGACAGCCCCAAGGCCGCCTCCTTTTTCCCGGGGCTCCTGCTCACCCCACCAGCAGCCGGGCAACTTCCCAAAAAGCACGCCCAGCAGAGCAAAGGGCCCTCTGTGTGGCAGCAGGAAGGTCCCGAGGCAGCGCTCTCGGCCGTCAGTAAGATCTGTGCTCTCAGGCACAAAAGCTGCGGCGGCTGCTGCTCTCACGAGTGCTCTGAGCACATCCTCATCTTCCCCTCGGGCACTCAGACCCCTGACGCACGCAGGACTCCAGCGGGTGACCCGGGCAGGATGCGCCTGCTTTCTGTGGCTCTTCCAGAAAGAGCAGGCACCACGGCAGGATTAAGCCGTCACTGCCCTGTGCCACCTCACAGCTACGCTGCCGTGCACGCGGCACCCCGCTGCCATTCCCATTCAATGCACAGCCGACTTCCAACCCGTCCCGGTGACCTGCAGAGGATTACCACCACAATCACAGCTCCAGCCGACTCAGCGCGGCCACAATGAGGGAACAGCAAACACGTTCTCACCACCATCAGCTGATGGCCCAGGGCAGCCGAAAACAACACAGAAACGATGGGGCAGCAGTTGGGTGAGCTGCCCAGATTAGAGAGGCTTAAAGGGGGCTGAAAACCAGCAAGTACCGCTAACCCAGCAAAACCGCAGCTCCGGCCCTCGGCTCAGCTCACCCGGACACGGTCGGGCAGCTGCTGGCTCCCAGCATGCCGAGAAAGGCCACAGACACGAACGCTGCAACGGGAAAGTCAGGCAAGACGGAAAGAGCAGCCACCTGCAGACGACCACGAACCTGGACACGCCGCATCACCCGTCATCTACGCACAAACCTCCTTCTGCTCTCTGTCGTGCTGCCTCCTGGGCCTGCGAATCAGCCACATCCCCACAAACCCCTGGTGCGACACCTCTGGCCACATTTCTCCCCAGAAGACATGGGAGCAGGCCAAGAGCACGGGGTAGCTGCAGCAGCATCCAAAATGCAAAGGGTCACCATCTCCCTCCTGGGTACCCACCCACATTCAAACGTCACCTTCTGCAAGGGCGGGAGCCCGCATTCCCACGTCCCAAAACGCACTGCTGGCATGGCAGCATCCAAGGGTCCACCACACTTCATCTCACCGTGCTCACACGCACACACACGCACACACTGACCTGTTTACCACAGTGACGTGCCTCTGCATGGGAATCTCTTTCGACGGTCCACTCCCAGCAGCTGGAGGCAAGGCAGAGCGGGCACTCTCCATAGTGGGTTTCACCACTCCACACGCCACTCCTCTGCCTCATGGTGGGTGAGGAGCAGGCCTCTTGCTGCCTTCTTCTGCCATGCTCAAAGGCCTGGGCTGTCGCAACGTTCCTTTAGGCTTTCCTAAAAAGTCGGCAGACGGAGCCGTGAGAAGCGCTCTCCTCCACCCAACCCAAAGGGGCTCCTCAAGCACAGCAGGTGACTCCCTGCTCCAGGGAGTCCCTAGTTTTCCAAAAGGCACTTAGGAAGGCTGCTCTCAGCCACACTCGTGGGTCTCTTTGCTGTGGCTCGTGCCAAAGGACTCACGAACCACAATCTCCACCACCACGCTGCAGCAGGGAAACAGACAGGAGACCCGTCTCCCCTTAATGCTCTTGGAAAAGCTTTCACCTCTGAGCTGCCACAACAGGTCACGTCTCAGGTGGAACCCGTGGTCAGGCTGCCCTTTACCACTCAGCAGCAGCACCAGCAGCAGCTCCCAGAGATGCAGCACGTGCAGCACAGTTCCACCTCCTCGGCCACCTCCTGCACCGCCACCCAAAGGGTTTCTTCTTCTCTGTACCCTGGCTTGCAAGCGCCTTCCTCCACCACCAGGCAGAGGATACCAAATAACACCTGCAGAGGAACACGCCACGCTGGCCTCCAGACCACACTGCCATAAACAACCTCTTGGTCCCTTCGCTCTTTACTTGCTGCCTGTACCACACCAATTCTGGTGGGCTCAAACGCTTCCGAGGGGTATCGCAGTGGAAGACAACGAACCAATGTGTGTTTACCATCACTGTCGTTTAACTAGACGAGAGTCACGAGTTCAGCTTCCCAACTAGAGGGTAGACCATTGGCGTGGCTGCAGGACAGCAAGAGGCAAAGCTTTCGCTACCGAGAAGAACTGAGAAATACCAGCAAACTGCAAGACTCCCTGTTGCTCCCAGCTGCCAACTCGCAAGCAGATGGGCCCTGCCCAGGCCTGATCCTGGGATTTCCTGCTGGCAGCAACACAACAACAGCATGGCGGTGAGGGAAAGCTGACCCGCAGGCTCTGGGGAAACTGCTGCAGCAGCTTACGCAGAAAGGCACAGAGGTGCAGTTTATTCACAGCCCACAGAAGGATCTACAACCATTTCCATGCCTGTAAGTGCTGGGTCAACAGGCCTGCAAGCAGTTCAGCAAAGGCTTCAGCAGCAGACACAGACCCCAGAGGCCTCCCTCTCCTTTCACAGTGCACCTCAGAAACCAGCAAAGCAGTCAGCTAGGGCCTCTCCATCACCTTCCTGCATCAGGTTGGGCCCCACGAAGGAACAACCTGGTTTCTCACTCCCATCCCACAGGCTCACCATCTTACTTTAAACACTGCCCCGCGCCCTTCTGTCCCAAGCCAACACAACAGACTCACAAGGGACTCCTCATGCCTGCACAGGCAAAACAGCCTACGTATGTAGCTTGCCGGTGCTTCCAGCAGCCACCCAACACTCACAGCCCACAGGACAGACAGCACCCATGCTGCAAAACCCCACACTAGATACTCTCCACACCCCAGCTTTGCCTATATGATGGTGTTACAGGCTGAAAAAGGGGCTCTCAGGCACAGCACCACCACCCCCATAACAATGGCGCCGACAAGCATGGAGTTTGACAATTTAGCACAGAAGAAACTCAGGGACTTGGTGAGAAATTTAGCAAACAGCAGCTCCAGAAATGAACTTTTCTGACAAGTGAGACAGGGCCATCAAAGCAGAAAAACCAAGTGCCAAGACAAAAAAGCAAGCGATTGCTAAGCAGCAACAGCTTGCTCAAGAGCTCTCCCCAGTCCCTTGGGCTGAGCCAAACAGCCCAGGGAAATACAGGTAAGGGATGACAACACTAGGAACAAGGCAATGCTCTTGGTCTCCAGCAATGCACTCCAGCTAGTCCTTCCCCTCCTCTTCCTCCTCCACTGCACACCCAGCATCTGCACCAGACTGGCTCAACATGCAGCCATTGGAGGGAGGTCTTCTTCTGAGGGACAGTTCTCCTATCTGAGGAGCTCCTGCTTAGAAACCAGACAGTGTTCCCACTGTGCAGTCAACACCTATGGAAAAAGCGTACCAGCAGTGTCAGATCTTGGATGGGCAGCCTTGCCTGTGCTTGGATGGAGCAGGCACACAGCACATATGCAGCATCACCTGGAGGGGCAAAGAATACCGTCTTCTGCCTCTCTACACCCTTCACAGAACATTTGGGAGCAGTCCCAGGCTGTGACCAGCCCACATGAGCAGACAACTGCACTCAACAACTCTGCTCAGGACATGCTCCTTCAGCATGTGTTACCATTGGTGGATGAGAACAGGCCTTGGGATATCTGACACTGTCATTTGCCTAAAAATCTCCTTAGATAGGAAGATGATGTGTGCATGAACATGTAGCACATCCTCAGATGAGGGGATGTGTCTTGGTGTGTCCCTCCTATGTTGAAACCAGACTAGTCTGCCATGCAGCCTTTTTGACCTGCTCCGCAGTTCCGCATCGATCAGATCCCCCGTGGCTGTAGGCACCATGAGACTCCCAGCAAAACTAAGAGTGCCGGGCAAGGAGGCACAGCATCGAGTCCTATTCTTCACCATTCCTTTAACAGTTTTACTTCATGCACACACAGCACTCTACCAACCTGACCGTGGCTCTGTGTGTGTGTGTACACCTATATTTACACACAAGTACACCCACACCCACAGAACTACACCTATACAGACAGCCCTGTGTATACGTGTGTTTACACATGCGTGCTTCTCTACCCCTGCAGTTCCTGCCCTTGCCAGTTCAGTGTGTTTCACTGCCTGATCCTGGAACAACCTCTACCACAGGTAACTTCACAGCAGTCCCTGCACAACTATGGCCCACAGCGTCAGTGCACCCAGGAGGAGCACACGCTGAACACGTGCACTGACAGACCTCCAGACAGCAATGGGCAGGAGCTACGCTGGGCACTTGGATCCTTCTCTCATCCTTTTAAGAGACTCAGCAGCTGGTCAACAGAGCTTCAAAGAGTGGGAGGAGGTGGTGGTTACATGCTAGAAGAAGACAACCCAGGAAGTCTATTTCTCTTGGACCCACTTGTAGAGACATCATGTGTTGGACAAATGCGTAAGTTTCCACTTCTTATTAAATCTTTGATGATAGAATGCATTCAAAGTTCTCTTCTGGGTTTGCCTGCCCATGGCCCCACACTGAGATAGTCAGGGGACCTCATGAACACTGACTGCAGCATTAAGGGAAACGAGGCAACTGGCACTGCACTGTCACTGACAGCAGTTTTGGATACCTGCCCTGCTGTAGGTGCAGGTTTTAGGCCTGTGCGCTCCAATGAACCGTAGCCACCGTGGGTTCAGGGGGCTGGGAGAAGCAGCTGCTCCCATAGCTGTGACAAATGCCTTTGCCACAGCAGAAACTTCCTATCAGATCTGGTACCTAATTACCAAGGTACATAAGGTCAGTGTAGTGAAAGTTGTTTGGTCTTTTTGTCTCACAGTTCCGGAAATACAAGCCTGCAACAGACTGTGCCCTGGTAGAACATGTCCATTCACCTGCTCAGACTGGCAGAGGGCCAGCAGCAGCCTTTGCAAACCAAACCCTACTCTAACCTTTGTGCATTTATTGACTTTTTTGTGTGTTTATTGAGAATGTGCAAGCCTTTTAAAGTTGTGGAGGAATACAAAGCGACCTGTGTAATAAATGCTCAGTATTACCAAACATGGTGAGATCTCCCCCAGATTTTCATTGCTCTACGGTTACCTCCACAGGGCTAAGGAACATACTGAGCGTAACCAAATGATTGTAGGCAAGTAACTGTCTGTGTTTGCTCCTTGTGTTAGGCTCGGCATGCAGCAATACCATGCTGCATAGCCTGAGGACTGGCACAGGGCGTGGCGAGCTGAGGCGGCACCGGCCAGGCGGAACAGTCCCTAGCCTGCCATCACACGGAACCCAGGTCCCTCCTAAAATGGCTCCCGCCGCCTCAGCCCGGGTCCCGCCTCAGGCGGGCCGCCCGGCCCCGCCCCGCCCCGCCCCGCCCCGGCGGGCGGGAGGAGGCGAGTGCCGCGCATGCGCCGGGGCCTGGCGCGGGCGGGGCCAAGACGCGACGAGGCCGCGAGGCGCATGCGGGCGGGGGTGGCGGGTGCGCGGTGCGTGGTTCTTTGCTGCTGGCGGCGGTTGGGCGCGAGCGAGCGGGCGGGCGGCGCGGGGTGGGGCAGCGCGGCCGCTCGCTCGGCTCGCGCGGAGCGGGCACCGTTGCCGCCCTGTCCCCTCTCAGGGAGGCGGCAGCGCTCGGCCAGGCCCGGCCCGGCCCGAGGCGGCAGCGGCGGCAGCCGGAGGAGAAGCGGCTTTGGCTGGTGTCCGAAAGCCCCTGGGTTGAGGTGGTGGTAAGGAAACAGCGGAGCCCCGCCGGGCGTACGCCCTCCCTCTCTGGGCGGAGAAGCTGTGTGGAGAGCCGGGTTCTGCCTGTCAGCGAGAGGCTGCTTCTCCTCAGTGGCACCGTTTTGACAGAGAAAGTGTCGGGACTTCAGCGGGTTAGTGACTACTTTGTGCCTTCAGAGGAAGCTTGTGTTCCACAGGGCTGTGTTTGTAGTCTTTTAAAAGTATGGCTATTTGGAAGTGCATCCTTCTCAGCAGGAAAACTATTCTCACTTTCTTTTTTTGTTAGCCTGAGTAATAAGCTGCAGAGTGGAGACTGTTTTGCAGCTGGAGGCTGGTAATCTGTTTTAAGCATATGGAAAAAAGTTTTTGTTCAGATGCCAGAGAAGACTAGATGAGCTGTGACTTACTGGTAGAGGCTCCCCAGGCTGTGTTTGCAATGAAGCGTGCATCTGGATGTCATAACTGTTGAATGACCTAACCTTACAGCAGCTGACCTCAAAAAGAATTTTAGAAAAGCTTCAGAAGCCACTCTGAGCTGTGTAGTTTTCTACCAATGTACCTGTATGTTACTTATTGTCACCATTACTGCATTGCAAGTCTTCTGTGTTACTGCTAGCTGTGGGAATGGAAACGTCACTCAGGTGTGAGTTGAAGACTGCATTCAGTTTAACCTTTGTACCTTAGTACCTGTCATCTCATAACTATGTGAATTGTCCTCATGACTGCTCCTCGTAATATAATTTAGGAGGATATATTTTATGGTGTCCTGTTTGTTATTTCTAATCTAACTCAGTTCTTTAGTATTAGTATGCTACAGAGCTGTCTGATGGCTTGATGTCAGCCTCCCATGTTCCTGCCCCCTTTGTTTTTTTTATTGAAGTTTTGTCTTCTGAATCAATTTTTGAAACTGCCTTCCCAGGTTATGGTTAGTTTTTTTTTTTTGTTGTCACTCTTTTCCCAGCTGTAAGGGATATTGTGTTAGTTTTTCCTGAGCAGTAAGTTCAATTCAGGTAGTTCAGGTAAGAGGACTTTCAAGAGCTGTATTAACAAAATAAGAAATTGGATATACTATTTAAAAGAAAGAGTAGAGAAAAGGCCCCAAAAATCCTTCTCATTGACTGTTCCATGTCTTGTGTACGTCTGTGTCTTGGAACACAATTGCAGACAAAATTGCATGTATTGGTGTACCTGTCAATATTTTGGTTTCTTATGTGATTGAAACTTTAAACCACTTGTGCATTTGTCCCGCACATGACATCCTCATGACACTGAGTGGGTCCAAAGGAGAAATGAATTATCTGGATCTTTTCCTTCTGGCAAATGACCACCACCTCCTCTTACTCTTTGGGGGGCATCCTGTGAAGTTCTGTTGACCAGCTGCTGAGCCTCTTAAAAGGATGAGAGAAGGATCCAAGTGCCCAGCGTAGCTCCTGCCCATTGCTGTCTGGAGGTCTGTCAGTGCACGTGTTCAGTGTGTGCTCCTCCTGGGCGCACTAATGCTGTGGGCCATAGTTGTGCAGGGGCTGCTGTGAAGTTACCTGTGGTAGAGGTTGTTCCAGGATCAGGCAGTGAAACACACTGAACTGGCAAGGGCAGGAACTGCAGGGGTAGAGAAGCACGCATGTGTAAACACACGTATACACAGGGCTGTCTGTATAGGTGTAGTTCTGTGGGTGTGCCTGTGTGTAAATATAGGTGTACACACACACACAGAGCCACGGTCAGGTTGGTAGAGTGCTGTGTGTGCATGAAGTAAAACTGTTAAAGGAATGGTGAAGAATAGGACTTAATGCTGTGCCTCCTTGCCTGGCATCTGAGTTGGGCCGTTGTGAGCTGAGGTGCAGAAAGGTAGGGACAGTGTTAGTGTCTGTGTGTAGACTGAAATGTGTGGCACAGCATCTGAAATGTGCTGAGGGTTGGGATTTCTCTTCCTTTTGGCCTTGGTGTGTTGCCCAGGGTGATTTCCCTTAAAAAAGGCAAACGGTGAGTGGAGAGGGACTGCTTCTACAGAGCGCAGCACAAACTGACTTTATGTGGTGACCCACATAGCAGCACTGTGGTTGCACGCAGCTGCCTGGTGCTGCTGCCGTTTGGAGAGAGCACCACGCAGGTATGTGAGCGGCAGTTGCATGCCTTTGTGTGTTTGGAGATGGGGGATTCTCCTGTTGGGTCTTAAGCTAGAGAGGCCTGAGGAGAGTGAGACTGCCTTCTTCTGAACCACTGACTCTGTGGTGGTGAAGGTGAGGTGTTTCATGCACGTGAGCGTGCTCAGTGTTAAGACTTGACCCTGCGTTCAGCACACGCTTTCAGAGCAGAGTTGGTCCTGAGTTGTGCAAGAGCTCTCTCCAGCTTCGGTCCACAGTCGTGGTGGGGAGGTTTTTCTGGCAAGACTGAAGTGCTGCTTCATCTCCAGCAGCACTTGTGCCTGGAGCTCCGTGGCGTGTCATGAGTGCAGCCGTCTGGCCCTGGAGAAGTCCTGTATGCGCGCACGCCTGTGAGCTGAGCGGTATGGGAGGGCTCTTGGTGGTTCTGGCATGCACTTTGAAACCACCTCCTGCACTGCCCAGCCTTCGCGGGGTGTGAGTGCTTGCTGGCAGGTAGGTCTTCTCCTGAAGTGTCCAGCCAGTGATCTAGCAGCCTGTTGCACTGGGGAAGGTGCTGCTGGAGATGAAGCAGCAGGCTGCTCGCACCTTTACCAGTGCCACAGCGGGGGACTCGTGTTTCTCTGGATGGGGCAGTGTTGGCGCTGGCTCTGTGGTGCTCCTGCTGTGTGCAGCCCCTGGCTTGCAGGGAGCAGGTTTCACTTCTGTTGGGTTTTCTCTCTGAAGAGACACCTGTGGAGTCGAGGCGTCGTGCACCTGTGGGTAAGATGTGGCATGACCCGGGTGCATGCATTTATCATGGCAGAGTTGACATGTGCCCCATGGGCATCGGTGCAGGTTTGCATGAGGGAGGAGCAGCTGTGAACTAACCAGCGTCGCTGTGGGGCATGAGGGGAGGGACCGATGGGCACCAACGCGGGGGGCGGCGGGCCCCTGCCCCATTCTGGTGGAAGTCCTGGCCCTGCAGGCAGTGAGGTGGCCAATTGCCTGGTAGCCCCGGCCCTCTTCTGGCCATGTGGTTTGTGGTGATTGGCTGGCAGGGCCAGCCCAAGCACAGGGGCTGCTGTGGTCGTTCAGCTGCTTTTTGGACGATGTCATGTCCTGTGTGTTTCATACCACACTATGCTTGGCTAGCAGGACCAGCCCCCTTCAAGTGTACCCAGCAGTATCAAAGTCTCTGAGATAAGCCACTGAATCTTTGCTTGTTTGAGGAGCGAGGCTGTATAGTAAAAGCTGGTAATTTTAGCCTGTGTATGTAAAGACACTTTTTTTTTCTTTTGGGATGAAAGGGTGTAGGTGAAGATGCAGGAGCCTGAACTTATTGCAAAAACACTGCGAGCTGTTCTTCATCCCTTTAAAAATGGCGTACCTTTGTCAGAGCTTCAGGGTGAATACAAATCCCTGACCGGCGAGTGGATTCCCTTCAGGAACCTAGGACATGGCACGCTGGAAGGCTACTTGGAGAGCATCCCAGGAGTGGTCAGAATGGAAGGGAACAAAGCGGGAGAGGTAAGAATCAGTTGCTGTTCAGAAATGGCTTTTGTATTTGTAAAGTGTGCATGGTTGATAACTTCATCTCTGCTTGTGCCATGGATTTCTGAGAAAAGTACTGTAGCATGCGTGTGATGCACTAATGCTGGGAAAAGTGGAAGCTGTGGCATAGACCAAGTGCCTATTATTTTCCTGCCTCTGCATGCCGACCAGGAAGTTTTGTTTGCAAAAGGTGGTATTTTCCCAGAAACAGGAGTTCTGACTGGAAAGACAGTTTGTGTGGCTGTAGAGCTCTGGTCCTTGTCTCAGCATTTCTAACTCTGGAGAGAATATTGATGGGTTGTCCTGAGACCTTAAAGAAGGTTAGCTCGTGTGTGCGTGTGTCTTAATCATCTCTTCAGGGTGGGATTTAGCATCATCTTTTTCCTATAGCGAACCTGTTGTGAGCACTGCTGCTTATAAGCCTGACAGTGCTTGCTTTAGGCTTAGCACTCTTGTTTGTCATGAGTTGCAGTGCCGCAAGAGGTTCCCTTGCTGCATTTTTACAACTGTCAGAATTTGCCCTTTTGCAGGAGGTGTCCAAGTTTGGAGTCTTGTCGCTTGCTCCAAGCCTGCATCAGTTGCAGATACATCAGTAACATGAATGCAGGTACCTCTGGGAACATTTGTGATACTGCAATTTAATGCTTCCTCATGGCGGCTCTGGCAGATAGCCATCTGTTTCTAACTAGGGCCTTGCAGGGTGTAATCTGGTATCCTCCAGTTCCCTTGAGAGCCTTGCTTATCCTCTAATACGATGTGTGCTGAGAGCCTTGTGTACTCTTGGATAGCACTAGAGGTGATGCCTTCTCTGTGCCATCCGTAAGGAGAGAGTGAACTGTAGCTTTAGGAGGTGGGAAAGGAGAAAGCTACTAAACAGGACTCCTGAGGTGATTGGGCAGGACTCACTTTGGTTTAGGAGTGCTGACTATGCTCTGCATGACTGAAGCAACTGAGAGGAAGCACCCTTCGGACACCTGGGAGGCAAGAGAGATACAAAGATTGAGCTCATGTTGCTGTTTGATGACCCTTCTGTCCAGAGTGTCCCGGGGGCAGACATCGAGCAGAGAACGGCAGGTGTGGTTAGGCACTGACATGGGCTGGTAACTACCTGGGATGGCTCTTGCATGCTTTCCTGTTACAGGACCTAGGTAGTACTTCAGTATAACGCTTTGCGCTTCATTCACATCTCTTCAGAATATTTGAGCTCCATTATGAGCTGAGACCATAGCTCAGAGTCCACATAAGCCTGCTGCAAGAGCATGCAGTCAACCAGTCTCTCTTCCTGACTCTGGGAGTACTCTGACCTCCAAAAGGACTGCCAAGACCCTTACCTGTTCCTTTAATCCCTTTGGAGAAGATGGGGCAGGAAAGCAAGACACACTTCTGCACACAGGTCTGCTAGCAGCTGATGATCCTGGCTCCAGACTTTCCTTACTGCTAGGGCAGCTGTCCAAGAACCACAAGAAATACATTCATCAAGCGATCCTATAAAATAGGCAGTAAATAATACAAATTGATCTCGGAGTGCTACATAGTACATGCTCCTTAAATGATTTGTGTGAGATTAATATTGCCTGGGTAACTGATGCTGAACAGACTGGTTGTGTTGGGAAGGCAATGATATAAATTATCCCCTGTTCCTCCTACTACTGAACACTAATTTAGCCTTCTTGAATATAGGAAAGATGAATGCGGACAATTATTCCTTCACACGATAGGTATGTTCTCCAGCTTCCACACAGGATAAGGAAGATTAAATTCAGTATACCAAAAACACTGCAAGGGGACTCAAATTGAAATACTGTGCACCTGCAACAGGTGGTTGTGTCATTTCAAGGAACGCTGTTTTGCTTCGCTTCATGCTCAGTTACAAGCAGTGTATAGTTGCATCTTGGTTTAAGAAAACTTTGTCATCTACTCAAATAACTAGGCCTGTCCAAAAAGAGGCATTTGAAGACTGCTTTGCTCTGCTGCGAGTGAATTCATCCACCTTGTCTCTTTTTATATCTGAATTCATTCTAACTCAAACCATCATTTTTGCTAAACTTAGTCACTTTGATGTGAAAACAAGGGAAGAAAATGCTGAAAATAACTTAAGACATTAGTGACAGGAAAAGCTGAAATGTAACAAAGATGAGAAAACGTGCATTTATGAAACTATGGTAAACTGTGTAGAAACAAAAAATCTTTTATGTTGAGACCTTTAGAAGAGAGTAGGACTGAAGGTGGTCCATCCCACATGCATCTATGTTATAAACAGGAGTTATAGCCAGGAGTATGAGGAAAGCTCTCATACCCTTCTCTGGAAATGGGCACAGCTGGGCACCTCTCTGAAGTACCCATACATGACTGCCCACAGCATGGGGCACAACCAGGAGAAACTGGAGGTCTGTGTGCCGTGCAGGGCTGCGATCTCATTGGGGTCGTGGAGAGCTGTTGTGACAGCTCACCCAATTAGTGTGCTACCATGGGTGGACACAGGCTGTTGAGGAATGACGGGCTATAATGGTGAGGAGGAGGAGTTTCTATGAGTCCCTCTGATGTCAGGGCGGTGAGGACACTTGGAGCTCTGCCTTAGGATGGATGATGGAGACAGCAAGAGCTTATGTCTTATGGGTAGTGGATGGGTGACACGGTGGCTGTCTGTTACAAACGCCGTAATTGGGAAGAAGTGGTAGATAAAGCAAGTGATGCTTTCTTCTGACAACTGCAAGAAGCCTCACATTTGCAGGCCCTGATCCTCACAGAGGATTTGTCCCTCCAGCAGGTATGGCAGTGGCTCAAGACAGCCAAACATTAGTAATCTAAGAGATTTCTAGAATGTGTCAGAACTCTGTCATCAGCACAAGTGATGAGCTGATGAGGGAAGATGCTTTGCTGGACCCAGTTCTTACAAACAAGGAAGAACTGGTTGGGGATGTAAAGGCTGGGGACAGCCCTGGCTGCAGTGACCATGAACTGGTAGTGTTCAGGAGTTCAGGAGTGTGAAAGGAGAGGAATAAAGCAAACAGCAGTATCAACAAGCCAGGACTTCAGGAGAGGAGACTTTGGCCTTTTCAGGAACCTGCTTGGAAGACTCCCACAGGATACAGTCCTGGACAGAAGAGCAGTCCAGGAGAAGCAGTGGATTTTCAAGGATTGCCTCCTCCAATGTCAAGAATGGCCCGCCCTAGCAATCGGGGAAAAAAAGCAAAAGGTCGTAAGAGCACTCATGGATGAACAAGGAGCTCCTGACTTTACCATAAAAAGGAAGCATGCATGAGGTGAGAGCAGGAAAAAGCAGCCTGAGAGGATCATAGAGACGCTGCCTAAACAAGCATGCATGGGCTTAAGAAAGACTGCAGTTATTGGTGAGTTCAACAACTTGAAAACCAGGATGGAGTGCCATTGCCTTCAGAACAGCTCCCAAAGTACTGCCAGTTCTGAGAGTGTCCTTCTGAAGAAAGTCCTTAAAGTACCTGCTAAACTGTACAGACAACAGGAGAAAATATAGGAAAAACTACAACCCTTTGCTGTGTTTAATTTCACTAAAGCCTTATGAAATTCATGCTCAAACCATGGAGCACAGGTGGTTTTTTCACAGACATCTCTGAAAGGGTGAAGAGTTAAGGATTTCAGGTTCACTTTTCACAAAGATGAGTTAAGACTCTGTCTGGTACAGCCCACTGTACGACGAATTCACCCCAAATGGACAATGTCCTGGTTGATGCTGCTCTGAGCAGAGATGCTCTATGAGATGGTCTATAGAGATGTCTTCCTGCCCAAATTTTTCCATGATTCCTTGCATTCAAACACTGCAGGGATGAGGCTGCTGGTGTGCTTTTTCTGTAAGTTTTGACTGTGCAGCAGGTACACTGTCTGGTTTCTAAGCAGGAGCTCCTCAGATAGGAGAACTGTCCCTCAGAAGAAGACCTCCCTCCAATGGCTGCATGTTGAGCCAGTCTGGTGCAGATGCTGGGTGTGCAGTGGAGGAGGAAGAGGAGGGGAAGGACTAGCTGGAGTGCATTGCTGAAGACCAAGAGCATTGCCTTGTTCCTAGTGTTGTCATCCCTTACCTGTATTTCCCTGGGCTGTTTGGCTCAGCCCAAGGGACTGGGAAGAGCTCTTGAGCAAGCTGTTGCTGCTTAGCAATCGCTTGCTTTTTTGCCCTGCCTCACTTGTGAGAAAAGTTTCTTTCTGGAGCTGCTGTTTGCTAAATTTCAGAGGTTCTAGTCAAGTCCTTGAGTTTCTCCTGTGATAAATTGTCAACCCCATGCTTGTCAAGGGCCGCGATTATGAGGGTAGTGGTGCTGTGTGCAAGAGCCCCTTTTCAGCCTGTATACTACCACCACAGAGCATAGCTGAGACCCGTGGAGAGAGCCCTTGAAACCAGAGACTCCCATTTTTCACTTGGAGCTTTCTGGGTGGCTGCCTATGTCCCTGTGGAGCCCTGAAGGAGTCCAGCTGCCTTTGCAGGCTGTTAGCACTTGAATGGCCCAAAAGTTTGGGTTTGCATCTCCTCTGTGAGGCAAAATACATGCTAGGCATGTGGTCTGGTGGCTTGCTGAAGCAAGGTTCTTGCATCTGTTCAAGGAATGGTCTGTGGCAGCTGAGATGTGACAAGGGGAGATTGAGGCAAGAGGCCATTAAGGGGACCAGGGAGGTGGCCATGGGCTTGCCCAAGGCCAGGCTGTCATTGGGGGCCAGCCTGGTGCCTGCAGGGCAATCTGTGCAGCCAGGGTAGCTGTGCCATTTCTTTGGACGGCGATGCAAAGATCAGAGTGGTGCCACAACCCGTGGTGAGCCTTGGCAGGAGGAGCACGGGCAAGCTGGAAGCCTGTGGCTTCCCGATATTGTAAAGTGAGACGGTGGGCCTGTAGGATGGGAATGAGAAACCAGGCTGTTTCCCAGAGGGGCCCAACCTAATGCGGGAAGGTGATGGAGAGGCTCTGGCTGTCTGCTTTGCTGGTTTCTGAGGTGCACTGCGAAGGTCCGTGTCTGCTGCTGAAGCCTTTGCTAAACTGCCTGCAGGCCTGTTGACCCAGCAGTTACAGGCATGGAAATGGTTGTAAATCCTTCTGTGGACAGTGAATGAGCTTGGGCCTTACTGACTGTTTTCTCCCCTGTCCCCTTCCTACTTCAACCAGGTCATTTGCCATGCTGTTGCTTGCAGCGAGACTGTGCCAATTGCTCAACTGGTGGCCCGGCAGAGGAGTTCCAAGAGGAAAACAGGGCGACAAGTGAACTGCCAGATGAGGCTGAAGAACACATCTCCAGTCACATTAGCAGGTAAGCCCCAGGCAGCTGTGGAGGGCCTGTGTTAGTGGAAGAATTGTGCAACTGCTGGAGCAAAAGTTGACCATGAAGGTATGTCACTAATGGCCACAAGTTGTGTGGTCCCAGTGAAGAGTTCCTAGGAGCACAAAGTGTGGCTGACAAGAGTGCTTGTGCTTGCCTTGCAAGCCATGGTCAGTGAGGAAGCCCTTCTCAAGCATATACATGAGATATGAATGATCTTGGGAAAAAAGAGTTCTTAGAGAACACTTGGCTTCACTTCCACCTGCCTATTCTGTGAGAAACGTGGTTGAGATGTGGGCAAGAAGTGTGACAATGAGCCTGCTCGTTCTTTGAGGCCAAGCCCAGCCTATTGTGGCGGGGATGAGCCATGCCTTCACAGTGAGAAGGAGTGCAGCATCAGCTGTGGCTTTTTTAGCAGCTCCTGTTCCTGCTGTGAGTGCCCTGGTCCCACAAAACAGGTGATATCCAGGGGCTGCTCTTTATTCCTCTGTGCCTTTTTGCATAAGCTGCTGTAGCAGTTTCCCCAGAGCCTGCGGGTCAGCTTTCCCTCACCGCCATGCTGTTGTTGTGTTGCTGCCAGCAGGAAATCCCAGGATCAGGCCTGGGCAGGGCCCATCTGCTTGCGAGTTGGCAGCTGGGAGCAACAGGGAGTCTTGGAGTTTGCTGGTATTCCTCAGTTCTTCTCGGTAGCGAAAGCTTTGCCTCTTGGTGTCCTGCAGCCATGCCAATGGTCTACCCTCTAGTTGGGAAGCTGAACTCGTGACTCTCGTCTAGTTAAACGACAGTGATGGTAAACACACATTGGTTCGTTGTCTTCCACTGCGATACCCCTCGGAAGCGTTTGAATTGGTGTGGTACAGGCAGCAAGTAAAGAGCGAAGGGACCAAGAGGTTGTTTATGGCAGTGTGGTCTGGAGGCCAGCGTGGCGTGTTCCTCTGCAGGTGTTATTTGGTATCCTCTGCCTGGTGGTGGAGGAAGGCGCTTGCAAGCCAGGGTACAGAGAAGAAGAAACCCTTTGGGTGGCGGTGCAGGAGGTGGCCGAGGAGGTGGAACTGTGCTGCACGTGCTGCATCTCTGGGAGCTGCTGCTGGTGCTGCTGCTGAGTGGTAAAGGGCAGCCTGACCACGGGTTCCACCTGAGACGTGACCTGTTGTGGCAGCTCAGAGGTGAAAGCTTTTCCAAGAGCATTAAGGGGAGACGGGTCTCCTGTCTGTTTCCCTGCTGCAGCGTGGTGGTGGAGATTGTGGTTCGTGAGTCCTTTGGCACGAGCCACAGCAAAGAGACCCACGAGTGTGGCTGAGAGCAGCCTTCCTAAGTGCCTTTTGGAAAACTAGGGACTCCCTGGAGCAGGGAGTCACCTGCTGTGCTTGAGGAGCCCCTTTGGGTTGGGTGGAGGAGAGCGCTTCTCACGGCTCCGTCTGCCGACTTTTTAGGAAAGCCTAAAGGAACGTTGCGACAGCCCAGGCCTTTGAGCATGGCAGAAGAAGGCAGCAAGAGGCCTGCTCCTCACCCACCACGAGGCAGAGGAGTGGCGTGTGGAGTGGTGAAACCCACTATGGAGAGTGCCCGCTCTGCCTTGCCTCCAGCTGCTGGGAGTGGACCGTCGAAAGAGATTCCCATGCAGAGGCACGTCACTGTGGTAAACAGGTCAGTGTGTGCGTGTGTGTGCGTGTGAGCACGGTGAGATGAAGTGTGGTGGACCCTTGGATGCTGCCATGCCAGCAGTGCGTTTTGGGACATGGGAATGCGGGCTCCCGCCCTTGCAGAAGGTGACGTTTGAATGTGGGTGGGTACCCAGGAGGGAGATGGTGACCCTTTGCATTTTGGATGCTGCTGCAGCTACCCCGTGCTCTTGGCCTGCTCCCATGTCTTCTGGGGAGAAATGTGGCCAGAGGTGTCGCACCAGGGGTTTGTGGGGATGTGGCTGATTCGCAGGCCCAGGAGGCAGCACGACAGAGAGCAGAAGGAGGTTTGTGCGTAGATGACGGGTGATGCGGCGTGTCCAGGTTCGTGGTCGTCTGCAGGTGGCTGCTCTTTCCGTCTTGCCTGACTTTCCCGTTGCAGCGTTCGTGTCTGTGGCCTTTCTCGGCATGCTGGGAGCCAGCAGCTGCCCGACCGTGTCCGGGTGAGCTGAGCCGAGGGCCGGAGCTGCGATTTTGCTGGGTTAGCGGTACTTGCTGGTTTTCAGCCCCCTTTAAGCCTCTCTAATCTGGGCAGCTCACCCAACTGCTGCCCCATCGTTTCTGTGTTGTTTTCGGCTGCCCTGGGCCATCAGCTGATGGTGGTGAGAACGTGTTTGCTGTTCCCTCATTGTGGCCGCGCTGAGTCGGCTGGAGCTGTGATTGTGGTGGTAATCCTCTGCAGGTCACCGGGACGGGTTGGAAGTCGGCTGTGCATTGAATGGGAATGGCAGCGGGGTGCCGCGTGCACGGCAGCGTAGCTGTGAGGTGGCACAGGGCAGTGACGGCTTAATCCTGCCGTGGTGCCTGCTCTTTCTGGAAGAGCCACAGAAAGCAGGCGCATCCTGCCCGGGTCACCCGCTGGAGTCCTGCGTGCGTCAGGGGTCTGAGTGCCCGAGGGGAAGATGAGGATGTGCTCAGAGCACTCGTGAGAGCAGCAGCCGCCGCAGCTTTTGTGCCTGAGAGCACAGATCTTACTGACGGCCGAGAGCGCTGCCTCGGGACCTTCCTGCTGCCACACAGAGGGCCCTTTGCTCTGCTGGGCGTGCTTTTTGGGAAGTTGCCCAGGTGCTGGTGGGGTGAGCAGGAGCCCCGAGAAAAAGGAGGCGGCCTTGGAGCTGTCGGGTGGATCTGCTGGGACTTTGCTCTGGGGCAGGGCTCCTCTTGAGGGCAGGAGACGCTCCTTGTGGCCGTGGGCAGTCGGTCTGTGGCTGTAGCAGCAGGTGTTTGGATGTGCCCAGGCAGACATTTGGAGGAGTTAAGAGGCGGGTGGTGATGGTGGCAGGAGCCGGAGGCGTAAAGCTGAGGCGGGTGAGAGGAGAGCAGCGGCAGGAGCAGCAAGGGAGCCGGAGGAGCTGGCAGCAGCGGTGTGAAGAGTGGAGGGTTTGGAAGTAGAGGCGTCCAGGGAAGAGAGACCTGCTGCCTGCAGCAGTTGAGGGGAGTGAGACTGGGGCTCCAGCAGGAGTGGCAAGACTCAAGATGGGCCAATCTCTCCGCACCACAGTTCCTAATGACATGAGCTTGGACTGAGCTGACCCCTGTTCTGCTCCTGAGCAAGCTGGGTGGTGCTTAGGAGCAGAAAAATATAGTCTTGAAGTAAACATGGCCTTATCAAGTAGAGAAGAAACGTGTTGCCAGCTCTGTGCTCTGTTGTGTTGAGGAGGCTGCTGCACAGAGGACAGAAGGGCCAAACTGTCCAGCTGTTCAGGAGAGATGTGAGAGCAGGTGTGCGTACGCCTTCCCTATTGTGTATGTGCAGATTAATTGGATTTTTTGTAGTGGCACTTCCCTAAAAGGCAGAGATCCTTTCTTCTGAGACAGGCAAACCAAAAAGAGCACTTACAGTTCTTTACTAATTTATGTTAGTTGCTGCAAGGCCCGAAGGTGTTTTGTAGTACTCAAAGGTTTGTAATTCTTGAAATAAAATTAGGTAGATGTCAGCCCTATTCTAACTCTTCTATTTAAGTGCTCTCCATCTTGTGGTGTTGTCTTTGTTCTTCTCTGCCAAGTTTCCCTGAGCTCTTTTCAGGTAACAGTGTTCTCCTGGTTTTGTTTCTGGTGTCTGTTACTGCCTTTCTTGGGAGTAGAAGCTACAGATGAAGGTGCTTCGGCCCAGGTAGTTCTGGAGGAGAAGACATCTTTTGCTGTTGCAAAGGGTCCGAATGTTATCCTGTTACCTTGGGAACATATTAGAGGGAGTGTTCATCAAGAAGAGGATCATATTCTGTTTTAGTGTAAGATCGTGTAGTGGCCCATGTGACTGGATTAATTTGTTTCAAGTTGCCCAATTTGAAGCAGGACTAGCAAGATCCATGGCTGATGTCCTTACCGCTGGGGATGTTTTGTGCCTCCAGACCTGCTGTAGTTGCTTGTGCTTTGGGAATTGCAGGAGGGAAAGCTGCTTCAAGCCAGGAGGTCCTGGCTCCTTTTGCTTTCAGTGTATGTAATTATTCCACAGCTGATTGTTTCCAAAACAGTCTTAGTGAGCTACATACTGCTGTGACCTCTGCACTGGCAGGAGCTTGTGCTGCATGCGCTCCTAGTATAAGCTGCTGGTCTCTGAGGGACCTCAGAACACCTGCAAGCATGCCATTTGTGTCCTTTCTGTGGGAGGGCGCTTCAGAGAAGAACCTGTTAAACAGTATAGCAACAGCATCCACAAAAAGACCTTGAGTTCCTGTGTAGTTTAGGTGTTCCTCTGACTTCTGAAGCCAGATACTTTCAGGAGACTCTAACGTGGCTACCAAGAAGTTGAGCATAATCATGTTCAACAGCAAGACTGAGACGCCATCCAGATAAAAGACTAAGTAGCAAGGCTGAACGTATCAAATGTAAGATCATTAACTGTTTTAGACCTAGACACTTTCCTTTTGCTAATGTCTTTTTACCATGTGTTTTGTTTCTCACAATAATGGAGATAATAAGATAAAACTAGAAACCACCTGTTGGTCTGTCTTGTTACTACTGATCAGGTTGTCTTCTAAGACAGGACATTGCGAGTACTAATCTTGTGCAGGGCGCCTGCTAGAAGTATGTGGAATGCTTTTTTTTTATGTATAGGTCTTGTAAGCAAAATGAATGCTATTGAGAGCCAAGAGAATGATTTAAAGCAATTTTCTTTTCAATGTTAGGTCTGAGAAGAGACTAACTGTCCCACCACGGTTTCAAAAGGAGTTGCAAGTTCACCTGTCCAGAAGCAATTCTGTAGATTCAAATGGTATGTTTGCCCATTAAGAAAATTTTTGACTGCTCACATTAGATTCAGTATCACCTTAAGAAAAGTCCATCTTAATACTTGTTTTGAATGAATGGTTTGGGTGAGAAACCATGTTCTGTGAGTGAACCTTCTCACTCTTATTTCAAGGTAGTGGGGAAATGTGTGTGTTTACTTGTCTGCCTCTCTATCTTCTGGAAAAATCATTGTGTAGAAAGTGTCAAAGCCAATCGCAAAGCTAGCGTGAGTAGCTTGGAAACAGGAGGAGTATGCTTAACTTAGCTTCACTGTCAGAGCAGGGATGTGGTATAGGAAAGTGAAATCCTGGCTTTCAGGACTAAGCAGCACACTAACCTAGCTGTCCAGAAAATACCCTTGTGTGTGCCTGACTCTCAGCAGTTGTGCAGATGATGGGCTTCTCAAATGATGGTTGCTTTCTTTGAGACCTATCAGGCTCATTTATGAAGCTTCAGTTCTGGTAGCAAACACACCCCTCCAAAGGGAGGAGAGGAATAGAGATGAGGGAGCAGGCTAGCAAGCTGGTGATGTGAACCTCCAACTGGGATAATGACTGCCTTGCTCCTACACGAAATGTATGAAACTGTCCAAAGTAGCTGGACAGTTGCTGTCTCTTTTCCTGCTCCACTGAAGGGCTTCTTTGGATGCAGTAGCACCTAAAGGCTGGGTGCTGGGTTCAGACTTTTCCTCAAGAGTGAAAGGCAAATCATTGGTCTGTTTTGTACATCCCTCTGAATTCGGAAGATCATCCTTGGGTGTTTTGGTGTATCTTTGTTGTTGTGTTTACTCATAAAGAAATTATCTTGTGACCCTGTTGGGACACTGCCTCAGTGCAGCCCCTCATCAACAGCATGGCTGAGAGTTCTGTAACCTCGTCCAGGATCCCTTCAGAAGAAACATTTAGCAACTTGTTACGAAAGCAACTACAGTGATTGAAAATTCAGATTAGATTCAGGTCAGTTATCAAATGTCTAAGGTCTCCATGGCTCTTTCCAATAGAAAGTGACTAAAACAGCCATGCTGAGCAGCAGAGACGCGTTTTAGAGATGGAGTTATGTTGGCAGGTCCAATGTTTAATTTTTAAGTAGGTAATAATCTGTTTTTCTCTCTGCTTGATAAGGCTATGTTTACTTCAAAACTATATTTTTGTTTATCAGATAACTTGAGTACATCCATTGCGGAGACACATACTGTTGCCTCTGGCCCTTCTACTGCTCATGAAAATGAAGTCCAAAGTCGCATTAAGGAGATTCTGAGCAAGAGCAGCAGTGGTGTCTGGGTGTCAAAGATGCCGCAGATCTACCGGGAGATGTACTGGGAGGAGCTTAGCACAGCAGTGCTCCGTCAGCTTGAGAACTGGCCTCATGTGTGCACAGTAAGTATTGAATGTCATTTTTATGGAAGATGCCAGTACCCTACAGATTTCTGAGTGTTCATTTGCCAAACGTTATTTTGTGTAGTCCTGCATTTCCTTTCAAGATCTGTAGCAGTGAAGAAAAACGAAAACAAAAAAAAAGAAAACCTCCCCCCAAAATTGTAACAATGCCTTCAAAACAACACCCCAAAAATCACTGTTGATTGGACTAGCATTGTTTTGGAGAAGAAAGGTCAGCCTCTATGTCATCCTGGAAAAAGTGCTCCAGGTTTGCTGAGTTGCCGCCTTTAATGAACTCCAACACTGACAACCCAAACAGCAGCTGATGACACTTGCTCTCCGTGCCATGGTTGTTGTTTTTCCCCCACTGCATTTTATGCTTTTCCTTGCTGATGGGTTTATCTCCTCTTAAATATATAAGCTACGAGCAAATCCTGTATGGACAGACTTTGGTCTGTCTGTAGTTGTTATCTTTCTATAGACATTTCCACAGATCTTTCTCACATCTTAAGTCAAAGTTATGGAATTGTGCTGTGTAAGTTAGGCTTACGATGTGATACTAGATGAAAGCAAAGTGTGATAATGTTGTGGGGAGAGATGACAGCTCAACCCTTTCCTGCCCCGCTCTCGCACCGATGTCTATTACAGGTGTGTTTGTCCTTCATGTTAGGAGCTGGTATCAGGCTGAGCCTCTGATTGTAGGTTTGCCATGTGTTGCCATCACCACTGGGTTAAGGGTCTTCAGTTGCTGGGCTTTTGTCTCTTCTTCTCCACCCGTGGTTCATATAAGGTATAATGCAACTTTGCATCAAGGCTTTGTTTAGCTTTGCTTTAACAGGCCAGTCATACCAGTGAATACTTTCAACTTTATCAACATCTGTCAAACTTTGGCACCAGAAGGATACTGAAGTTCTGAGAATATCTGTTTGCCTGAAGTGACTTTTCATGTACATACTGCTGAGTATTTTCTTGTGTAAAACTTTAAATTGGAAAAAAAAGTTTCACAGAGATTAAATACTTGCTCTTCAGAAATAAGAGCATTTGCATTTGTGTATGATGGTCTAATATACAGAAAATGCATTTGTGACACTTTACTACAGACACCATCGGTAACATGCAAACAGCAGCAATTTGTTTTGATGGATGCTGATCAGCTCCTCTGTTATCCATAGAGCAAGCCGTTATGTCTTGAGTTACTTAATTCATGCAGCAAATTTTAGTCTTTTTCTTTGCTAATGTTCCAGACAAAATGTTACTGTTCATCCAGGATCTTCAGTCTGTGTTCGTTGTCCATTTGCTTGTTATCTGTGGGGTCTATCTCTTCTTTCTAGCAAGCAAATGAAGTCATTTCAGTGTAAATAAGCAGTCATTAAATCTGTGGAAACATTATAATACAGCAGGCACAATAGCAATTGGAAATATCAAGTTGTCTTGGCGCAGTCAGTCTTATTGTAGAGAACTGTTAATGAGCCTGTAAAGCCCATCTTGGTTTACTGACTTATGTAAACCATAGTCGTGGCTCTGGCGTGGAGAATTGTGAACTGGGACCCAGACCTTCTTGCATGAAGGCTACTATACATCTCTCAAATAAAATCAGTGTTTATTCCTGGTTCAAACAAGTCGTCTACAGGTATACAGCTCTTTAGAACCTTTGAAATGCCAGAGGGCAGACTGTACCCCTCAGGAACAGTAAAGATGCTTCCATGACTAATTTCTGAATTATTTCTGCATTGTTGGATACTTACACAGGGAGTGTCTGCCAGCCTCAGAAGAACAGAAAAAATGCCTAGTGTTTCTCTAAGTGCCTTCTTAAAGAGACAGCACATACTCTTATTGAATGCTTACTGATTAGTAGTACCTTAGTTACAAACTAGCAGGCAATAAACTATGTAATGCACTTTCAGCATCTTCAGACTCATTATTTGAGGACTCCACTGTGGACTCTGCTGTGGACTCCACTGCTATGGACAGTGTCACTTCTGAATAACTTGCATCCCTAAACTTTTCTCTGAAAGGAAGGAATTTTTAACTTCTGGGAAACGATCATTTCTGTGTTTAGGTTACAAGCACCAGTAATTGAAACCTTCCTATCTAGTGATTTGAAGTCTCCAGAAATCACTATAAGTTGCAAGTTGACAGTCTTGTTTTCAGTCTTCACCTCTCAGGCAAGAGGATCTGCTACAAAGGATTGAGGCTGACCTTGTTCTCCATTGGTCTGTTACCTTCCTTCTTTAGGTTAGCTTGCTTGAGCATCTTGCTTGTGGCACAGCTAAATGCAAAAGTACAAAGTAATTACATCGGGGCTAGCACTTGGAGATTATAGCCAAGCCTTAATGAGCAACTGGGCTGAGAACAAATATGCTCGCCAGCCTTATATAATTCCCAAAAAGTCTTTGTCCAGACAGGCTTCAGTCGGGGGAAGAAGAGTCTACTTCAACAGCTCTGTCGGTCAGATCCGCGGAATTGCTGAATTGTCTGCTTCCATCTCCAGCAAGAGTGGTGCTTTGAAAAAACTGGTAACCTCATTTTTTCCTGTCAGAATCTTAGACCTTTCCATTTGAATTACTGTCATGCATCTTTTAGCAGTTAGTGATCCCTGTTTTAGCCATCCTACCCTTGTCTTATTTCTTATCTTTCTACAGATTTTTCTCACAAGTCTTTCTCACAACTTAGCAATTTTTTTAGAATTCTGAGCCAAAGTTATATAGCTCTGCTGTGTTTGGGCTCAGCCTGGAATCCTTGGGATGCAGGCAGCTGAACCCCTAAGGGAGAGAGAACATTACAACAGAGGTATGAGAGGGAGAGGGATGCAGACTTGTAAACAAACAAGTTTTTTTGTTTTTTTTTTTTCTTTTTTTTGAGAAGTCACAAATAATCAAAAGCGGTAATATATTTGCTTTTGTTACTGGCAACGTGTCTTGTGGTTCCCTTTGCAGTCTAATTATAAACCTCCTTACTGAGTGGTATCACAGAATCACAGAATCACAGAATGGTTTGGGTTGGAAGGGACCTTAAAGATCATCTGGTTCCAACCCCCCTGCCATGGGCAGGGACACACTTTTGAAGTGTTCTGCTTAGTTTGGTAGTTTTAGTGCTGACTGTCCTTTGGAAAGTTGAGACCCTTGAGTATAGTACAACTGCTCCAAAGACAGTCATGGCACTTTTAGGTCCACCATTGATTCCATAGCCGCTTCTGGCCAAAGAAACAGAAGCCTTACCCGATTTATGCTATCCTTGACAAAGTACTAAAGAGTTTATAAACCAAGTGAAAATAGAGACACCAAGCCCGAACTCCTGCAAGCCTCTCTCCAAAGCACTTTGTTTAATGTGAAACAGTGACAGAGGTTCCTCTGAGCCTCCTAACAATTTCCTTTTAAACTGCCAGGAGCAGCTTTGTATTTTATTTCACCAAATCCCATAAGGGGGAGTTTTACAAACCAAAGTCCAGGAAGTCTCTCTTGTGAGCTTCCCTGTTCTTCATGGACTACTACAAGAAAGAAGAGCTAACATGGTGAGTCCAGCAGCATCAACAAGATACAGGCCCAATACTATGAGATCCGAATACCTTGATTGCCTACTGATTGTTTTAAAGTTGTAAGTGAAAAATGCAGAAGTACAGGTTCCTCTGTACAGGGCAAGGACTTCTGAAGACATACCACAACCCAAAGCAAAGAACACCAGGAGAATTAAAAATCCATTCCAGTGGAAATGAAAATAGATTCTCCTCTGTGCTAATTCCCTGTATGTTTCAAAAGGCTCACCTGTCTGCCTGCAGGCTTCATGCAGAGAGGAAACAGCATTTTCTAGGTACTGTGTGCACTATCTTGAGACGCCTCAAATCGGAGTCCCAATAATGTGCAGGAAATCGAGTTTCTACTACCTGAAAAACTAAAGAAACACACCAGCAGAGAATATCCCACCTCACAAAGAGGAAAAGCTTTATGACAGGAGACCTTGCTTTAAGTGAACAGCACGTTTATGCTCCCTATGCAAGGCAAAAATGCACTCCCTGAACAACTCAGCACATACTAAAGAAAAAAAAAACAAAAACCCTTGAAGAGCCTTCAATGTGAAGATGTGAAGTGTGTTCTGGGTCAGAATATGAGACAGAATGCTTCATCCCACAAAATATATTATTACAGGGTGCACGCTACTGCTCTGTAGGGTGTCTTCCTGAAGACTCTCTGGTGTATTCCCAGTCTCTGAGTCTATGTCATTTATTTCCTGGTGACTCGGACATCATTTCTTATCCATCAACTCTAAAAGTCTCTGCCTTTCCATTCTGATGAGATTTGTCATATTGGCTTGTATGTTTAAAAGACTTCTTCCTTACACATGCTCAGCTCTCCTCAATCACTTGAACTCTGTGAGTGATTCAGGAGATGGCGATTTAGATAAGAGAAAACTAAATAATAATAATAATAATAATAATTCAAGAGAAGACTAAATTCCTACATCTTTCTCAAAACACTTACTTGAATTCCAAGAGTTCTTTTCCAAAAGCTTTTAGAGAATTAGGCAGTCCTAGGACATTAGAGAAGGTCCTTGCATGCATGCGTAATTGGTTAAAAGGTTGGAAATGTAGGAAGGCTGAAATGGTTGACCTTCAGAAAGGCAGGAAGTCACGGAGAGATTCCACATGGGGGACACTTGGACACGTGCTGGTCAGGCTTGTAATAAGTGAGTTGGTAAAGGGTGCAAGTATGAGTTGTTACTGTGTTACAAGTAATAACACAGGGTTGTTCAGACCAGGGCTCTCAAAAGAAGTAGGGAACTGCCTGGCGAGGTTGCTGGCCCATGAAATTGCAACTGAGACTTAACTACAGCAATGGACAGGAAGAACACTGTCATTACGTTTAAAAAATGTTTTTTTCTGTGTGGTCTGTTAAGCCTGGGAAAAGAGATCGTGGCATTTTTTTATAACTTCATGAAAACATTGGCTCAGTAGGAAAAAATGCAAGTGATAAGAAGTAGTTGAGAATGACTAGAACAGAAAAGAATATTTCAGTTGGAAGGGACCTATCAATGATCATCCAGTACAACTGCCTGGCCCCTTCAGGCCTGACCAGAAGAAAGCATGTTATTAAGGGCGTTGTCCAAATGCCTTTTAAACACTAACAGGCTTGGGGCATCAGCCAGCTCTCTAGGAATCCTGTTCCAGTGTTTGAACACCCTCTTGGTAAAAAAAATGCTTCCCAATGTCAAGTCTGAACCTCTCCTGACACAGTCCTGCTCTGTTCATAAATAACAAGTCTAGGAGAACATCTTTCCTTTCTGAGTATTTGTGACAAGAAGTTACCTTCCACATACTTCAAGAATTTCTCAGACTTGCTCGTCACAGCAGTATGGTATTCCCGGTTGATGTCTGGGAAGTTGAAATCTATCATAAGAACAAGGACTGCCGATCCAGAGATTTCTTCTAACTTCTTATAGAGTAACTCATCAGTACTATCATCCTGGCTGGGTGATTGGTAGTAGACTCCCACAACAACATCTGCTTTGTTTTCCATCCCCCCAGTCCTCACTCAGAAGCTCTCAACCACGTCATCGCTAACTCTAAGGGCTGTACAGTCAAACCTCTCTCTTGCACACAGTGCGACTCCTCTACCTCGCCTGCCCTGTCCATCCCTCCTGAAGAGCCTGTAGCCCTCCATCCCGGCACTCCGGATGTGGGACTCAATCCATCAAGTTTCACTCATATCAGTGATACCATGGCTCTGGGAACTGACCAACAGTTCCAGTTCATCCTGTCTGTTTTTCATACTGAATGCGTTGGTGTACAAGCATTTCAGATGTGCTCCCGAGGTCTCTACACTCCCAGGAGCAGTGTAAATGTTCCCACTAGCATTGCCACCCTCAGGTGATGCCACGCCAATCCTTTGCTGACCTTAGGCTCTCCTGTTGGCATCCCCTTCCCTCAGCAATTCTAGTTTAAAGCCTTCTCCATCAGTCTCGCCAGCTTATGACCAAAGATGCATTTCCTCCATCAGGATAGATGGGTCCTGTCAGACCCCATCATACCTTGTACCTCAGAGATTCTTCCATGGTTATAAAACTCAGAAGTTTTGGTGGAGGCAAGTATTTATATCTTGGGCTCGTCTGTTTCTTCCAAAGTCTCTCCCCATTACTGGGAGGATTGAGGAAAATACTGCCTGTGCCCCTGAATTTTTTAGCATTCTTCTCAGGGCCCTGAATCTCTTTTAACTGACTTGGACGTTTTGTTGCAACATCCTTAGTTCTCACATGAAAGATCAGGAGTGGCTAATAGTCTGAAAGCTGTACTAAAAGCTATTCAGTTGTCTGATGACATCCCTAGTTCAGGCCCCAGGGAGGCAGCAAAATTCCCTGAAAAGATGGTCCAGACTCTGTTCTCATGAATAGAGGACAAAATAGCAAACACTGTACAACTGGTGAAATGTGTGGTGTAAGCACACATCAAAATCAGATGTGCTCCTCCTGTCTCCACCCAGAAGATATACAAACAAAAACTCACTGAGAGATCAAGCCGAGTGAAAGAGTGATTCAGAAGGATGGTGGGTAAAGGTAAGTAATGGATTCTGAACGAGCAAATTAGATGTTTAGGTTGAGAAAGATGGAGATATGGACTATAAAATAATAAGAGACCTGGAGAAGATAAATGGAGAATGATCATCATCTTGAATTCAAAAGCAATAGAATACATTCAGTGATGAATGGATGATTGCTGGCCTCCATCATCCTGAACTACTTTATACCAAAGAAACTGTCACTAACTGACAGTGCCTGAACTGTGGAGTATCCAAAATGGGAGGAAGAGGTAGCACTATGTTTGTCCTATCCCCTGTGCTTTTTCCTAGGCATCTGCTGTTGTCAAAGATGATGTCAGGCTAGGAACGTGTTTGTTTTGACCCAGTACAGCTCTTCTAATGCGCAGATTCAACCTGCCTCCATGTAATTATTCCACAGCTGATCGTTTCCAGCCGGTCTTGGTGCTGACTTGTTTCTAATAGTGGCTTTTTTTCATGCTGATAACATCAATCTGAGAAGACAACAAAATGTATCAGTCCCCTTTGTTGTTTCATAGAATCATAGAATGACACAGGCTGGAAGGGACCTTAGAGATCATCTAAGCTAACCTCCCTGTTATGGGCAGGGACGCCTCTCAACTAGATCAGGCTACTAATCTAGCCTGATCTAGTTTGTCAGGTGAAGCTGTCTTCTGTCATCTTTTTGTCCACTTGTCTTTCCAAATTCATTCTTTCAGTTAGAAGAGAAGAAAAAACAAGTAATAGACAACCACCTTTTAATTGGCAGAAAGAAGGGATGCTCGCTTCTAGACGTGCTTCCATAGTTTTCTTGTAGAAAAGGCTACCTTGGTCTTTCTATCTGGTTTCTTAAGGAGCTGGTAGAAAAATAACACTACTATTCTGAATTTGGAAATTCCAGTTGTACTGGAAAAGATATACTTGCTTTTCTACAGTTCCAGAACAGAGATGTTCTTTTCTGTAAAACATCCTACTGACTGACTATCTATAAATTTAACATTAATCTGTTGTCCTTAGAGGCCAGTTTCATCTCCAGTAATCTACCATTCCTTAGGCAGTTGTCATACTGCTTTTTAATACGTATATGGCTAAAGAATACCTTAGCATATTCTTTAGTGCACTTTAGCACTTTGGCTGATACTGTGTGAAAATGCTCCTCAGACTGGAGAACATTTGTCTGGCTATTTACTCTGAGGAGCAGGTTTTACACAGTCAAAGAAAGCTTAAGTGTTCTTTGTTTCATCTCAGATGTCTGGGATGGTGCTGGGCAGATCCCAAAGGCTGTCTGTCTTCTTTAAGATACATAATTGGAAAAAAAACAGAGAAAAGTAGGGGAAAATTAGCATGTTTTTTGTTTGGTGGGTTTTGGGTGTTTGTGGCTGTTTTTTTGGTTTGGTTTGGTTTTTTTTAAGTAGTCATTACAAGTTGAAGTTTGTAATTGCAAACAGAAAGGTAGAAGGTATTTTTAGACACGAATGGGACTTCTGTATGTTGCCTAGTTGACAGGTAGGATATTTCATTGACTTATTTCTTTTTTGGCAGTATCTATTTCTCAGAATATTCTTAGTCTCTTACATTTTGTAACAGGCATGACTGCATGACTGTTTGCAGAAAGTGAAACTAAAGGCTCAGGAAGATGGCAGGATCAGCTGGTAAACAAACTGACAGGAGGAGGATTAGAGCTATTGTCTTCCAAATCTCTGTTCTTAGGTGGTATCCCCTCCCTTAACAAACCAGGTGCTACATACTACTACATCTGGCAGCTGAGTTTTTACTGTAGTGTTCAGGGTGAATTAAACAGGTCCACTCAGAGAAGGGGAGGATTTCCATAGTAACCAGTTGTATTCCTTGAGCAACTTTGGTTCTATCAGGGTTTTTACTCTCAAGGAAGGAGTTTCTATACTACGATTAAGCAAAAGTCGTCATTACAAAGAGAGAAATGGACTTAAGAGAATAAAAAATTCATCTCTAATTATGCATAATAGGTAGTGCGTTCTTACAAACTGGAACGTACTTTGCACATGGAGGAGACAATGGAGCGGGCTATCATGGTTGGTAGTACGTATGAATGAAAGCTTGCACACTTTTACACAAACCCTATGAACTGTCTCCTGCAGATGAACTCTAGCATTATGATAGTTACTTTTCTTTTGCTGTGCTCATTAAAGAAATCGGTGTTTGGTCTGACAGTTTGCTTTGGTGGGTATCTCAGTTCTAGACACAGAGCCACTAGCTATTTAGAATGGAGCTCAGTGAACAGAAGACATGTTCTGCCTAAAATTTAACTAGCTGTGTCGTATATAGTATAGCACAGGGCAAAATACAGTTGGTATCAACCTCACTGAGAAAATGGTGTCATAGTACGTGTGCAAACGAGCCAGTTGAGGACACAAGATCCAGAATAACTTTGCTGCCCAAACATGGTGCTAGAACAGGCTGTAACTCAATGTACCTGAAGCTCAGTCTTACTGGTGACTGATTAGACAATATGATGATCCACCAAATGAAGTTAAACTTCATTTGACAGCATCTTTCCTTGTTCCTGCTTCACATACCCTTGCAACCTCTTGTGTGTTGAATCTTGCGCTTTTCTGACCCTTTAGGAAGACTTCACTGCATTATGAGGTGAAAATTAGTGCAGCCAAAACGAACTGCTGACAAAGGTGTCTGCCGATCCTCAGGGCTGGCGTAAGGATGTGAGGAATAAGGGCAGCCCTCAACAGTATGAAGTTGTTAGATTGGCTCAGCTGGCTTATTGCATCACGGAGTTACAAGTGAAACTGTATACTTTCAGAAGTCAGAGTCTCAAAAGCATGAGGAACTGTGGAGAATAATTATCTTCACTGTGATATGCAAGCTAATAAACTGGGAGGGCAAGGAAGATGGGCAGAAGGGGGCAACCTAAAGACACTCCTGAACTTTGCAGAGCTTACTATCCCAGTCCTGAGTATGAGCTGAACCTGATCAAGGGATAACTTGTCAATAAGGATCCTTTAGTCTAACAACAAAAGAAAATACAAAAATGCGCCCAGTGTGACTTGTATTTTAGCATTTCATTTAAGTAAAGAAGTAATGACTACCAGAAATAGAAAGGTTTCAGTCATTTCTGAGTCAGTACAGTTTCCTCCAGTACCTGAAGGGGATCTACAGGAAAGCTGGAGAGGGGCTTGTTACAAGGACGTGTAGCGATAGGACAAGGGGCAATGGCTTTAAACTGAAAGAGGGTAGGTTTAGATTAGATATAAGAATGAAATTTTTTACAATGAGGGTGGTGAAACACTGGAACAGGTTGCCCAGAGAAGTGTGGCTTCGCCGTCCCTGGAACTGTTCAAAGCCAGGTTGGATGAGGCTTTAAGCAACTTGGTCTAGTGGAGGGTGTCCTTGCCTCTGGCAGGGGGGTTGGAACTAGATAATCTTTAAGGACCCTTCCAACCCAAACCATTCTATGATTCCATGATTCATTGTAGAATCTGAATATTTTCACTTCAGTCGAAGGGCTGAAAGTATCTTCTGTATTTGCCACAAAGATACCACCAGAATATATTGTTGTCATTGTTAGTCTAAATATCATAAGTTATCTTTTCTGGGCCCTCTTAAAGAAACTGACATACCTGACAGAGTTAGTGGCTGAAAAGACTAAAAAGACTATTAAATCAAAAACCTTTCCAAATTATTTTGCATTCCCTAGTATTGTAAAAGGTCTGTGATGTTTGAAGGTAGTTCTTATATTCTGATAACTGAAACTCAACTGAAATTTAGAAGAAGTGAACCATTTCTTCTAACGTTGTGTAAATACTTCACAGAATCATGGAATCACTGAAGTTGGAAGGAACCTCTTGAGATTATCTATGCAACCCCCATGCTCGAGCAGGGTCACCAGGAGCAGTTTACCCAGATCAGTATCCAGTTGTATTTTAACAACAGACATGCTACAACCTTTCTGGGCAACATATTCCTGTCCTGTTCGTGTCCTGTTCCAGCTTCCCGGTTGTTTTGGCTGAAGACAAGCCTCTTAATGTGCCCTTTTGGCATTCAGGGTAAGAAGTTAGGTATTGTACCTTCCCATGCAAAACAGCTGATTGCATATTGACTAGAAGCTGTAAAAGCTGGAGTGATCCCAAGGATAAGCCCTAACCAGATGATGTCAGAGGCTTCCACAGCCTTGTAAGGAAGAGCTCTTTACTGCGTCTGATGCCAGCCTGTGCAGTGAGGATCTTCAGCCTTTCGAGAACATTGCACAAGTCTGTTTTTTTTTCCCAGAATTGGTTACTTTCCATGCGTATTCAACAGCTTGGTAGCTTAAACTGTTGCTTTCAGAGGCAGCTACTTAGAAGAACAAGGAGGACTGGAGCGTTAGTGTTGAAGCAGCATCTTACCATTGTCTGGGGAGAGCTGTACTGTAGAATGATTGGCAAAAACAGTGGGATCTGGAGTTGTAGTGGCCACCTCTGACAGAGAAAAGACACTGTCAGCCAAATGTATGGATGCAAGCTGCTGCTGATGAAGGCCAGGAATACCTTCCTCACTGCTTTGAGCTCCAACTTACTGGGAGTTGAACTTTATGTACTATCGAGGAAAGTCAGGTAGATGAGAGATGCCTTCACGCTGAAGCATTTGTCAAAGGTGCCTGTCAGCAAAATGTGTCTGTATGCGGTCTATGGCACATATGCCATAGTAGCTTCTGTGTTGCGTATTTAAGTCAGATCTGAAAGAATTCGTGCATCACACTTCTGACGAATTATTCTCACTGAATTAGAGTGATAGTTCTGATCAGTGTGTTTTAGAGCAGTCTTTGAGGACCTGTTTGATACCAAGAATCATGGAGCCAGACTTCTCCTGTTTGCCATGAGTGATGAGACTGTCACTGACATTAACCACCAACTTCCACTGCACATTTCCTTTCCCTACCTTGCAGAAGAATGGCAGAAAGTAGATGCATATTCTAGTTGTGGATGTAATCTTGAAAGTGAAGGACCCTTTCTCTAGAAATTTGCCATTCAAGGAGGTGTTTTCTCCACTTCCTCCCTGGAAGATATTGATGTTCTAGGAGATCGTCAGTGTATCTGCTCTTTGGTCATCGCAGTACACACGATTAAACAAGACCTGGTGTTATCTTTGCCATTCTAGCATGGCAAAGTGGATCCTTTCTTTTGTTTACATATGTTAGTGTAGTGGTTTACCTGCATGTTGTCAAGCACGCATGTACATAGCTTTTGTCCTAGCAACACGTACAGGAGTATGTTTGCCTTCATCCCCTCTGTATGTGTACGTCAGGAGTGTACTTGCTCTTCCTTTGCATTCAGCTTGACTTACTAAGTTGCAGTGTCAGTATTTGTCTTGGGAGTATTTTTTTTATTTGAAGCTTTATTATTTTGGGGCTCTTGATTTTAAGAGCCTCCTCTGATACTCAGGCCCAGCACAAATACGTTTTTCTTTTTCTTCTGTGTAGAATTACTTAAGTCTCTGTTGCCCTGATAATACATTCTAACAGCTGTTGACTCTGCTTTGTGCTCTCTAATGGAGAGGTGACAGCAGGCGTGTTGTGCTTGCAGACCAGGCCTGCCAGCCATACTAATGAGAAGTACCTTGCAGGCAAATCTATAAACTCAACTGGAAACCATGTTGAGATACTTGTGCTAAAGAAAGGGTGGCTGTTTTGAAGTGCTGCTCACTGCAGCGCTTCACTTGCTGCTTCACAAGTGAAGCTGTTTGCTTACAATTAAAAGTTTGTTATATTGTGTGTCCTTGAATGTGTCTTGGCCATAGGACTGTCTGGAGGAGTCTGTTGCATCTTGAACATTAACTTCTATGCAAGAAATAATAGCCTAATGATGTCCACGTGAGCTTATTTATGCTGAAGTAAGCTGAAACAACTTACTGAAATAGCATTTTTCTGTCTCTAAATGGTTTGGTTAGTCAGTGTCTACAGTCTCTTCTAAACGGACCTTCAATGCCTAGAAAACCTCAGAGCTATTATTAGAGTTAAGAGGCTTAAAGGTCTCTAAGGATCTTCTCTCTTTAGTCTGCTGCTGGTCTTTAGCGTGTAAGGTTTAATAGTCCTGTAAGCTAAAATTTATTCATTCTGTCGCCGCACTAGTTAGAAAGAGCTAGCCAAGAGAAAGGGTACGTAAAGCCAGATCTCTGCATCCAGTTTCTTTCAGGATGAACTGCTACACATTCCAACACAGCTTTCTCAAACAAATTGTTGTCCTGATAATGCCAAGTGTTTTCTGGAACTAGAAGTTTCCGTGGCTGGTCATTCAAACAAATTCCTCAATCTTGTGCATGGACACTTGGAATTAACATCTTTAATTCCTCTGTATCTAGGATGTCATTACCTGCTAAAATGGTGTGCCCTGGTTTTTCCTCTGGGCCAATTGATATACTTTGGTCTCTTGACTGTATATCAAAGCCCTTGCAAGGCTTTGATAGGTTTTTGTGGGTTTTTTTAACCAAGCTCCTTTCTTCACCAATGATTCAAGAGGCACAATAAGGTTTCTGATACCAGAGGGTACAAATGTAGGTTCTTCCTGTCATGAATCATTGATGGTAACCCTTTTAGGTTGCGTGGCCAAACATGTTCTGTCATCTCTTACATCAAACTGACTAGCAGAGATGCTTAAGAACTTGGTGAACGTACCATTGGTACATTGAAGTTCTTTATATGATTTGTTTATATTTTATCCTGTAGTTGATACATATTCTTTAGTAAATGGACATCTATAGGACACTATCTCTCCCCTCCCCCCAATTAAGAGGAAATGTCTCCTTGGTTTAGTGACCCTACTGGGAAAGACTTGAGCCTTAAATCTTGTGGACTCACTAGCATGAATTCAGGGAGCCAAGGATTGTTAGATAGGTTTGTCTGCCTTCTCATGTGTTATTCTTGCAGAAAATATTACTACTTTGTTTTTAACTAGTAAGGAAGGATTCAAACATGCCATCATGAATGCATGGGAATTCTCTGACATGGTTAATATTTTTTTATATCTATGAATACTATTTCCTTTGTGTCAATTTTAGATAACACGTATGCTAGTGTTTGTAGAAGTTGACCAAGATCTATTCCCAAGAACCATTTGATATCTTGCTTTTGCACCAGTCTAGATAATGTAATGCACAGCAAGTATACGGAAGTGCACTTACATAGGAACTCTTAGGTGGTTTTGCTGACTCTCTCAACACAGATAATCATGTGGTAATTTGGGCTGAGTGTGAAAAGGTGCACAGCAATGGCCATTTTTTTTAAATTTTTTCCCATGTATTGTAATGAAATGTCCTTGTCTTGTTAAAGTTACCTTGATAATAAGTGACATCTATTATTCTTGTTACGTAAGATAATACTTAAAGTCATCTTTGTTATGCTTCCATCGTGTGTTGCTAAGACAGAACACCAAAGAATTACTTTAGCAAGGTTTATAAAGTTCTGATAGGCATGGACCTCAATATTGTAAAGGTAAATGCTACCCCTAAGTAGTAACAAGTAATTCAACTGCTTAATATTTTCTTCATTGATTTGCCTCTGAAAAGGACTTTGGTGTGATGTGGACCTAAGAAACTGATGAGAGTTGTTTCCTCTGAGGAAAGAACATGAAGGTGAAGCCACATACACCTTAATAACTTACTTTATTGCAGGAGTTGTTCTTGCTTTGAGACCAATGTGAAAACACTGAGAGCTTTTGTTATCTCAATTCTACATAGATACCCCTGCTAAGTTACGGCCAGGTTGATCTAGGTTGAAACTGCATAGCTTTAGGAAGTGGAATTTTATTATGAGTTTGTGTCTACAGTTCTGTTGTGGTTTAGCCCAGCCAAGAACTAAGCACCATGTGACGACTCGCTCTCTTTCCCCCATACCCGGTGGGATGGAGAGGAGAAAATATAACAAAAGGCTTGAGAGTCAAGACAAGGACAGGGTGGGATAATTCTCCAGTTATGGTCACGGGCAAAACAAGATTTAGCTGGCGGAAAAATCAATTTAATTTGTTACCATTTACATCAGAGAGGATAATGAGAAACAAAATCAGATCTTAAAAAAAACCCAAACCTTTTCCCACTCCTTTCTTCCCATGCTCAGCTTTGCTCCTGATTTTTCTACCTCCCCTGCCTCAGTGGTGCCAGGGGGACAGGGAATGGGGATTCTGGTCAGTTCATCACATGTTGCTTCTGCTGCTCCTTCCTCTTCCTCTGGAGGACTCCTTACACTCTTCCCTTGCTCCAGCGTGGAGTCCCTTCCCACAGGAGACAGTTCTCCACAAACTCCTCTGACATGCATTCTTCACACAGGCTACAGTTCTTCACAAACTGCTCCAGCATGGGTCCCTTCTATGGAACACAGTCGTTCAGAAACAGACTGCTCCAGCTGCCGCTGCCCTCCCTCCCTGCCCCCATCAGGCGAGGTGGAGAGGGTAGTCGGCTCAGTGCAGACAGCCACCCGCACCTTCCTCCTCTCTCCACTGCAGGTGCCACATGGTGCAGGTTATTTTTCCTTTCTTAAATACGTTATCACAGAGGCACTAACAGTGCCGCTGACTGGCTCAGCCTTGGCCAGAGGCACATCTGACTTGGAGCTGGGGAACCTTCTAGCAGCTTCTTACATGGACCATGCCTGTAGCCCCTCCTCCACTACCAAAACCCCACCACATAAACCCAACACAAGTTCTTAAATGGTGCTTTCAAGGTTGTGATTTCAGATCATGTGAGGTGCTTATTATTGAACTTAGCAAAGGGTGGAGACACATGGACTAGCAAAATATCTGAGTCTAGAGGGAGGCTGTGGGCAAGGTTTAAAATGGCTTAATCAAATTTATTACTAAATTTATTATGATCCAGAAACTTTTTCTTTAATTTCAGAACTTTTTAAAAGCAAAAATAATTCCCTGTGCATGACAGCAGATAGCCTGACAGGTGTCCTCTTATTTCTGAAGTATACAATCAAATCCCCTCTCCCTCAGTAAACTGAGACAGAAGCTCTTCTTTATGATAATGCTTACCTGTGTGGAAGATTAGGGAAGTTAATGTGCAAAAGACCTAAAGTTTGTGGAGTGTGTCATCATCTTCTGATCCTTCTAGGAGAAAAGAGAGACTATACTTCTTTGGAAGCAAGTCCAAGCTGTATTGCATAGATTAGATATTTGCCCTGTACTGATGTAGTTATATGTATTTGATATCCTTCAAAATGGAGGAGGAAACATTAGAAAAAATACTACCCTGTACTGACTGCCTCAAGCTTAGTTTCCTGGGGATGTCCGCTTTGAAGTCTGTATAAAATCCATGTTATAAAAATGTAATTGGCAAAATGATTTAGACTTAGATATGCAACTGATTATTGACTCTATTTTTTGTTTTCCAAGGTGGAGAAAGTACACAGGGGTGATCAGATGGATGGGCTGCTTTATCCTGCTAAGAAAATACCACCGATAGCAAAAAGTGATACCGAGCAAGAAAAGGCATCTCAGAATGTTACTTCTCCAAAAGCAGACCCTTTGTTAAAACCAAATATGGAGACCACACCTGCATCACTTAGTAGTGACTTCAAGCAGAAAGTTGTTAACATCTTGCTGAAGTATTCAAGTGGTCTTTGGGCTAATGCACTTCCCAAATTGTACCAAGACACTTACCAAGTAAAATTTCCAGAAGACATTCTAAATAATCTAGAATTGCTCTCAGATGTCTGTATAGTAGACTATGTATCCGAAGTCCCTAGAAAGGCCATCCTCTATGCTAAACCCCAAAGACGCATTGATGAAAATCTGAATGTCACTGAGAAAGTCCAGAGGCATGATGGTGTGAAGGCCACAGCTGAACAACAGCATGAAGAATCCAAGGACCAGTATCCAGAGAACGTAACTGTTCCTTCTCTAATCATTCCATCGGAAGGATCTGTGTCAGTCATGGTGTTAGAACTGAAGAACACTAATGAGGTCCTAATTAGGCAAGTTTGTATTTCAGAATCTGTCTTTTTTGCTTTATTTATAAATCCACATGCACATATTGTGCAGGTCTGCCATAAGAAAACAGATGAACAGGAAGTTGCAGGACTTTGTTATTTACTTATTTTGGTAATGAAACTTAAGTATCCTTTGTCTGTGTGCTTAAATGGAAATTTTCTGAAACTTTTTCTGTGCTGAGCAGATTGGTTCTATCATTAGTTTGTCTGAGAATCAAAGCAGATTTGGCTTGCCATTGGAAGACTTTTTAAAATAACCCTACTATAACACATAGTAGTATTCAGATATTACTGCAATACTTATTAATATGTATAGTAGACTGTGTATCTGAAGTCCCTAGAAAGGCCATCCTCTACGCTAAACCTATAAAATATCTATAAAAATATTTTTTACTTCTATAACTGACTTACTGCTAACTAGGTGTGACTTGAGTGTGTTCAGAGTACACTGCAGTTTTCACTTTTGGGGACAGATAGGCTTCCATCCAACAATAAACTGCTAGTGCTTCTCGATTTGGTTGCTAATCAGCCCAGCCTTAAAGGACAGTGTAAGAAGTGCATTGCAGTGACTATCTTATGTATATGTTACTGTACTGTTTCAGGAAATACTATGATAAGCTCTCTATACTTCATTGTTGGAATAAACCACACAAATCCTAGCAGTTCTTTAAAACTTCAAACAAACACACATACACACAAAAAAACCCACTTTTTATAGAGGATGTTTCATTTTGAAAATTATTTCAAATCAAGCCTAATCTTAAAAAGTTTTATATGTCACTTCAAAGGATGAATTGAGCAACTGTGTGGTAATACACTGTATTGACAGGTCTCTTTTTTCTCACTAGTATCTGCAGTTTCACCTTTCATTAGATTGTTTCAGTCATTCTCAGAGGTCCTGATTAGGATCAAAATAAGTATATGTGCGGTTTATTTACAGATTGGTTCACTATGAAGCTAAGACCGTGTTCCTCATTGCTGGTCAGCAATATCCAACACACTAGCCTTAAGGCTGAAATTCAGATACCTTTTTTCTCTTTAGCTATCAGTAATGTATTGGAATACTCAGCCTTGAACTTTCTGCATGTGTCAGTCCACCATTTTAGTTCCCTGAAGTCATGGAATCTTAGTGTCTGATAACCTATAGTGAAAATCTCCATACTTGGAGGTTGTGAGAGAAATTCTTATTTGAAAATGTTGCTTTGTTTTACCTGCTAGTACCATTCATATATATACCATTCTTTTCTCAGATAACCTGTTTTAGTATATTGCTTATCCATTTATTTTGTAAACTGGTCTTACCACAAAACATAATTTAAGGCAAGATTCTTCATCCATCATTAACATTTTACTATCTCTGACTGGACAAGCCAATCATTTTAGCAAAGAAGACACTGCTGGAATTTGTGAGTGAGCCTAAGTTTAAAAAAAGAAATCACAGGAGGAAGAACTGCATCAAAGAAAAGAGAGGCTTTATGTTTTAGGTTGTTCCTGTGAGTCTGTTTGAATTTAGCCTAAGACATGAAAGATGAGAAAGATGAATAGTGCCACAAAAGACAGCCAACTTAAGGCATGTAATCATCTGTACATAGAGATACTGGAACGGTTAGACATGTTGCATTTTGCATGTTTTGTATTAGGAAGAGCCGGAACAAATTATGTGTCTCTTGCTTCCAGCTTGCTGTGCAGGTGGGACTTAGCTCTGCAAAACTTTTTCCTTCTCACTGTATACCTTTTAATTCTGGCAGCACTGATATCTTGCTATATATGTGGAGTAACAAATCTTAGCTTTCTAATCTATTCTACTAATTATTTAGGGGAACGTTTCATGTCCCATGAATTAAACTACTGTATGACGCAGCGGAGCTGAGGGTGATTATGTAAAAATTTCTCTAAAGCAGCAGTTCCCAAATTTTGGTCCATGGTTCTTGAACCATATTAAAGTTTCTGAATTTGTCAGCTCTGTGAAGGCACGTGGTGGTGGTTAACTAGCGGTCTCTTGGCTCGAGATACAGAAATGACTTCTTAGGGTTATCTATGTGCTTCATGTGCAAGGTCACTTATCTTCAAGATGAAACTAGCCATGAAGGGAATAGGTTTTTTGCCATGAGAAGAAAACATTCATGTAGACGTACAGGAAGGAAACAGGGCATGGTCTCACCTTTCCCATGCATGTACTAGCAGTCACTTTCTCCTGATCTACACAAGAACTGTGTAGTGGCTATTGTCTGGTGTTAATTTTTGCAGGATCAGTAAAATCAAGATCCCTCTTTCTGTCTAGGGGATGGAGCAATTTCTCTTTACTTTCTTGGTATATGGCTAAGTGTTGTTTGGCTTTAACCTTTCATCTGCAGCACAAAGTTGTTTGGCTTTAACCTTTCATCTGCATCTGTAAGACAAAGCTGGAAAGTTTGGTGCTATTTCAATTTTGAGACATGGTACAATTCTGTAAGAATTCTGATGTCGTCAGAATGAAAGTGAGGTGATAGAAACATTCCTAGATATTTGCTATGCGTGTACAACAGTGTGACTGAAGGCAGAAATGATATGCTAGGTGCTACATTTGAATTCTGACTATAAATAACCATCACCTTTTATTCTCAGCTACTTTGAGTTTCTGTGCTACAGCTCGGATACTTTTTTCCTCATCTTCTTTTATCTTTTTGAATAGACAAAACTTTGTAGCTTATTTCACTATGGAAACATACCCCTCTGATCCTTTCACAGTGAAGCAGCAAGCTTTGCTTGACATGTGAATTGATTCCCTTTGAGACTAAGAATGGTGCTGACTGCACACTTGCAGTGTCTGGCCACCTGCACATGGATTAATCTCTAACACACTTTTTTGAAGTTGCTTTCCAAGATTCTCCTCTAAAGAATCTGAAAAGTAATTTTTCAACTGGCTTTGAGCAGCCAAAAATGTCTTCAGTATGATGTTCACTTGTAGCCGGAAAATAGCAACTGAGGCAGGAAATTCTGAAAGACTCTTCTACTTTCTGTTGACATAGTCCTACTGTCTGTTAAGTATCTTTACAAAATAAATGTTAAGAAATAAACTTTTAAGTAGCACATATGTGACTGTCACCCAACTCCTTGTCCATTATGAAGTAGATGAGTGCCTACATAGAAACAAAAGGGCTGTCATTCTAAAAAGCAATATATAATTGGATGGTGAGGTAGCAGGCTTTCTTCAGGAAAATGAGGGTTCCCTGGTATGCAATCAGTTGGAACTTAATCTTTATAACAAAGTTAGCATCGTATGTCATAGTACAGTATCTGCACTAATCCTAGGCATATAGCAGAACTTCAGAATAAATCTAGATTTTTATAGGATGGTAATCTGAACTATGGGGTAGAAATAAACAGTATTAATCACTCTATGAGCAAGTTAAAACAGTAGCTTCCTTTTGCCTGGTCTAATCTGACTTGTGTCTGAAGCATTCAGAGCTTCCCATGTGGACTTTTCAGTAAGTTTATAGACTGCATTAAAGAAGATCTGTGCAACACAGACTACTTCAGTGTGAACCATTACATCAGAAGCCTAATATCAGGATCGTTCTGAAGGCCAAAAGTAAACAGCATATGGTTCGACAGCTGATTTGTAAAGTTATTTTAGATGCCTTGTTTTTGATCCACTTTAGTGAAACCTGATTAAGCTGGTGTTTGTTCATGACAGAGTAACTTCAGAGATGTCGTATTAGTTCTGTTTTGTACTTAGTCCCAGATACTGCTCTGTTCTAGCGATCAAGTTGCTCTACATGATTGTAATACTCAAGTAAGAGCTCTTACTAAAAGCCTAGTTGAGCATATTTAAATTCTACACTGCTGGACCACATTTAGCTGTCAGCAAAAGTACTAAATTTTATTTCAGTTACTTTTTTATAGCCCTCTTAATGGGAAAAGAGTTTGGATACTGGTGTGCTTAGAAAAAATATATTTACTCGTATTCATATATGCATATAAATGTTCTTAGGTTTTTATTCAGCTTTTTGAAGTTGCATCCTAACTCTTGTGATTTTTTTTTTTTTTTTAAATACTGTAGGTATGTGGGCAAAGATTATTCTTCTGCTCAGGAACAAATGGAGGATGACATGAAAGCATACTATAGTCAGAATAGTACAGTGTCACTAGCTCAGTCTCTGAGTGTTGGACAACTTGTTGCAGTACATGCTGAAGAAGATGCCTGGTTGCGTGCTCGGATAATTTCTCTAGAAGACAACAGAATAAAGGCAAGCAATTACTTCTTTTGGCACTTGGAGAAAGACTTGAAACAATCTTATTTTTTAGATGCACGGTCAATTCCTAAATATGCTGCACCAGCATTCTCTCCTTTCTTGCCCTGAAGTACTTCTGTTTTCAGTGATACAAGAAATTAAGACTCTTTTGAAGTTATGTGATTGCCAAAATTAAATGATCTTTCAGGTGTTTTTCCATAATTAGTTTGAGTTATGGGTTTTATACGGGGCTGGGCCCTATAGCACTTTTGTACTGAAAACGTGCCTTTGATGGCCTTAGGAGGGTGTAGTAGCACTGTTTGGAGTGGGCAGCGGAAGGGAAAGGGAGGGATAAAATTCACTTGCTGATAGATCTTGTTTGAAGTCTTGTACTGAAGTGTCTGTTACATGCACTAAATAGCAAGGCAATGAGAAGGATATACTTAAGTTCCCTTCCAGGCAGACCTGGTATTCTGGGAGTTACATGTAGTGTACATTTTAGTTAAACTCCTTTGAGATGATTTAACTACTCTGTTAAACTTTTCCTGGGCCAAGCAGACTCTTCTTGTCATCTGCAGTGAAACTAGGACATATGATAGAACTGTAAAAAAAGTTTTAAAATTCTAAGTTATTTCTTGCCTAGTCAAATATTAATGATACCTTTTTATTTGTTATTTTTCTCAGTTAGTCATCCCAGTTGGATGACTTTTTACCCAGGTCTGCTTAACATACTTCTAAAGTTGATCCATTTCATAAATATTTAAATAGCACATGTATTAGAATTGAGTTTTTTCTGAAAGTTAGTCTGATAGCCTTCAGCTAGGTCTTGAAGGGGGGTGTCAGAACTCAGTTTTGTGAAATACTGTTGAGTTTAGAGAAGTGGCAAAGACATTGGTAGCAAGCTTGCCTCTAATTTCTATCTAAAGCTCTCAGCCAAAAGAAGGCTACTGCTTTATTGCAGCATTTGCTGATTATCCTCTGATACAGTGTTGAGACTCCCTTTTCACTGTTTGATATGCAGACGTTTTGCATGATCGATTTTAGAAAAAAGTTGTAAAAAGCCCTTCTTTCTGTTGCTTTAGCTCAAATTATTTGCTGCCAATCCGCAGTTTCCCTGCTGTTTTCCTGCATTGACTGTGGTATTTGTGTCAAAGTTACCATAAGCATAAATCAAAATGATTCTTTTAATTCTGTATAAACAAAAGGCATAGGATGGCACTTTTCAACACTTCTAAAAGTTTACAAATAAAAATTGCTGCTTTATTACCTTTCTTCATGTGGTTTGAGGTAATATGCGCTGAGTCCTTCCAGCAGTGTTCTTATTAAGAGCTGTGATTCTGAGTAACAGTTGGAGAGGATGGTTTTACAGAGATCTTGAGAAGGCGGCTTTCTCTTAAAACTCTGAACATTCAAGCACTGAAATAAATGTGAGATTAATGGGGTTAAGTAGTACTAAATTTGCAAAAAGGGATGATTTCTCTGTGGCTGCACAGAGGATGGGTAACTTAATGTTATTTTTCCTAGTCTCAAAAATACATATTTGCAATTATATTCATGATCTTACACTTTTATTCCATTTTTTTATTATCAGGTATGCTATGTTGACCATGGTTTCAGTGAGTTTGTTGAAAGCAACAGTGTGTACAAACTACAGAAACAGTTCAAGTTGCTTCCATTTCAAGCTGCTAAATGTAAACTGGCAGGTAAGAGAAGGCCAGTGTTGACTATACAGCTTGCTGTTGCATGATTTATGGATTGAAGTGTCTCAATCTGGGAGTTTTGATCCTTCTCAATCTGGGAGTTTTGATCCTTGGTCGTAATAACTTTGTGTATGTTAGATTTTGTTGAGACAGCTAGTCTAAGCAGACACAGGTAGGCATGGAAGGAAGGAAAAGGAAGGAAAGATGGATGTGAAGGAGAATTTTGTAAAGAAATCTCGATAGTACAGGACCTTGATATCCAGTATCTCTGTAATGGAGCTTAGTTTTTTCTGCACTTAGCTTGGATATTTTTGTCCTTTTAATATATGCAAGCCTAAAGAAATAAAAGGAAACGTTTACTGTTGTGTGAAACAACGTACTAGCACAACTCCTTTTTCCACAAATGAGGCACATCTGTTGTGACCAGGTCAGGCAATGTTCCTAAATATGATCCTATTTAGTTATTTGAAAGTTATCCTTCCTCTTTCAGTGCTTGCATGCTTGCAGACTTCCTAGACTCTGCTGGAAATTATTTACCTTCCTAGAAGTGGTAGGCATTTTCTAGCTTTTAAAAAATATTTTATTTTAAATACATAAAGTTGCTATGAATGAGCTTTTTTTTCACTTGTTTGTTTTTTTTAACACTTGGATGCATTCTATTCATCTCCGCACATTTGCCTTAACTCTTTCTGAAGAGGATCTTTTTCTTTCCTTCCCTTCTGCCTCAAAGATGGCTTTCTGTGTTAAAAAGGTGAAAATTAAGCAGAATGCAAGTAGGCTTGCAGTACAACTTTCCTGCTACATCCTGATTCTTGGAAAGATTCCTGTTGCAAACACAGATCTGGTTATTATTTTTCCCTTTGAATACAGTGATGCATAAAAAGTATGGTGTCTTATAGGACTGGAAGACTTCTGTGATGATCCTGTCCTAGTAAAGACTGTGGAATCGCAGACATGCTCCAAGATATTTGCTGTGGAAATACTGGAAAAGAGTGATATTCCTCTTCTTGTTCTTTATGACACTTCAGGAGAAGACGATATCAACATCAATGCTACTTGTCTGAAGGCGTTGTATGACAAGTCCCTTGAACTGCACCTACAGGTACCATTTTCCTGTTTCCTTCTTAATTTGTTAAAAATCATTGATTGCTAAGGTCTTGGATGGACAAAAAAGAGTACTTGGAAATTTGCTAAGTTTGTTTGTGGGGGTTTTTCCCTCCTTTCTTATCAAAATCTTGCCATTGCAGGTAGATGTACTATATACAAATGTCAGAGTAACCAGTGTTTTCTCTGACGGAAGCCTGTATTGCCAAGTGCCGTCTAAAGGCTTGACTAGACTTTCTGAAATCTTGCAGAAAATAGAAGACTACTTCCATTACAAGGTAGGTTTCTGGCGAGAGAAGTGAAGTCACGTGGCCTTTCTTCAGAGTGTATCAATCATTTTCCTTGCACATAAGTTCAAGTTTCTGAGGTAGCCATAGACTATTCAAAAAGACTATAAATTCTCTTCCTAGTTTTTTGGGGTGCATCTTCCAGCATGAAAAGTGTCTTCTGATGCTTTCTTGTTCACGAGCTGTCTTTGACTTTTTTCTCCTGGCACTTGATATTCTCTGTTTCCCTGTAAAATACATAGCTTGGAATTAAAGCTTTACCGATTGGGGAAGCTTAAAACAACGTGATAAGAAATGCTTCTGAGGCTGCAAAGAGACTTTATATTCGAAACAGAGCTTTTGCTTCGCAGAACTGTTTATTCCGTATGTGGCTTTTGAAATGTTAGTTGAGTGGCAGATAGTAATAGCTCTGTGCTTTTTAACTCCTTTTTTTTATATTTGCAGCAGACATCTGAGTTGAATGTATTGCTACCTTTCTGTGGAAAAATCTGCTTGTTCCCTTCCAAAGGAAAATGGTCACGTGTAGAGGTAAGAGGTATTCAAAGAACAGCTGCAGTTTTCCCACATAGAAATGGTTCTCCTTTTTGTTCAGCTAAATATGAATCCTTAGTTTCTATGAAACTTGTTATAATGTATGTACCAGTGTTGTGCTTTTAACCTCAAAATGATGCTCTTGCTTTCTTCTTTCAGATAAGAATTATTCACACTAGACGGGCACTTGATGTGCAGTTCATGGATACTGGAACAGTTGCAACTGTAAAAGTATCAGAGCTGAGAGAAATCCCACCACAATTCCTGCGAGAAGTAATTGCAATACCTCCTCAGGTATAAAGATAGGTTAAAGCTAACCTGTGTTAGATCTCTTGGCAGCATTTGTAGAGCTGCCACTTCAAGCTTTATGTAGTGATATTTTGTTTTGTTTAATAGCAGTTAACGTTGGTGTGTGTTTCATTGTGCATCTTTGCCCGAATTAAATCGTAATGTAGTCCTATGTATCGATGGGATGTTATGTATGTGTAGTGGTACTGGCTTTGCACGTTCCTCTGTCTCTTTCTGTTTGTCATACGTATTGAATCTGTCAGCATTAATGAAGTTCTGTGAATAGGAACTTGTGGACTAGTTTCCATATTACTAAATTATGCCTTGTATACTTAATTCTGTTCTTAGGCTATAAAATGCTGCCTAGCAGATCTGCCTCCTAACACTGGCATGTGGACTCCAGATGCTGTTCTGTGGCTGAGAGACACTGTAATGAATTGTCCTGAATTTAGCATGAAGGTAAATAATCAAAATGCCTATGTGACTTGAAATCCATAGGCGTATGGAAAGAGCATTAAAAGAACAACCCTAGAAGCTTAACCACTCATCAAATTTATTTTTGTTATAGAAGTGTAAAAGTTTGTAGCCAGTTCATAGATTTCATAGATTTCTAGGTTGGAAAAGACCTTAGAGATCATCGAGTCCAACCATCCCTAATCCCCATTAAACCATATCCTCAAGTAGCTCATCCACCCTATTCTTAAACACATCCAGGGATGGGGACTCAACCACTTCCCTGGACAGCTTATTCCAGTGGCTGACAACCCTTTCAGAGAAGAAATACTTCCTAACATCCAACCTGAATCTCCCCTGACTAAGCTTATGCCCATTTCCTCTTGTTCTATCTCCCATCACTATTGTAAAGAGCCCTTCCCCTAACTCCCCACCATCTTTTCTCAAGTATTTATAGGCCGTAATCAGGTCTCCCCTCAGCCTCCTCTTCTCCAGGCTAAACAGCCCCAACTCCCTCAGCCACTCCTCATAAGTTTTATTTTCCAGCCCCTTGACCAGTTTAGTTGCCCTTCTTTGGACTCGCTCCAGGAGCTCAATATCTCTCTTAAATCGAGGGGCCCAAAACTGGACACAATATTCCAGGTGCGGCCTCACCAGTGCCGAGTACAGGGGCAGGATCACTTCCCTGCTCCTGCTGGTCACACTATTCTTGATACATGCCAGTATCCCATTGGCCTTTTTGGCCACCTGGGCACACTGCTGGCTCATATCAAGCCGGTAGTCAACCAACACCCCCAGGTCCTTTTCCGCCAGGCAGCTCTCCAGCCACTCCTCCCCGAGCCTATAGCGATGCTTGGGGTTTTTATACCCCAAGTGAAGGACTCTGCACTTGGCCTTATTAAAGCTCATGCCATTGGCCTCAGCCCAACGATCCAGTCTGTTCAAATCCCTCTGAAGGGCCTCCCTACCCTCGAGCAGATCGACACAGCCTCCCAGCTTGGTGTCGTCCGCAAATTTACTGAGGGTACATTCAATCCCCTCATCCAGGTCATTGATAAAGATGTTAAACAGAACTGGACCCAGCACTGAGCCCTGGGGAACCCCACTGGTGACCGGCCTCCAGCCGGTCTTGGACATAAATTCTATACAAAGTCATTTTCTTAGGATATTTGGCATAAAACTTACTTGCTTAAGCCTGTTAGAACCTTCTCTTTTTCTCTCAAGAATTTAGGAACTTTCACATTAGCCTTTCATGTTTGCTGTCCCAGTACAAATATGCAGCTAGAATTATTTTGCCAACTGATAAGAAAGAAACACCATTATTAATGCTTCACCGCATGAAAAGATACAACTGTTGAGTTAATCTTAAAATATTTTTATGCTTCTTGTGAGCTTATAGTCCTTGTGGTCTTGTAAAGCAACTTTATTTTTTATTTGCTTTTTCTAATCCAGTGTGACTTAATATATGCTACTGTATTCTTAGAATTTCTGTTATCTTTAAGATAAAATTATTTCTGCTTGCAATGTATCCTATCCAGTTTAATTAACTGAAAACACCATTCTAAAGGAAATCTGTTACTAGCTTCAGACTAAACCTAATTTCCTCTTAAAAAACTGATTCAAGATACTGTCATAGCACTTTGAAATGTGTTTTGTAGCTTTCCTGTACCTTTTTGCTTGCTTTAACACTGGACACCGTATAGGTAAAATATAGCTCCTCTAGTCTGGGACTTACGACTGTTGCATCTGGCTTTTCTAAACATCCTCTTCCAAGATAGTTTGTTTGGTACTAATTTTTGCTTGATTAAAAAAAACAGATGACAGATGTATACTTTAATTGTGGAAGGTTTTTATTCCTGGCTAGGAAAATCAACAGAAGAATCCGTAAACAAAGTTATATACTTTGTCAAATTAAGATTTCAGTGCTTTACTATCAATAATGCTAGTATATCTGACGTTAAATAGGAAATATTTTTGTCAGTGCTTGAAAATTATGCATGATGCAAACATGAAAGTTTCTTTCATCTGTTTTTTTCCTCGTACTTAATTTACTTGACTTCATCTCCCATAATGACAGGAAGAGAGTTTAGAAGGATTAAGTGCTAATATTTAATAGCATTACTTAATTAGTTTTTTAGATCTGTGTGGGCACTGGCTACTGTTCTTCTGAAAACTAGAATTGTACAGGCAGTACTGAGATTGAAACTGCTGGGCAGAACAAAACTCAATCCAAGCTTTGTATTGGCTTTACATTAGCGGAATAGCTGCAAATGCTCTTTTTAGCTGCTGTGAGTGGATTACTATCCAACAACTTCACTGACATGCTTGAGAGAACCTTGAAAATACTTCAGTGCAAATAGAGTGCAATGAATTGTTGCCACTTTTCGGTTAAAGGCTTTAGTCTTCTGTGCAAAATTAGATGTGCGTTTAATAGTTACTAACTTGAAACTAAACTGTGTTTCATCTTCCAAGTTGGTTAAACAGGATGGTTCAAAGGGAATTGCGCACGTTTACTTATTTGCTCCAGAGAATTTCCCAGACATGGATCATAGTGTCAATCGACAGATCAAAAACGCAGACTTGTGGAAGCATCAGAAAGATGTTTTCTTAAGCGTTACACCCAGCGGGACTAGCTCCACAAAAGTGACAAGTGGTGCTGTTTCAGCTCTACGGTTAACTAGTGGAAAGCTAGAGAAGAATTTATCATCTGATTCAGCCAGAGAAACCAGCAGTGCAGTGTCTACCATTGATATGCCTCCACCTCTACCCTTGTCAAAGACTGGTGAGCTCATGGATGTCTATGTCTCGGTGGCCTGCCATCCAGGTCACTTTATTGTCCAGCCCTGGAAAGAGCTGTATAATCTGGAAGCCCTAATGGAAGAAATGATCTTGTACTACAGCAGGGCAGAAGAGAAACCTGTGAACATTGAAAAAAACAAGCTGTATGCAGCTAAAATTGAAAATCAGTAAGTAGATACTTAAAAATCTTTGAAGGCAAGCTTAGCTCTGCTAAGCTAGGCAAGCCTAGCTCTGCCTTGTCTCCATTGTTAACAAGGTGGCTGATGTCCAGTGATATCTGAGAGATTAAGGGAGTAAATGAGGTTGCAGTCTATTCATGCTTCCAGTTTGTAGTTGGAAGACTTGACTTCTATTCAGATAATACCACATCTGGGAAGCCTGAGACGTATTGATTGAGATCTTTTGGTCATGCATCATTTTTCTGGTGCCTCGACAGCGTATGAATACGAATTAAAATTGTTTATTCTTCTTCTCACCCTTTTTAGGTGGTACAGGGTCATAATAAAAGGAATTCTTAGAAATGGATTTTTGTCGGTATATGAGCTGGACTATGGTAAACATGAGTTTGTCAGCGTAGAGAAGGTACAGCCACTCATGGATACGTTTAGAAAACTACCTTTCCAAGCTGTAACAGCTCAGCTTGCAGGTAGGTAGTAAGCATTTACCATTTTTTTGTTAAGCCTTACGTCAGTGGGGATACCAAATGAACGGACATGTAAAGTGGGCAAAGCTAAAGGTTAGTGATGTAATTGTTTTCTGCTCAAGAAAGCATGTACCTACTAGCAAAAACATGCTTAATGCATGCATGTTTATGTCATCAAAGCTCTGCTTTTCTTCTTGACATAGGCGGTGACGGTTCTGTTTTATTATTTGTTGGTTTATTTTAATGCCACACTTTTAGTTACCATGTATAAAAGCAAAGATTGCTGAAACTTTCCCAGCAGCTGCTTTTCATTGTCATAAATATTTATCATTTAATGTGTGTGATGCTTAATATGCAAAGGACACAGGGAACTCAAAACTAAATTATTTTTGGATCCTTAAACATAACTCATTACAAAGTGTGAAAATTATTATATATTTGTTGATAAGCATTTATATTCTGATTGTCTTAATCTACATAAAGTTAGGAACTAGATGCTGAGTTTTCGGAGAAGTTTTTCTTATATATCTTGCCTCTATTGTAATCTGCTGTTTTGCAGTGCATATTTGGAATCCAAAGTCGCCTGAAATATAATGTTGCTCTTAAACAAGAAAAAAAAAAAAAGACCTCCACAAGGGAGGTGGGAGTTTTCAACAGACTTAAATAAGATTAATTTATTCAAGAGTATGTGGCATAGAAACTGTGCCTACACCTGATAGAATTAAAAAAATAAAACTTGATCTCTCCTTGCCGTCTTTTCTTTCCTTTTCCAAATTCTTTTTTGATTTCTGTGTTGCTTTCAGATGTATGCGTTTCTTCTTATTCAGTGCTGCATTCTGCTGCTGCTTGGTCAGCACTAGTCTAGACTTCAGTCACAGAATATGCTTGTCTGCAGTAGCAGGCCATAGAATTGGTGCTCTGATCCTCAGTTGCCTTCTGTGGATCTGCTTTCCTGCATGGCCTCAGTGTGACCCTGAGGGCTGCTTTAAACTAGTGATGATGGAGATGTTACCAACAGGCTGGGGTCCTGGGAGTTCAGTGCTGAAATGAAGCTCATTTCTAGCTGCGTCTGTCTGCTGGGGTAGTACAGGATCCAGCTGAGCAAGCCTGCAAGTCATCCAATTTTCCTGCTTCACGGAATCCCGGATAGGTAGTTACGTTGGCCTCTGAGCTGCTTTGTCTTGTCAAAGCAGGCCTGCTGAGCCTGGAAGACCAGTAACTATTGTCTTGCTATTCTTCTACATTTTTCTGTCTTTTTTCATGTCTGCTACCTCTCAGTCTCTGATCTATTTCCTTGTAAAATGCCATTTGCTTCCCCACCAGACTTTCCTACCAGTAATTACCCTTTTTTAACTGTTGATGAACTGTTAACTTCTCATTCCTTCTGTAACCTGCAAGGAGCTGTGTTCATGTGTTGTCCTGTCCTATCAGCAGCAAGCTGCTGCTAATAGTAAAAGCAAAGTGTTGTCGCTTTGCTGTTCTGCTTTTATCCGTAAGATGTTGTTTGGGTATTCATGCATGGTATTTGAGCCCCTTGCATCTAGATCCTGTACACCAGCGGTGGTCTGGGGAGACTGAATTCCAAGTCTCCAGGAGCCACTTCTTTCTTGGTGGATTACAGCCACGTTCAGAAACATATTTGAGTTCTAGCATCACATGTCTGAGCAGGCTTGACTTTGTGGGATGCTGCTCTGAAAAAAACAGCAGCAGTTGTGAAGCATTTAGGTGGTATTTCTCTTCGTTGCTGCTCTCTGCAGATCTAGTTTGAGACTCGAAGGTTTGGCAATGGTTTAGTAGCTGATGCTGCTTTGAGATGAAGAAAACTTAATCTAAAGCAAGGCCAACAGGACAAATAATTTCAGCAACTTCAGGCAGAAGACAAAGAAATAGTTTGTTTTGAAAGGATCTTTAGTTTCCTTTTTGCCGTGTTTCTTAATGTGCCTCGATCGTGCATGTCAGCTGATATACTTTGAATTACTCAGTGAGTCAGTGCATTCACCTTTCACTTCTGCAAACTTATCCATATCTTTAGACTTCAAAAAATAAATGTCCTAGTCTCTGTAATAATTAAGCTTCTTTGTGTGGGAGATAAGTGAGCTTGTGTATCTTTTCTAGCGTTAAGCTGCGTTCAGTAGCACTTGAACATCTGTTTTCTCAAGTATTTGAAAACTCTGCACTTCTTTATAAACTTTATCATTCAGGTTGGTCTGGTCTATAAATGACCTTCTGTTTTGCTTTACATCTGTCCTAGGAGTGAAAAGCCAGCAGTGGTCAGAAGAGGCATCAATAGTGTTTCGGAATCTTGTAGAGAAGAAACCCTTGGTGGCACAGATACAGACAGTTAATGAAAGCACTAACCCTTGGGATCGAAAAATAGTGACTTTTCTTGTGGACACATCTCATCCGGATACTGATATATGGATTCATGATTTTGTGTCTCAAAGTCTTGTAGAATTTTCAAAGGATGATTAATCACCACTTCTGAAATGTAGCAGCTCAGATTTTTTAGCAATAAAATAATTAACAGGCTTTGAAGAGAAATATAACTACTACATGGCCTTGAAGACATGAAGGTGATAAAATTGAAAAATCTGTGTTCTGTGAAAACGGTTTGTTTAACAAGTTTGGGTTCTGTTGACTTTCTGAAAATTTGCACTTTGTTTACGATTGTAATGCTAGAATGTTTGGGTGAAAATATTAAAAAAGTTATTTATCAATAAAACAATGTTATCTTTTCTTCTTGTGATCTTTCCCTAATTTTGGAGGGGGCTTTTTATCTTATAGGTGTTGTTCAGAGCCATTACTGGGTACTCCTCCCTTTTTCTTTAACTAGCATTTTTATTACTTGGGAAATGTGGAAGCAGCCCTCAATATTTCTGAACTTAGTGTCAGAGACATGCATTATTGGTTAATTTTCCCCTTTCCGTAACTTCAGAAGAGTTGAATAGTTGAAAATGCCTTGTTTAGGAGACAATTTGTGGGGCTTAACTTTCACAGAAGTGTATGCACTTCGTGTGCTTACTAGAGAGCTCGCTGTTCTTTAGCAAAAATTATGCCATTTTTCTGAATTCTCTGCTCCCCTCGTCACCCTACCCACCCGACCAGTTGCTGAATTGGAGGCATTCCTTTCCCTTTTTTTTTTGATAGCTTGTTTTCATGTATGCTTCTCAAACTTTGAAGGACTACTGCTCCCTGGAGACAGGAGCAGGCAATGTCCTACAAGCACGTGGATCAGTGCTGGAAGTCCTCTGAACGCAGTATTTTTGCCCTACTTCAGAGCCCACTTTATTTTTGGTGTTAGAAATATTTAGAGGAGGTGTAGACATGGTTATATTTCATAGTCTGCTGCCTAGATTTGAGTTTGCTTGCCATAGTCCCTTAAGATGTTAAACACGGTATTAAAGCTTTACACAGTGAATGCCAGCAGAAGGAATGTTTCTGCTGTGCGTAGCTATATAACCTTTCTAGTCATACACAAGCTGAGCTGAGAAGTTCTGCCAGCATGGTGTCTGCCCGGGTAAAGGAGACTGGACAGAAAGGCAACCATGATTTGAAAGGTGCAGTGCATTAGGGTGGGAGAAAGAAAATGCGTGCAAATATTCTGAGTAAACAAGCTGTTTAAGCATGTAATACATACATTTGCACCCTCTTAATCTAATTCTGGTGTAGTTCTGGAGAAGGTCTGAGCTAAGCAGCAAGGACTCCTCTTGGAGGTCTGGTGAGTGTGTCTGCCTGGACTCCACACAGAGCCCTTATGAATGGAGTGGGCAGTGATAAACTACCAAGCTGCTAATCTGACACCAATTGCTAGTTAACCTGGTCCTGTCCATGTTTCAGTAAGCTGAGGTGAGACTCTCGAGTGTATCTACTGAGAGAGACGTTACGTCGACACCGAAGATAATAGTATTTTTCCATGTTAATCGATTTCTCCTTCTGCAGCTGCCACTGCAGAGTGGGTGAGGAATGCAGGTGAAGGAATCAATGTGATGATGAACTGCTGTAGGATAATCTTCCACAGAGAAGTTTCCTTCTGTGTAGGACTGCTTCTGACCCTGAAAATCTGAATGGTGCAGGTCACTAGGACGAGACAAGCACTTCCCTGAGCTCCTCAAGAGTTTTCTCATGTTTCTAAGAGCATATGCCACCTTCATCCACAATCTTGCAAAGCTTGATGGCTTGTTAATTGAGCAATGGAATGGCATAGCCCATTTTGCTGGAACTGTTTTGAACTTTGTCTGGTTGTGTGAGAAATGCCCAAGCTTTGTTTGAATCCTTTGAGGCCTGGGGATCTGCTGTTGGCCAGTAGTTGATTTGCACCTGTGAACTGATGAAGCGGGCTTTTGGGACTGCACAGTGGTAGTATTATGGGAAAGAGACTTAAGATGCTTTTTTGAGCTTGTCTGCTCCTTCCGGAGTATACCTCACCCTCTCCTTGGTTGTCAGTGGCTGCTGCTGCCAAGTCTCAAAAGCCCAGATCAGAAGCAAGGACAATGTTCACAGTCCATGCAGTTGCCCAGCTCGTGACTGGAGTTCACTCGGGCTGCTTTGTATGTTGGTAAAACAGAGTGTGGACTAACTGGTTGGCAAACCCAAGAGCTCTCCATGGGGTGAATCGTTTTGTGCAGGCATTGAGTGTACACCCAACCCAAAGGCACAAACACAGCGTGGTGGGCAGTTCATACGCTCCCCGTCTTCACGCCCACTCTACAGTACCACCCCTGTCTTACACCGCTCCCTCGTTAGGCCCTCACACTACAGGTACTCACTCTGCTGTTACGTCATTACTTACCCACTGGTGTTCTTACGCTGTCTGTGATTTCGGTTGCAGAGCTCTGATTTCACACCTGCTTTTAATGTTGCTTTTTTACCCACTGTGACCGCCTGTAAGATTTTCTGATACTTTTGCCAACTGACTTGTTTGTGCTATTTGAGTACATTTTGTGCTCTTGCATTGAAAAACGTGCAGGAGGTGTTGGCTGTACGCAATGTTGAACACTTTAAGTCTGCTGAAGTTCCTGATCCACGAAGTAGTGGTTACTCTGCTGTCCCCTGGGAGGCATTAGAACTGCCTGCTGTGTGTAAGTTTGTTAATTCACACAGAATGCCCCATGGTTTTTAACTTCAGGATTTCAGCAGTCTGCATTTGGGGATGGTTGTGAATGGTTTCTCTGCTTTCATGAACGCGTGACGCCTCACCAGGGATGCTTCCATGGCATGCGTCTGAATTAAGCAGGTGGTGGAGGTACTGTTTCACATGAGCTTTCCATTCTGGACGCTATTAGGAAGGCCTCTGCAGGAATCCTCCATGCCGTTCGGGGCACCGTCCTACAAGAAAGATGTGGATTCATTACAGAGAACCCAAATGAAATCAAGAACAATGAAAGTCTAGAAAACCTGTCTGAAATAGAAGGATTTGTCATTAGTCTGGATAGGAGAAGGCTAAGAAGGAGGGGAACACTTTGAAAAGTCACTGATAAAGAACGTGGTTTAAATGTGAGGGAAATAGGACGTGAAAGGGCTTGAACTGCGGGAAGGTAAGTTTAGGTTAGGTGTTAGGCAATCTTTCTAAAGAGAGGAGGAAAGCCTTGAAATTCACTAGAACTTCAGCTTCCTTATAAATGCCAAAAACAGGTAGGATGTGTCTGCAGAAGCCCAGCTGATTGTCCCTTGGGATGTGGAGATGGAGCGTGTAATTCTTGGGGACCCCACCCAGGATAACCTCCCAGCCAGAAAAAGGGAATGCAGCACTGTTAGACGTGTTTTGTAGATCACTGTGAATTTTATAAACTGGAAAATGAGCGTTCCTTACCTAGGGAAAATAGATGACACTGTAATGATTTAAAAAACAGAGCAGATCTCCTATTTTCCCAAGGCTGTCAATAGTAAGCACTTCCGAACCACCTCTTTTCTGTTTTTTTCATCTCTGTGAAGTTTACAAAGTCTAAGTTTACCTATTTTCATCCCCCACTGTGTTCACCCTGGCTTATTTTGAGGAACTCTTGTTTCATCAGAGAAATGCAAAACCCCTCTTTGCCATCCCAAAATGAGTTCCTGTCTCCAAAGTTTGCCCTCTTGGACTGCTCATTCCCCATTCAGGGAGACTTTTGTTGCAAAGCTCTTTTATCTTTGTGTTTTCACCATAGTGGTCCTTTGTTCTCACGGTTGCCGTGCACCAGGCAAACCTTCGAAAGCCCAGATTCTCACGTGCTGATTGTGTTAGACAAGAAGAGTGATGGAGAATCATGCAATGAAAAAAAAGTCACTTCAAAACCTCATGATGCCTGAAAGCTTCCTCTTGTGCTCTTTTGTTCATTGCTGATATTTTTCAGGCTGGAAGTCTTGAACAGAATTGTCCCGCTCTGTGAGGTTAGAACTTGGCTAGGACAAGAGAGGCTTGTGACCCGAGCAGACATGCTTCAAGCCATTATCCTGAGCGCTGCTTGGAAGAGGGGCTGAGGTGTAGTTGGAGACAACCGTGCTTAGTGCCTTGTGAACAGTGCTGTGAAGCGCGTCACTTGCAGCACTCGTTACTGCAGTGTGTCATGGCAGACAGCTCAGAAAGAGGCACCACTGATACTTTCACTGGAAACAAACGTGCTGAGAAGCTGGGTTAACATCTCGCCTTGATGGAAACAGGCTGAGCGCATTCTAAGGGGATGGCAGCACTCGCCTCCGATGAGCTTCCGGTGCCTATAAAGCCAGATCTGACGGCAGCCAGGTGGGCTAAAAATTAAGCGGCTCGTGTGAATCTGAGAGTGGAAAGCCAATGTGGGCTTGCAGGGACACTTGGTAGTGCCGGTGGATTCCTTCCTGAGCTGCTCACAGCTTGCACACCCTTGAGAAAGACAGTTGGTAAGCAGGTAGCATAAATACTGGCATCTAGGTTTGTCTCACCTGGTACCCATCAGGCTTCTTCAGCCTGAAGAAATTCAGGCATTTGGGCCAGTCAGTGGGTGAATTGGGTGGTTCTAAGTGTCCTTTTCACTCCTGCCAGCAGCTGGGATGACGCCAGTGTCTTGAGCCATAGTCTTGCTCACCGCGATGAGGCACATACTGAATCCAGTGCTTGGCAGGCTCCCGTTTGTATCCTTCATTTGGCCTAGCCGTGAGCAGTACATCCAGGACTAACTGCAGATCTTTCTCCAAATGCCATAGGACATGGAACACCAGCACCACCCAGGTCAGCTATATGACAAGCTGTGAAAAAAAAGTGTTCAGATGGACTGCCCTCCTCTGATGTACCTGGGGCCCTCTCCACTCTTGACTTGTGGCCGCTGGTGGAGACAGGACAGCAGAGATGAGGAGGAGCTTGGGGCTGGTACTTTGTGGGAGATTTGCTAAAAAAGATTATAGGACAAATCCGTGGGGCTTTACAGTGACTTAAAGGTAAGATAGGGGAAGGAGACTTGGCAGCAACATTATTAAAACAGTTGACACCACGGGACTGGAAGGCAGCTCCCTGGGCCGATTACAGAGTTGGAGCTGCTCTAGGAGGTGGCTGTCACTGGATATACAGGGCAAAATGAAAGGGAATACAATAAGACACGGAATTAGTAGGTGCATTGATACAGATGGTATTTGTGGGGCAGCGGCTTTTATAAATTGCCTACACTTGCAGCCGCCAGGCCCCAGCTGCGCGGGCAGCGGGGCTGTTCCCAGCCAGAGGCCAGGTGGGCCGTGACTTGCCCTGGCAGAGCCTTGAGACTCCCCTGCTCCCCCCGTCCCAAGGTTGCACCACCCCTCCCGAGGAAGGAGTTTTTCCTGCCGCAGCCTCAAGGTGCTTGGCGGTGGCCTGGGTCCCCACGAACCGCGGCGTGCGCATCTTGCGGGGCTTTCCAAGAGGCGGTTTGCCGAGGCGCCTGGCTCGGCACCCAGAAGGAAGTTTCCACGGGACAAAAGACAGCCTCCAGCCTGCATAAATCATTAAAAGCAGGAAAGACCCTTTGGAAGCAAACACAGCCCTTGCTGCTCCGGGGCCGCCGCCCGCGCAGCCCCGATTTCCTCCGCAGCGCCCACCGTGCCCCGGGGATGTACGGTGCAGGTTGCCGTGCCGGCCGCGGGCGGAGGGTAAGCACAAACCACAGCCGGGGCCGGTGGCCGAGCCGGGAACAGCTGTTCCCGGCCGGGAGGGGCGACAGGCCCGGCCCCCGCTGAGTGACGGCCGGGCCGGGGCCGGGGCCGCGGCTGGGGCCGGACCCCCGCCCCCCCGCAGCGGCGGAGCCGGCGCGGGCAGGACGCGGCGCCCGGGCTCGGCACGGCACGGCTCGGCTCACGGGTGCGGTAAGCCGGCGGTGGGGCGGCGGGCCCGGCCCGGCCTGGCCCTTATCTGGGCAGAATATTTGGCCGGCACCGGGCAACACGGGCTCGGCATAAATAGCGGCCGCCTCCGCGCTGCGTGTGCCCGCCACCGCGCAGGGGTGACTTGCTGGATGCCGGGGCGCCCTGCCTGCACCTCTGCCTGCCTGCACCTCTGCTGCCTGCATGCACGTTTGCTTGATTGCTTGTCTGTCTGCTCGCCTGCCTACCGGCAGGTCGTGCCCGAAGCGTCGGAGCGCGGCGCCGGGATGCGCGGAGCCGCCGGCGGGCGCTGCGGCAGCCGGTGTCCCCGGGCTCCGGGGCGGCTGTGCCCCCCGGCCGGCAGCCGGCAGCCCGCGGGGGAGGCTCCGGGCCGGCGGCGCTCACGCGTGTCCGCGGCAGAGCGCGGCGGGCGCTCCCCGGCCCGGCGGGGACCGCGGGGCAGCGCCGGGAGGTGGCGGGGCGCGGGGAGAGGGCCCCGCGCCGGGCGGGTTGCGAAGTGCGCTGGTAGTTCTTTTTTACTGCTGTTGCATTTGTAATCCCGGGAGCTCTGCCAGGAAATGGTTCTTCAGGGGATGGATCAATAGAAAGCTGCGCTGCTTTTGTACAGGAAAAGTAGAAATTAGCAGGGGGAAAGATTCCTTGAGTCCTTGTGGTGTATTTGCCATCGCCATGCTTTGTCCGGATTGAATTAGTCACTGCCTTGCTTGAAAGGCACTGCCTATCTTAAAGATAACTTTCTTCCACTCAGCTGGACGCAGCTTCTGCCCCTACTCACATGCCATCCTGATGTGCTCATGTATCTGCTTCTGCTTTTGAAATGGTCCTGGATGTTTTTTGGGGCAGAACTCATTGCCCCCTGCACCCCTTCTGGACCAGCTGCCCTACCTACCCTAGGCAGAGGTACTCTCTCTAATTGCGTTGCATCTTTCCTTGAGTGCTGGGCCTTGAGCCAGAAAGGTGCTCAGCCACGTGGCAGAGGTTATTTTTAAGTGTATATAAATTCCCTTCCTCCTGTGTGACCCGCCAGCTCACGTGGGAGTGAGGAATGAATTCCTTGTTTCTCATCAAAGAGACAAGATTTATGCCAAGAGGTGGCACCTTCTCTCAGGCTATCTGATAGAGCAAATACCGGGCAAGCTTTTCAGTGTGCAAGCCCTACTTCGGGTTATGGTAGTGAGCCCTTCATCTTTTTTGTCTGCTTGGAAAGAGGAGCTAGGCTACACCGTCAGAGCCAAACGCTGGCTTTCTGGCACTGTGGCGCCCAGAGGAGAGTGGCTTTTGCAGTTGTGTAGAAGAGTCTGCACTGTTGTCTCAACAGCCTCTGTACCTGTTGCCCAAATGTACATACATTTGGGTATTCCAACAAGCACGCTGCATCGTATGCTCACTGCTGCTCGTTTCAAGGTCTCTGTTTTCCTCCTGTCAGGGCTCTTTCTCTCCCTGCCTTCAGCATCGCTTTGTTTGCCAGCCTGACTCGTCTTGGTCTTTTCTCCACACGTTTCTCAGCTGTGATGGTCTGCTGGCTTTTGTCCAGATAGCATGTTTTTGCATAATATTGGTAATACCTTGCTGCCTCTCCTCCTGCATAGTGTATTGGGGAAAGTCAAACAGATGTGGAAATAGCCTGGTCTGTCTCATTACTGATTTCCTTTGCCCTCGCTTTGCTTTCGTTCACCCGAAGGACAGCTCCATTTATCTTTTCAAGAGATCCTGAATGATTCTTTTGTAAGAAGCCTCTGTCCCCCGTTGCTGGATATGTAACTCCATCCCCCAGAGCAATGTGCTGCTGAATGTAATGTTTGCGGATGAATTGCTTTACTTTTCTGTTTGCTGCTTCACTGTTTTCCAGGCATGTGGAGTTCTTGTGAAAGCCCAGTGCAGCTCAAGGGGAGGAGGCTGAGATCTGCTTTCTGATTTTTTCCTCTGTAGTTGACAACCATTTGCAAATCATGACCTAGCAACACTGTCTTCACTTCCCTATTCCAGGCAGGGACTTGTAGTCAAAACATGTTTATTTTGTAAAATTACTAGACTCTTGGAAGAAACAGGAGATAAAAATTGTGTTCCATGGCTCCGTTTTGCTAAATGGCCACATGATTTTTGTCACAGGACCCCAGCACTGCCAGTGGCTCAGCGGTTCTCTAGTCCATCCCCAGCTCACAGCAGATCTTTCCTCAGCCAGGGTGGTTGTGGCTTCATGTGGCCTATGTGTAGATATCCTCAAAGATGGAGACCCCACCTCCCTGGTGCCCTATCCCAGAGCTGCTTCACCCTCCTGGGAGGGAGTTATTCCTATTCATTCACAGTGAATGAGATAAACACTTATCAGAGGCTATCCTGCATCAGACCGAAGTCTGTCCAGCCCAGGGATGCTCTGACTAGCAGCAACCGGTAGCAGATGCCGGGGGACGAGCCTGGAAACAAGGCTTCAGTGATGCTTCCCCAGAGTTCTGCACCATTCCAGCACTGTGCGGTTTAGTAGCTTTCCCAGCTGGAGGTGGTATCTTTGTTTCTTTGGGCCTTGGAGGATTGTGTGTGGGTCCCACCTCTGTTAAATGTCTCATTCAGATCTGGTGCACAGCATACACCATGTCACTGCTAGAGCAGTACTCCTTTTGCTCCTGTGTTCATTAAGCATCAACCTATCTAGTGGTTATTAGCTGCACCTTAATGGTGCGTTTCACTCTCACTTCCTGTGTGTGGACCACACTGGCAGTGGGATGAGATCAGGAACATGCAGGCATAGGTGTCTTACTAACAGCTCTCTGTGCTTTGCTCTGGGTAGTCTGGCAGGGCCTCTGTCTCACAGGGCATCGCCGTCACCCGTCGAAGGGTCTGAGGCACTGCACGGTGCAAGACAGGAGCCTTGCTGCTCCTGTGTTCGCATGGCATCCATCAGATTCAGCTGCTCCCTCCAACTAGAGCGTGACAGAGAAGCAGGAGTCCATCCAAGGACTAACGTAAGTTCAGGCAAGAAACCCAGGACCCCTTTTCAGTGGACATTGTGCTGGCTGTGAAGTTTCCAAGTGGAAGGGTTCAAGTTACAGAGCAGGAACTGTGTGAGCGGTGTCACTGATGACTCAAGTGTGCCTGTGTGCTTTTCATGGAGATTAGTAATTAAGCAATTAAGTACATGCCAGCTGCATGAGAGAACCTCACTCCAAATAGGAGAATGCATAACTGAATTTACAAGTGTGTGCCTTAAAAATATGCAAAGGGGAGATACAGCTGGGGTGGTTTGTATTTGGGCTTTGGCAGAGTTTGACCCTGCTGCGTGTTGCCTGGTCACCAAACATCTGAGCTGTTTGTTGGATGGCATTGATAAGAAAGACCACTTGGTAAGAGTTGTGTGGCTTGCAGGATGCAGTAGTGTTGAGGAAAGGAGGGGCAGGAGGTGCAGGCAGTTTCTGAGTATTGGGTTAGGATCTGGGTGAGCTGCACCTCCTGGCACGCAAGGAGAGAGGAAGATCCAGGAGAGATTCCAGCAGTAGGAATTCCCTCAGCACCAGCGGATGAAGGGAGAGGTCGCTTTGGTTGGACATCAAGCCGTTTGTTGTGGAGCTGTCAAGTGCAAGGATGGGAATGTCAGCTCCGGCATGAGAATCCCCATGGGAATGAAGCAGCAGCATCAGTAGGCATTGTCTATGGTGTACTGAACTTCATTGCTGTAGAGTTCTGGGTGGCATTGGTAACTTCAGGTAGCGTTATGTGTTTTGCATGGCTGGTATGTCATTTAGACAGGCAGAAGTCACGGTGTGCTTTGATGGATCCGAAATTCCTCCTTCCAGGTGTTTCTTTTCAAACACTTTACTAAGGTGAACATGAATTTCAGTGTGTCTCAGGTTAATGGCTGCTGGTTGTGAGGTTTTTATCAAACCAGAGGGAATACAGATCTTCCTTGGAGAAGTCTGAGTTTCCTGAAGGCAGAGCAGATTCCCTGTTGGATTTCATTAGGTGTGAGCCTCTTGAAGGGAGGCTGAGAGGATCTCAGTCTTTCTAGTTGATGTCTGGCTTGCGTTGGAGCAGTGAGGCTGTGTGCTGAACTCTGCTTTCTGCATCTGACAGGATAGAGCTTCTCGCTGCCTGGAGCATTCCCTGTCTCTTCTCTGTCCTCTCTTCTCATCCAGGGCATGAATTTGCTGGCACTGCCCAGCTCTGCTGTGGAAAGGCTAAGGGATGAAGATACACCTGGAGGGTACTGCTTGCTGAACAGGAGCTGGGGACATCAACTACCTTGTGTGCTCTATTTTATTGAGAATCATTCAAGATGATGCTTGGCTACTGTGCAAGCTGCACAAGGGCTTCTCAGTGTGAGAAAGCTGAAAAGCAAGATGCTATGATGGTCTGTTGGAGGCTGAGTGACTCAGTCTTGTGCTGCAGAAGCAAGGGACTTAGCCAAGGTGACCTTCAGCCATGTCTGAACTCATGGTGGTTTGAACAGTTCGTTGCAGGGGAAGGCAGCTAAACCCCGTTGTGTTGAACCAGAATCAGAATTCAAACTTGAATCACAGCAGTGAGGACTTTGCTTCAGCTGGATAAATTAAGTGAGTGCAGAAAACAAGTTTTTGTGAAATGTAGGGCATCAGCTTGGAGCCCAGTTCCCATCCTGTGTAAGCTCCTGGTGTTCAGAGGAGGAACCTGGACAGTTGGACACACCTGAACATTCTTCTGAGACCAAGTCACAGAAAGTTTAGAATGGAAGTGCTCTGGAAGTTCCAGGTCCAGTGTCCCCCTCTGAACAGGCCCAGCCCTAGAGCTAGATCAGGTTGCCAAGGGCCGTGTCCAGTTGAGCACAGAATATCTAAGGATAGAGATCCCACTGCCTCTCTGGGCCCTGTCCAAGGGCTGCACCACTCTTGCAGCAAGGAATTTTCCCCTGATGTCCAGTTAGAATTTCTCTTGACACAACTTGTTCCCATTTCACCTTGTCCTTCCCCTGTGCACCTCTGAGGGAAAGCCTGCTTCTGTATTCCCTAGAAATCCTTTCCTTCTAGGCAGTGGATGAGCGACTGCAATTAGATCCCACTGCAGCCTTCCTGTCTCCAGCCTGAAGAAGTCCAGTTCCCCCCCGCTGCTTCTTGCATCTTCTGTGCCCCAGCCTCCTGCCTGTCCTAATGGCCCTGCACTGGAGTTGTCTTCAGCTTGTCAAGACTTGTCTTCTGCTGGGGAACATCAAACTGGATGCAGCGTCCAGCTGCAGCCTCAGTGGTGCTAAGCAGAGGGGAATACCCGCCTTTGTGCGCCTCCTGGCTAGACGCTTTCTAGTGCAGCTTGGACTGCAAGTCCAGGACACAGTCTATAGAAAGTCTGTCGTAGCTTTAACAAGATGTTTCAGCATCTTGTGCACTCAAGGTGGTGATGCAGAGCCCAAGCAGACCAACAGCGTTTATGGCTTGTTAAAAAGGTACTCTCCTCTCTGGCTCAGAAAAGACATCAGCCTAAAAAAGAATCTACAAAAAACATGCGAGAGATCATTCCCTTAAAAGGACTGGCTTTAGATATTTATCTTCCTTTCATTTCTCCAAGCCAAAGACTTGACGTTTAGCGAGAACAAAATACGTTCACTTGAAATGGGGCAAACATCTCACTGCCTGTAGCGCAGGTGCGGGGTGTGTGGTCACCTGCAAGGGCACTGCTGGGCTCTGGTTGTGTCTGCCAGAGAAGGGACCTCGGCCTCCCGATGTGGCGTTTGTACCCGTGCACTGGGAGGAGAGCGTTCCTGTTCCAGCACGTCTGCGTTTGACTCTCTCATGACCAGGGTAAGTAGTGACAGGAGGCTCCCAGCGGCCAAGACTTTGGATGTGCAAGGCTGCGTGGTGACACTGGGGATGGATCCAGCTCTTCCTGTGTTCTGCTCTGCTTTGCCACTGTGTTTTGTAAAATTCACATAGACTCGTGTTTTCAGATGTGGTGTGAGAAAGAGCTGATGTGCATCTTTCCCTCCGTTGTTACCGGATCTGGCCCTAATTTGTTGGCCCTTTCTTGAAACTCCTGGGAACTGGTGATGTTGGGGTGCTCAGTGACTTCAACAGCAGGGCGGCTGTGGAGTCAGGCTCTTGCACACCAGCACCCAGGTATGCTTGGGTGGAAGCCCAGGGTCTGCAAGCTGTTCCATGAGCTGCAGGACTAGCAGAGACTCACTTTTTGGTGGATAGATATCCTTCATCCCTACATCCCCACTGCATCTAGCCCAGCTCTGCCATGTGTGATGGCTCCCCTTTCTCCAAGTGCTTCTGGCATCCCCTCTTCCTCTAGACCTCCCTGCAAACGCCCCAGCTCTCTCCTTCATTCCCTGACTGTCAGCCGAAGGAGATGCCTAAGCTTGTTCCACGTTACACCTGTGCTGACAGACCCTTTGCCTGCATGTGTAGCTGGATGAGAAATTAGGGTTTGAGTCCTGTATGAGATTTCACTAGAGTTAGCTAATGGCTTTAAGGTTTATCAGAGGATTGAGAAGCCACATAAAAATACAGTCTTCATTTCGGAAACCAACTGGAGCTGATTTGCTCCTCTCATCTGCACAGCATGCATCTTGGATATGTATCTGGGTGATTCACTGAGGTCTAAGCGTATGCACAGAAAGTACTTCTCTTGAGTTTATAGGAAATGGTCACTTGAGGTATGTATAGTTTTCTCAAAAAAGGCCCTGGCATTTATCTTTAAAGTTAGGCCAAAAGTCAAAGAAAAAAAAAAAAAGAAATTGTAGCAACTACAGAGGGCTTGGTTGACATTGGTTTATTATTTTTATAGTGCAAAAATAATAGCTCCGAACCTTGACTCAGGTTTATACTTAAGCTATGAAAAAAACCTCATACATCAGAGCCCTGTGTGAGTCGAATAGGAACTGTTCTCGAGCCAGGCTGTCCCTCACGAGGTTAACTCCTGCCCCCGGTGCTGCTTAAAAGCAGCTTTCATCCTGAATAGCCTTCTGCCTTCAAACTTGGCAGTTTTTCCGAGAATCATCAATATCTATGCTGGTGACGCTTATTGGCTGCCTCCTTATCTCAGAGACCAAGACCTTGGTCTGCTTTCTTATTTCAAAGTTCTGAAAAAGTTTCCCAGCAGGTTGGAGGGTTGTTTGAGGGGGGATGTTCTTTTCCTCAGCTGTGGCTCTCATCAGCCTCTGCCTTTCGCTGGCGGTTCGGTGTGGCCGGTGACTCGGGATGCACCAAACCCTCCCACATGCCGCACTCCCTGCGGCCGTGGCATTGGCAGCCGCGTGCTGCAGCCTGCTGCGAAATGCTGGCGTCGGGGTCAGGTTGGACTGGTAACAGAACTGGTCACCGAAAAGCCCTCTGTCTTCACTGAGGTTAGTTGCTCTTTCTCCCCATATGAAGGGAAAAGGGCTTTCCGTGATTTCCTGCTGTTAGCATGCTAGCGGACGTGGGAATTTGTGCAGTCGGAGGCTGGGCTTCCCAGCACGAATGTGCACAAGACTGCTGTCAGGCTGTGTCACACAGCACCCGGGGGAAATCCGTCTTTGTGTTTTCTCAATGACATTTTTCTGTTTTCTTGGAATTTGTCTTGCTCGGTGCTGTTTCTTTTGCTTCACCCAGTTCTGCTTTCTCGTTTGTTCTTTTTCCTGGGGTTCTCAGAGCATGGAGGGATGATCCTGCAGACCCTCCAACTCAGAGGTACCTGTGCTGCTCCACAGCCTCCCCAGGCAGCCTGTTGCAGCCTGAGCCCATTGCCACCCTGCTCCTGCCCTCCCTGCTCACCCACGTGAGGAGCATGACCATGTCCCTGTGCCTGCTCTCCGCTGTGGACGGGATGCAGTGGTCCTGCATGGGCCACCTTCCCAAGGTCTCCGCAGGTTCCCTGCACAGAAGTCGGTGCTGCTCTTGGGTTTCGGTGCCCCAGAAAACGCACAGTGCTGCAGGGGGGGCCGCACCAGTGCAGAGCAGAGAAAGGAGTATTTCCAGTGTCATACAGGATTCTTTTCATTTTCACTTGTTCTACAGCATCCATTTGTTTATTCCGAGGTTTTCAGAGAGAAACTACTCCATCCCTCTCATAATCACAAATGTTGCCTTTTTTTTTTGTGTTTTGTTTTTCTATATTCATGATAGGAACAGTCTTCTCTGTAGGTGACCTATGGCGTATGTTCATTTCCCATCCGATGCCATTTTTCTCCTTAAACTGTTTTATTGGTTTTCATGCACACTGACTTGTGTGGTCTTCAGGCTTACTGAGTGCAAGTGTTTGGGCTGTCTCCTAATGTGTCTGATGAATACTTTGGACAATGAGATCCAATATCTTGCTATCTTGATAGTCCATATAGATTTCAGCTTTTTGAGGACTTGAAGTTGTAATAGTGTCAGTCCTGTGCAGCACGTTTATTACGTGTATGTTGTGTTGTGAATCTTCCTTCATTGATTGAATGAAAAGTGTATTGGTAGGTTTAACGAAAAAGAGCAAGAAATCAAAGCTGCCATCTTAGGAAGGCATTGAGAATAGATTTGATGAAGCAGATCCGTGGTGAATTAGGGTTAAGTCTTTCCTGAATGTCCATAAATGTGTGGATTTACAATTTGAAAATAATATTGCAGTTGTATTGGAGGATCTTGTTAAGTTTTTTGAGCGCAGGTGTGGTGGGGACCTGTGTTAAACCATGCTTGATCCCTAGCACCGGTCAGGGAGAGCTGTTTGTGGAGGTGGGTGTTTCAGCACGTCATATAAATGAAAACAATTATGCTTAGGCAGATTTTACCTGCTTTCTTAGTTTTAGCAGTACAAAGCCCTCTTGCCATTTACAGCAGATGGGATATTGGCTTTCTCTCCCAGCACTCATTAGCAAGATACGGTGGAAGAAGCCTGGGACGTGGAGATAAGGGAGAGCCAGTGAACATGCTGGTCCTGGAGGCTGCGCTGGAGGATGCGATGCTAAACCTGCACAGCTCATTTGGCGGGCCAGGGAGCGGTACAAAATGTCCTGCGGCCGCAGGCACAGATAGCGCTCCTGACGCTCTCTCCGTGGGAGCTGCGCAAGTTGTTGGCGCCGTGCAGCTGCACCACCGAGTCCGTGCGGGGACCGTCCCCTCCCGGTGGCTCTGCTTGGGGTACGTAGCAAACGAAATTGTCCCCACGGGGATTTCAGCTGTGTTTCAGCAGGCTCTGCACCTGTCCTCGACCCTCAAGGCCTTTGCTATATGCAGCCCGGGCTTCATATCTCTGCAAGATGCTTTGAAACCTGGAGCGCTTTCCAGAAGCATCGCCTGCACGCGCTGACAGCCAACGTCTGTCCTGCCTTTCACCTCTCGGTGCTGACAGTCTCTGTCCTTCTGGTGGGAGGCAACAAGGTCAGCCCTGCGGAGGCTGTGCTCTGGTCCCAGCCCGGCCGCTGCTGGCAAGCTGCCCCAGTTGCTTGGAAGGGGCTGTGGCTGCCTCTGGGAGTAGTTGTGTCCACGTAGCCAAGATGGAGATTGCCATGTGCGTGGCAGGTGTGGGTATTTTAAGCCATTGCGGGGAATTTAGCACCCTGGGGTGGGTTATCCTCTGCCTTCCTGCCTGCTCTTAGCTCCAGCTCCTTCTATAGCACAATAGTCAAAACTAAAAATCAAATGTGAAATACAGACTATTCATAGCTCATGCACTTCGATCCAAGGTCGCAGTGGCACAGCCCATCTCCAGATCTGGATCCAGGCTGCTTTTCTAGGATCTCCTGTGTCAGAGTAATAGTAATTGCTGTAATGACAGACGTTTGTTCATGGGTAATTATGATAAAGGCTCTGCTTTTTCCTACACTGACCAGAAGGGCAGACTTGCTGGGGCTGAGCTGCTGGACGTGGCTCCTAGCCTGACATGCGCACGGTGGTGTGGCTGCTGCACATCAGTCTGGTGGCTCGAGGTGCCTCACTGGGGGTTGATATAGCACAGGAATGCTGGGGTCCCCACCGCCTTGCTTAGCCAAACCCACCAAGCCCCATAGCCCGTGCTTCCTCCTTCACCCTCCCGCTGCCCTCGGCCCTGCTGCCTGCAGGGTGACTGTCGCCGCATGGAGCAAACCAGCCTGGTGAAAATCTGGTTTCCACCCTCTCAGCTCCCTCCTGGCTGCAGGAGGGAGGGCTGTTCTTCCCATCAAGGAGGCACTGTCTTCTAGTGCTCCACCTCCTAAGTGTTGAGTGGCAGGAATGCGAGCGATGCAGGAATTGCCATCACACCAGCAGGAAACTGAACGTCGGACCAGATGACGGCTCTAAATTTAAGGGCTTGCTGTTGAGCCATGTGTGTGTTAATGTTCCCTTTTGTGACCAAGCTAAAGATAATTTTCCTATCTGGAACAGCAGCTGCGTTGTAAATTGTATAAAGAGACTTCTCTGCTAATGAGAGCAATCATAAGAGCATGATCTGCCCTGAGAGGATGAGCAAAGCTGGAGAGACGTGACTTGGGGTAGGACTCTGAAACTCCACAGAAGCTGAAAAGAAGCCATTTGTAGAAACTCAAAAGATGTTTGGCTCCTTGAAAAACGCACAGGCCTCTCTGCTATTTTAATGTAAATGCTACTCGAGAGAATAGCAAAACTTTATTTAAACTGTAGGAAAAATCACTTTAAATTATCTAGAGTTCAACATTCTCCACAAAAATTGAGCCCAAAAAACATATTTAATGCAAACAGTGCTGTGGAACAGAAGGAAACTCTCAGCAAAAAAGCAGAGCTGGATACGCTCTTGTTTGTCATAGCGAGTGTATTTTTAACCCACCTGCTTATGTTAAACAAGTTGACCTTTGTAGAACATCTACTATAGTCTTTTAGAGCTGGCATAGGTCCAGTTATGTGCATGTGATTGTGTATGACGTTTTTTATCGGGAGACATGGGACAAACCTCTGGGTCAGCAGGGATTATCCGGATAGGTCAGTTAGTATGTTACTCCCACTTCTCTTGAAGGGTTGGTTTGGACGTGCAGTAGCACTCAGGTCAGCTGCTTAGCTTCCAGCAGTGCAAACACGTGTTGTCTCAGGGAAGGTGGGTCACTACACAGCCCGTTTAGCTGGCAGCCTCCAGAACGCCAGCAGATAATACTTCCTGATCTTCCTGACCTTGTGGCTTTAAAACACAGGAAGGAGTGCTGCGTAGTGTAGCCTCGTGGAGGTTTGCGGGGCTCAGAGGTACTCAGTGATGCTACAAATCTGTTTTCCCACCTGGTGACAGCGTGATCTGGAGTGCCATGTGCAGGGAGGTGTTACTGGGGGCTCGTAAGGGCATGAGAGCTGCAGGCTTCATGATATGTGGTTTGTTGTCCTTCAAGGAAATAAACGCCTAGGACACTTCCTTAACATCTAGCTTCGCTTGGATATTCTTCTCCAAGCAATGTCCTGTACTAACGACTTCCTTGGTGCTGCCCTGTAAGTCCGTGATGGGGCAATCTGCTACTGAAGTTGCACCACTCTCATGACCATCGGCTGCTACTTGCATGTAGGATATGGACAGGGAACCCTGAGCAACCTGACCTGGCTTTGAAGTCAGCCATGCTTTACGCATAAATCTTTTGCGACTCTGTGGTATTCAGCATTCCCCGACCAGCCGGGCTGCAGTGTCAAGTTTCATATATTCAGTGTTAACGCTTTTTTTGGCTTGTTTCAGGTCCTGTTTTGGCATAACAGTGAGATTCACGAGACTCCGCCAAGATGTCTTACAGAAAAGAGCTAGAAAAATACCGAGACCTGGATGAAGACAAGATCCTTGGTGCTCTGACGGAGGAGGAGCTCAGGAAGTTAGAGAATGAACTGGAAGAGCTGGATCCTGATGTAAGTCACTTTTACACGAGATTTGCTAGGTGGTAAATCTCAGTAGCTGTGGGGGAATGGACTGCATTAGTGATCTGTATCTAAGTGGGATCCCTTTGCAGAGCCCGTGCTCAGTGTGAGGGTGGAAGAGACTGGCCGCAGATGGACAGAAGCAGTTTTGCCATCGCGTGCACGGGCTACACGTGGGACTTTGTTTCTGTGATATTCCCTTGCACTTGCCCCGGTGTGCACGCTCCGGTGTGACGCACGCTGTGATTTCCAGCACTGATATGAGCCAGTGCTGGCGCAGGGCAGTAAACCTGGGCAAACTGGATTTCTGTTTGTGATCAGGCCACCTTGGAGTGAATGTTTTGGTTTTTGTGGGTTGTTTGGGTGTCTTTTGGTAGTGAACTTCAAATGGTCTGTGTTTTCCTCCGTTTAGGCATAAATCCAAACCCTTGAGTCTTGCAAAATGGGACGGTTGCTTTTTAGCAACCTGCTAACATCAGTAGGAGCTGCGCATATGTGAACTCTGGACCTGCTGGTGCCAAGCAGTGAAAGCTTTTTGGAGGCAACGTTGTCCTGTGTCCCTAGCAGGGGATGTGCAGAGCCAACTGGCAGGCCTCTGGGTTACGGCAACATTAGATGATGAGGCTGGGCACTGCCAAGTGAGAAATTGTTCCTGCAACATGCAGTTAGTGTTTCGGGTTGAAATTATGGGCGGTGTAGATTGCATCATCAAGAGAGGTTTTAATTGCAAGAGAGGAAAATAATTAAGAGATGGCAGGCTAGCTCCTGGGATTAAGTGTATGGGCTGATGGGCTGGTTACAGCTGCCTCAGAAGACAGAGAGTCAGGCAGCGTTCTGCGAAAGATGCAGAAAGGTAAAATAATCACCAACGTCTGTCAGTATAGATGTAGCCTGAGTACAGAAGTTGAAGCATGAAGATGGCGCGGTCACCTTTCACAGCGTGAAGCCTGAGGAGGCAAGCTGTTTCCTATGCCCCCCTGCTTGTGCGTTAGCACAGTTCTCCTCCATTGCCCTCCAAGGTTACCAGAGTCTAATTGCTTCCTATTAGTCATTTTCCTTCCCAGGCTTTTCACCGATACAGATTTAAATTATAATGAATTACTTTTATTAGGCGGGCATGGAAAAAATCAGCATGTTGTTCAAAATCACCTTGGATGTCTTAAAAAGTAAATGTTGACTTCTATCCAGCAAAGCTTTAAAGAACATGCTTAGTGTCAAGTATGGGAATAGTCTTACTTACTGCATTAGGGCTGTTCTATATTTAAATATAAGCAGGTGCTTACGTGCCGTATGTGTCAGGCACAAAGCAACTTCCCGTGGTGGCTAATGTGACCAAATAACAAGGAGGCAGTTTGAAAAAGGGCTGAGGTCTGCAGGGGTTTTGTTCTGCAATGGAGCAACTTTCTCTGCGAGACCCTGCCTGTAGTTTTCTGGTGGATCAGGAAAGGCAGAAGAGACCACCATGGCCCTCCAGTCTGCTCTGTGAAAGACTATGGGGTTTCCCTGAACTGATTCCTGTTGGGGCACATGGGGTGTGCAGGCACTTGGACAGACACATAGAGGGAGGAGAAGAACGACTGAGAGTAGCAGCTTGGTTCTGGTGCTGCGGCTGTTGTGAAGAGGCAGCAGAAAGGTTGAGGGTGTGGGAAGAGGCTAGGAGGAGCAGGAGAGCCCCTGGAGAAAGGGCTGGAGCTGCTGTTGTAGTGAAACATCCACTCAGCAGCATGGAGATCTTGTGGTGGAGCCAGCATTTGAAACTGGCGAGGGGAAGGAGCATCACGTGTGGGAATCAGTGGGGTTGGATGGAGATAACCTTTGATGCAAGGAGACGCAAATTGTCCAACAATGTGGAAGAAAGACAGTGAGTGCTCTGAGGAAAGTGGAGAGGGGAGAGTGCTTGATGGGTGGGGATCGTGGCCTGCAGAGATAACCTGTGTTTCTCCCCTCCATACCTAGAATGCGTTGCTGCCGGCTGGGCTCAGGCAGCGGGATCAGACACAGAAACCACCAACTGGCCCATTCAAAAGGGAGGAACTCATGGCCCACCTAGAAAAGCAGGCGAAGGACGTTAAGGACAGAGAAGACTTGGTTCCTTTCACTGGTGAAAAGAGAGGTATGGTCATCCTTTGCCACGCTGAGTGCGTCGTGCTGAAAGCATAGTGGTGCACAGCAGAGGGTTGTCTCTGACCTGTGTTGCTAAGCACGACCTCATTTTGACACCATTGGGATGGTGGATCTGCTCTCTCTGCTATCTAGCTGCACCCCAGGCTGGCTAATAAACTGGAATGTGCCTAAGAGGTCCATGCGCTTGCTGATTTGGGTACTACCTGTGTGTTAAGTGATGGGCAGAGGCTGTGTAGCATGGTGCAGCCTCTTTCTGTCTCCCACTGCAGCTGTATCAAGCTCTGAGGAAGACATCAGCTTCTCCTCTCTTGTTCCTCCTCCGCCCTGTCCTCCTGTGAGCCCTGCAGGCTGTGCTCTGTCTTCCACCATTGCCTTTTATGCTCCGTCCCTACACTCTGAACTTCGTCTTGGCATAGAGAAACTCCACAGCTCCCCTCAGCCATGATGAACCCAACAGTTCCTGTCTAGTCTTCATCGCCTTTTGACAACCTCAGCCTCTGGTTGTGTCACAACGGCTGTTGCGTCTCGCTCAGTACCATAGTCGCCCTGCAGCAGATCTGGTTGTGGGCTGTTCATATTACTGGTTGCCCCATGTCAAAAGAGCATGAAAACGTGTGTATGTGAGCAATGTTTCGCAATTGAGGTCTTTCTCAAAGCTGCTTCGTTACTGATCCACGTGCCTCTCTGAGAAAGACTTTGTGTTAAATCTGCCCATTTAATAAAACTTAAGGCGATGTTTTTAGCAAAAAAAAAAAAACAACGCACCACTTCTCCTTGAAAGAAGTAAATGGAAAGAGTAAATTGAGTGCTATCAGGAAGAGTGGTTTAGCAGCTTCAAACGTACTCTGGCCCGGCGCTGGCTACCTGCCTGGCTAGCCCAGCAGATTATAGCAGTGCCCTGCAGGAGACGCAGGTATTTCAGGTGCTTTGAGTCTTCAGCTTCTGTTCTGAGATAATCATACTTCAGTCTGAGGTGATCTCAAACACATGAAGCATGTTTTCACTTCACGCTATTGAGTGAAGACACTGCTTACATTGACTGTGAGCCAGAGACGGTAAATTACATACTTACAGTTGTGGCAGTGCTGGAAATAAATCACCATGTTTGCACTTTGGAGGGTGATTTACTAGTTTGCCACGGGAGGTGCTCTCTCTGGCTGTGCTGCTATACAGAGTAGGAGTTTGTGTGTGCATGCGTGCTCTGGTATGATATATAATGCTGTGTTTGCATGCACCATTTAATTTAAAGTTCAAACCTGTAATAAAGCATGACTGAGGTAGGAAGCTCTCTAAAACGAAACCCCAGAAGTTTTGCTGACACTGAGATGTCAGAAGGAGTTACTGTGTGATGGCAGAATTAAGTTCACCATGCTTTTCCTGTTCCCTGCCGAACTGACCAGATGGTGCGTACAGTTTGTCCGCTGGGACAATGGCTCCAGGTCTCCACACCAAGCCAGCGCTGAGGGGGCCAGCCCTCCCCGGACATTTTGCTGTGGAGTACCCAGAAAGCGCCTGGCTGTGCAGGCACACATGACAGGCTGCCTATTTTTGCAAGAGCAGCTGTGCCCCAGGAGGCAGATTCCTGCTCTCTTTGTCAGGGCGGCAGCGCGCAGGCAGGAGACAGGCTGTTTTGCAGAAGGCTGTTTATAGCAGCCTCCATTTCGTACTCCTGGAGGAGCCCGGAGTGCAGTTGCTTCTTCCTTGACGCTAAATTTAGCCCCTTCTGTTTCTGCACATCCCTGAGCAGCAGGATCTTTGTTTCTCCCCTTTGGTGCTGCTGACTCTGGTTTCAGATAGGGGACAAAAATAGTCTTGGCTGGTGTGCCAGGCCGAGAGCTTTGCACTCGCTATCTCTCTGCAGTGATCCTGGACTGTTTCAGGGGAGGGGACTGCTCTGAAACACTCTGGGATCCCTCCTCCTCCTGTCACCGAAAATCTGGAGAGAAACTCTCTGACACGGTTTGCAGTGGTAGAAAGCGGCATTGCTTTATTGCGGCGCCAGGTGCACAGGGGACGTCTCCTCCTGGCACGGACACCTGGGCCCTGGACAGAAACTTCATTATACGCTACGAACGTGTTCACGTAGTCATTGTTACTCTCTTCAACAACTGGTTAATTTTCTCTCGCTTTACGTGTAAATCACTTGACATGCTCAGTTCTCTTCCTCTGCCCCTTTCTTTTGGGTCTGGGGTATGTTTAGGGCAGGTGGTCCATAAGTCAGTCGTCGTCGGAATTATCTTTTCCCCAAGTCACTACTGTGCACGTTCACAGTTCAGAAAAACATTATAACAAACTTTATACGTTCTCTGAGATGTTCCCTTCAAGGGCAGAGAGTTCTTTGATAATGAGTCTCCCTTCTAATCACTCCCAGCAGCTTCAGGGATGCTTATCATCTTATGTTCCTTAGGTATGTGCAAACCACCTACTAAACCCCTCATGAAATTCTTACACAAGGTTTAACCCCTTCATTGCTGGGTAACACTCCTTCCATCCTGCAGCCATGCTGGGTTTACCCGACAGGCTGCTCCCTGCCGCCGTGTGTTAAAACACCATGAGCTTCTTCCTTCTCTTTGGTGGCAGGTGTGGTCACGGGTAGGTGCCCTGTTGTGAAATCTCACACCTGGCCCTTTCAGAGAGACCTGCGCGTCTGCTGGCGGTGCGAGCAGTGAGGAACTGGGAGCAGCCATGCAGTGCCATGAACCCTATCCGCTGCCCCATGCCTCCCTGGGACGCAACCAGTTCTGGCAGAGAGGGGGTCGTGGCATGCCCGGAGATCATTCTGGGCAATGGGATGGGGGAGTGCTGGGGAGCCCCTTGCATTCAGAGCTGGGCTGGAGCCACCTTGCTCGCTGCGCAGCCCCGTGTCCATGTGGGCAGCCCCTGTTTGGAAAAGGCCACAAGCGAGTGGCTGGGATGGCGGCTTGGCGTTACCAGCTGTACCTGTTGCTTTGCACCTCTGACTTATAGGGAAAAGGCCCGTTCCTTGGCCTGTTGCTGATCCGGGAGATAGAGCACGAGGGTCTCTGTCTGGCATGCCCTCTGCTTCCCTTCCCGCTGTCCTCTGCACCAGGGCTGAGCCAGGCCAGCTGCCCCAGTCTGGCTCCTCCTCGCATTCCCAGTGCTCGCTGGACGACCGACTGCTCTCCCTGCCTGCTGCCAGACCCCCTCCACCACCTCCTTTCCACCCCATTTCAACTAATGTGCCATCTGCCCCACCACCATCCATGTGGAGTCAGCAGCAGGAGCTGCCTCAGTGGCAGGACCGATGCTGCACAGTGCTGGTTCATGGTCCATGTGAGCACTGGCAAACCTCCATCCCTTTCATGCAGCCTTTGGAGAAGTGAAGTCCCGCAGGGTCAGGCCGTGCATGACTTTCTGAGCACCGTGCATTGAACAGTAATCATCCTGTCATACAAATAACTGTTGGGATTTTGTAGACGCAGCCCTCTGCGCTAGTGGAAGAGTCCAGCTCCACAGTTGGAGGTGTCTGGCAGGTGCCTTCTGGCTCACATCGCAGCAGGGCTCGGATCGAGCTAACGGGAGGGGATTCAGTGTCTCCTCTGACTTTTCCCTAGGTCCTTGTGCCCGCTCTGTCCTTTCCACTCCGCAAATCTCACTGCACAGAAATGCATCTGCATGGCTAGTTGTGAAACAGGTGCTATGGCTATACTGAGAGTGACCTCACTTTGCATTTATAGGAAAAGCTTGGATCCCCAAGCAGAAGCCGATGGATCCTGTTTTGGAAAGTGTGACACTGGAGCCGGAACTGGAGGAAGCCCTTGCTAACGCCTCTGATGCGGAGCTCTGTGACATTGCTGGTAAAGCAGTTTCACGTGAATTGGGGGCTCAGGTTGTTCAACTGCTAGTTTCCTTTTGTTTGTTCTTCTGTGGGAGAGGAGCTATTGAGCTTTTTGCTGTTTATCTGAATGCTGTCAGTTTTGACAGGATTTTTTTCTTTGCTAAAAAAGAAGTGTATATTTAAGGTTACTCTCAGCCCATGTGATATAGTTAGGAGCATGAACCAAAGCTGAGGAGGGAGAAGAAGGACTTATCAAGGGAACAGAGTGCGCTGGTTGATCTGTCTCTGCCACTGGATCTTGCAAATTGCAGCCTGTCACCTTCAGGAGCACAGCTTTCTTCAAGCCAAACCTCTAGGATGCAATCAAGCAGACCCAGTGAGAATGTGGATTTCTTGTGCAATCTATCAAGGAGCTGTCAGGTTAGAACAGTCTTTCAATGGATGCTCAGGGCTGCGGTTTGTTAAAGAGCTTTTCCAACACCTTTTAAAGCTATGGATTTTTTGCGATTTGTGCAGTTGGTCAGTTTTGCGAGTGTTAGCTGAGGGGTGGGGATATTCGGCGTTAAAATGTTGGTGTGCTTCATGACGACCAAGAAGCAGGTTGGAATGCACAGTGAGCTGGAGGGGGGCACAGAGCGACGGCAGGTGCTGTTTGAGCCCCAGCAGCATGCTCTTCACCAGCTTAAACAGCCCCGTGCAAATTGAAGACAGGTGAGGTCCCTATCGGCGGGGTTTGCGCCTCCGTGATAGGTAAGTGCCAGCAGTGTCCCATTGCTGCTTTTCAGGCAGTGCTGTCTGTCTGAGTGGAAGCAACCCCTGCAAGCCTCATTGCACTGCCACTTTAGAGATGACAATATTGGTATCTTGCTGAAGCCAGTAGCACGGACCTATCTTTGTGACGGGGATAGGATATGCTTTGCGCAACAGAGCATGTGGACACCGCTTGGTCCTTTACTGAGCTCACATGTCCCCTGCTGGTCTGGCAGTCAATGGATATTTCAGTGCTACTGACTTCTTCCAGTTCTGTCTCCTTCAGACTTCCGTACTCCCTAGCAGTATCTTCCTTGCCTGAAGTATGTAAGACAGCGGGCAGAATAACCACACCAGCTAGACATCTTGTACGTAATAATATCATATTCTGACTTAGAAATGTGTTTCTGCATTAAGGTTTCCAACATACGTACCCTGGTCAAGCATGGCATCTCTGGGTTTTGCTTTTTTACTGTCCTCTTAGAGTCCTATCAAGCCCTATCCTATAAAATCTGCCTTTCCAAGCTCCAGATCTGCACAGCGATTGTTTTCACAGAGAAATGCTGTTCTGAGCAGCTTGTTCTGCAATTGTTGGGAGAATACACTTGAAGTGGCAGCAGGATAACTGATGTGATACAAGCTGTGCTGAAATCTCAATATTGACAGTGACAGTGTTGCTCTTCCGAGTTTGCAAAGGCTGTGAAGCAGCTCCTACCTGTTTAGCAGGGCTCGTCATCAGCCATGGTCTATTGGATCACTTCCTTGGCAAGGCCTGTAGGTTAGCTATTGTGGGTGGCTCCCAACAAGTCCTGGAAGGGCTCCTGTGCCTTTGGCACAGCTGTGCCTCTCCTGTGCACAGCTGAGAGAGGCAGAAATGGGATGCCTTCGTTCTGCTTGAGTTCCTTTGGGTAATACACATTAAGCAGTAGACTTAGAAACAGCGGGCCCCTCTCATCTGCCAGCACTAACTCTAACCCCAAAACACCACATGCGGTCGTAACAGGAGATCCTTCCCTCTGTCTGCAGTCCAGATATTCACAGTCCTAGGTGGTGGAGAGATCTCGTTGTCAAAGTAAGCTGTGTTTGAGGTGTATGTGTGTCCCCAAAATCCTGAGTGTGCAAATTACTTTTCCGAGCTGTGTTGCACTCCTGAAAATTTCAGATGTGAGCACACGACAGAGAAAAGGGCCAGCTAAAATACAAACAAGCAAACTCAAAATGCCCAACCCCACTCAGACTTTCAGATGGAGAGTGCTTGGCTCTGTGCAGTCCAACCAGGGATGTGCTGGGGGAGTGTGTGGAGAAGTGGATGGTGGTGTTCGGTGACACCCTTTGCTGCAGGCTGTCCTGCCTGTGAAACCCACCTGGAGTCATGGTCAGCTGTCACCATAAGATGCCATTCATGTGATGGGCCTCAGGGATAGCCTTCTTCTCCTGCAACTCCCAGCCCTTCTTGGCCAAAGCACCAAGCAAATGGTGATGGCCTAATGCCAACCAAGCATAAGAGGAGCAGCTTGTGGGAAAGTGGCTTTGTGGTGGCATGCTTGAGTTTTAGGGAAAGATGTGTTCTTTATTTATTGTAACCACTGTGCCCATCTGGAGATCAAGATTTGTTCAAATATGTCTGTTTATAACAAGTACTCATGTGTCTGCATTTTTCTGTAGAAAGGCATATAGTCATTTTTAAAAAGAAAATAATTTGATTAAAAAATCAGTTTATTTTCAAACATGAACTTTCTGTGAGTAGCAGGGTTATTTTTATAAACATAGTCTTTGCCCAAATGTTTCTAAGCCATTGGCTTCCCAGTGCTTATTTGCAGCTGGCAGGAATGTCAGCAGATTCCCCTGAGCACGTTTCAACGTGCATTTGCATATTGGTTTTGCAGTCATGAGCCTGAGATTGGCAGAAGTTTGACTTTTGGGCTCTTACAGTCTGTGAATTTTGTTCATATTTTCACTGTCTGCATTTCGACCAAGCCAGGAGAGCCTTAGCTTCTCACAGTGTCAACTTCCAAGCACACCACCTCCACCACCACCCCTGCTTGTTGTGGAGTAAAAACTTCGTGTGCGTTGCCACGCTTCAGGTGACAGTCACCTCATACGTTGCTGCCTGAGGGGTCGGTTTGGTTCTGCATTGGCACAGCTCATCTCAAAAACCGGCCTCTCACGGTGTGTGGTACGCGCCCAGGTGAGCAAGGGTGATGAGGATGTGAAGGCTCCTGCTGGAATGGACCCCTTAGACTAAATCCTACCAATGGCGGGTTTTTTTGTGTTTTATTGTCTTCCCCTCCCTATTTCTGTGTGATGCTGAATCAAGTCAGCTACTGGGAAGCCTCGGCTGGTTGTTTGTTGTCTGCAAGATGATGTTCCTCTTCTCCTGTGATTCTTGGGGTGTTGGAATAAACAAGGGAGCACATCTGAGCACTCTTGTGTATTTATGACAGCCGAAGGGCTTGACCCCACCTTTGTATGTTGTTCTGTGCTGGCACAGGGAAAGGTAACATGCTATGGACCCCTGTCCAAGGCAGCATGGCATGTATGCATCTTCTCCTGGCTTTGGAGCCTGCAGTAACTCAAGTCCTGTTCTCCTTTTCTTTTCCTGTAGCCATCCTTGGCATGCACACCTTGATGAGTAACCAGCAGTACTATGAGGCACTGGGGAGCAGCACCATCGTTAACAAAGAAGGGCTCAACAGTAAGTGATTTAGAGAGTTAGCAGGCTGCAGTGTTTGGCTTTGAAGCTACTAGCAGAGGCAAAGTGGAAACTATTTTTGGGCTGAAGGTTGAAGCTGTGCCTATCAGAGCAGACTGTGATTGCTGGGTCCACCTCTGGTGCATCCTTGCCCTGTGCAAGCCAATGCAGTCTCAGCCACCGCCTGGCACCGTCTGGGAGCTAGCACAGCCCAGGGAATGGCCCCACGCAGCCAGCCTGCCCTCCATCATTCAGTTTTGGACCCTGAGAGCGCGTATCAGCAGGCACCAGCTGTCCTGTGCTGGTTGGCCCTGCTGCTGGAAACACGTGAGCATAGATGGAGCTGCCGAGTGCTTGTTGGGTCTTTCGTCTTGCATCTGTTTGTCAGGTCATGCTTCCCTCTCCCAACACTGCTTCTGGAAGAGGAGAAACACACCCAAAGAGAACATGTTGCGGCACAGGGTGCTTTCAGTTTCACGTGTCTTGCCATTCACTTGCAGGTGTGATTAAGCCCACAAAGTACAAACCAGTTCCTGATGAGGAACCAAACTCTACGGATGTGGAGGAAACTCTGAAACGAATACAAAGCAATGATCCTGACCTTGAGGAAGTCAACCTTAACAATATTATGGTATTTGCTCTTTTCTACTCTCCTCTTTTAGTAACAGGACCAAACATGTGACACGCAGAAGGCAGAGACAAAGCCTGTTTTGCTGCGCAGAGTAATACCGTAACACTGCATGTAGCCAGACAAGAGACACCAGTGCTTCCCTTCTCTGTTTTGGGCAACAGGGGTTGTCACCTGCTGTGGGACAACAGTGTGGGGTTGGTAGCAGGAGGACTTCTGTAGATGCCTGGAAGAGTGGAGCTGTGTTGAGGGTAGTTTGGAGATCTGTCTCCAGCCTGTCTGGTTAAAGGCATTCTAGGCTGATTTAACGGTTTAGTGTGGCATGTTCGGTGGAGGGCTGTTTATGTAAGATAAAATGATGGGAGGAAAAAGGCTTCATAATCCTGACATTTTCCAGGAAAATATGAAGAAACCTCCCTCCTTGCAGGTAGCCCTGTCTGTCTCCCACCCACCCCTTCTGTGGGACTCCTTGACTTCTTGTAGAAAGCAAATCAAGATACAGCGCCACTTCTTATGTTGCCTCTGGGACACACACACATACTAAAAAATAGTTTCCATCTCTCCTCCCTGACTCCAGGACCGCCATCGCATGGGGTCTGTTGAATCGTGACACAGTTAAATAGCAAGAACGTCGTTAACTGCACGCAGACTTTAAAAACACTTGTGCCATGCCACCTGCAGCTTTCTATAATAAAAAGATTTTTACTTTTATGTATGTGATTCTGGCTAGTGACCCTGAACGTCCCTTGAGGACACTAGGCTGAGAATCTGGCAGGCAGGCACTTTTTTTTGTGTGTAGGACTCATGACTTTGGGACATGATTTGGAGAACTGGGGAGTGGCAGTGGAGATGGTATGCTGCTGAGCGCTGTGTTATGGCTCTGCAGATGACCTTGGCTGTAGATGATTCCACATGGTGGCATCCAAATGGTGTGGCAGGAGGTCCAAGCTGAAGATACCACCTAAAATTTTTGACAGTTAAAAATTTTTGCGTCTGAAAGGGGTATCTAAAGTGCTCGAGAGTGAAAAATATTCATTTTGTAGGAACTCAAAATAAGCAGCATGGATTTATTTTCTGAGCTGAGACCTTGCATGGCAAATGTTAGCCTGAAAGATGTCATATAAAGCAGCCAGAAGTGTCTGTGGTTTGTACTAGTAGGAGATCATTTCAAGTCTTTCTGGATCAGGCCCCGTAGGTGGACATTTTCCTGAACATGACATGAATGTTGCTCAGTGCTGTCATTTGCATTAAAAAGAGCAGGAGCAGTGCTTTGTAGGCTCATGGATCCTAGTTACATACATCCCCATAATGCCTGCGTTCATAAGTAGCTGAGTTTCTGGGCAATTAAATTAAACAGCAGAGATGTAGCTTCCAATCAAGGCAGTGAGCTATCAGCAGAGTGGGAAATAGGATGAAGACATTGCCACACACCTGATTAGAGCAGGAGAACTTGTAAAAACATTTATCGCCCCCCTTCCTAAATTACTCCAGTGCACTTGGTGATTTGACCTTGATAACAGATTTAAAGTATTGTTTAAATGTATTACATATTCCTTCATACGGATGATGGCCTAACAGGTTTTCTGCATTTCTTTTTCACAGAATATTCCCATACCAACTTTAAAAGCTTTCGCGGAAGCGCTGAAAAATAACACCTATGTGAAGAAGTTCAGTATAGTTGGGACACGGAGCAATGATCCTGTTGCTTTCGTAAGTACGGTCGGCTCATGGTCATAACGTTGTGACAGGAGCTGTTCTCAGGCAAGGTATTTTTGGAGTTACCAACTGACTGCTTTTGCACCTTACGTCATGCCTGGCATGTTCTGCACCTCTGGCGTTTGGTGCAGGTGCTTCAGTTCCAGGAGCGTGAGTGAAAGCCAGCGACAGACAGGCTTCGGTACCTCCGCTTCCTGTTTCAGCTGCAGAAATTTCAGGACACGGTCCTTCAATCCCATTTGGTCTCATATTCATCCTCAAGGATCTCCTGGAAAAGGAGGAGACAAGAACTGGCTTCTTAGTGGCATTTTGTAAAAGCAGTTTGTCTCTCTTGATTTATCCTACAGCAGGGCCGCCCCATTTGTTTCTGTTGGTGCAAAGCCATGTGCTGCTGTGTGCACACCTGTCCTTCCCCTTGCACATGGCTGCTCCAGCTCTTTCCTGTATTCCTTTGTGCAGAGCTGTGCAGAAGCAGGACGCCGCATTTCTTATACGTGGCCTCTGTGAATGACAAAGGGTCTTTCTGGCTGCTGTGAGTGGTCCTAAATATCGGTGGGGATGCAGAAAAGTGCTGAGCTGTTCTGCCTGGCCCATGTGCTACCTTCCAGGCTGCGTCCTTGCACACTTTTCCAGCACCGCTGCAAACAGTTTTTGTTCTTCTTCACCCAGGCCATCCCTGCCTACCTCCATGCACACGTGTCCACCAGTTTCCTGTTAGAAAAAAACTTATTTTTGGAGCATGTGTACAGCCCTTACATTATTTCAGGCACTCTGGACTGGAGAAGAAGCCTGTGGAGGCAGCACTGGCCCTGTTTGAGGGCCCGTGGGTCACTGTGCAGAGCTAAGGGAGCTCTGGAGCTGTGCTGTGTGAGTGGGTGCAGGTCAACCCTGCTGCGTGGACATCACTTTCTGGTCCTTCTGTTTCATGGCGTAGATGGGTCCTCCCATGCATCTTATGAAATGAGATCATCAGATCAAGTTGGGGGGGAGTTGGGGGTGTGCCAGCCCACCTCTGGTCTTACTCGCTGAGGGAAGCAAAAGTGATTAATATGGTTGCGATGCTGCTTGGGAGGATGTCTTGGACATGGGGAGTCCCTTGTTGTTCAAGACAGGTGCTCCTCTCTCTGCCTGCTGTGGTAGGAAGCATCTCAGCCCCACACAGAAGGAGCAGTGCAGGCAAGGAACTGATCAGGCAGGAGGCAGGGCTGATGCTGGCCAGCATCCCTGCTCATCACCATGCTGGCTTTAGGAGAAGGACAGATGAAGCTGTCACGGGGTAGCTGCAGGTGTGGAAGGTCGCCTTTTAGGGTGGCCCTAAGGGTTTCTCCATATGAGATTTTGCTGCAGCCTCCAACATCCTCACGTTCAAGAATCCCCCTGCAACAGTGGAGAACCCCCTTCACTGGCACAGACCTCACCCATCTGGTGTCACAGAAACCGCTCGGCACACGGGGTCCTCCCAGTGTCCTCCAGAGGCGAGGGGAGTTGAACCCCTGCTGCTGCGGAGTGCTCTGCCCCTGCCTCTCTGACTGCCAGCTCTTCCCACCCACCTCTGCCCACAGGCACTGGCAGAAATGCTGAAGGTCAACAACACGCTGAAGAGCCTGAATGTGGAATCAAACTTCATTTCTGGGTTGGGGATCCTGGCTGTTGTCGAAGCACTCCAGGGCAACACATCACTCATAGAGCTGCGCATCGACAACCAGGTAAAGCGTGCGGGAGCGGGAGCTCTGATCAAGTGAACGTGTCCTGTTTGTGGGAAATGGAGCAGCTGGTCAAGGCAGAGGGTGGCAGCCTGCTGCAACTGCCAGATAGCTTTGGAGAGGTTTCAGCCCCTTGTTTCTGCTGCAGTTCCTGGGCATTATCTGCTCCCACTTGCAGTAATTAACAGAGGCTGTGACAGTGGAGAGCGGTGATGCACCTGCCCAGTATCATGCCTTGCTCCGAGTTCTTGAGAGGACTTAAATAATTATGTCTATTTAGTAAAACTGAAATTTTTGCTACAATGCGAGAGAAAGAGGAGGACAGCTCCAGAGTGGGCAGTGGTACAGATGCCATGGCAAATTTCGCTCCTCTGAAAATCCAGGGGGGGTGGTAGTGAAGCAGCTGCTCCCCTGAGCAGTAGGGGAGCTCAGGGACAGGTGACTGGGAGTTCAAAATCCTAGTTTCTCCAGAGGTATCTTAGCTGCAGATCTGTCCAAGACATAAAGTCTTTGGGCAAGAGGACTTGTGGGAGTGTCTGCTGGAGGAGTGGGAGCCACTCGGTTGTACCAGGAACAGACTAGTGGTTTGTTTCACCAGCTCCAAGTCAGAAATGCCCAATGGATCAACAGGTCCAAAGGAGGGAAGGCGTGGAAATGGCAGATCTAAGTGCTCACTCTGAATCACCTTCTGACCTGACCAGCTTGCTTTTTTGTTTTCAAAAGAGCCAGCCCTTGGGCAACAAAGTAGAAATGGAAATTGCAGACATGTTGGAAAAAAACACCTCCCTGCTGAAGTTCGGGTACCACTTCACTCAGCAAGGTCCGCGGCTCCGCGCCTCCAATGCCATGATGAATAACAACGACCTAGGTGAGTTGGGCTCACTGCAAGCCAGGAAGCATGGAAAGGTCCTGTGGGCAATTCGTCATGGGAGAAGGGCAGAACTGCTCACTCAAAGGCTCTGGGGGATGTGCTTGAATTAGAAACCACCTCTTGAAGGGCCTGATGATGCCTTGCCCCTCAAGGAGGAAGGCAGCCTTCACTGACTGGTTGCCTGATGCAGCTGTCGTTGGCCAGGCAATGGCTTGTGCTCCAAACTGAGGCACCAAGCAGCTAAAACTCCCAGAACAGTCAGCATTTTTGGCAGTAGCAGTGGGTCTTGTTGGGAAGGAGCGAGAGCTGCTAACGTGCTTCGATACGGTGCGTGATACAGCATATGGCACACGGGTCGTGAGCTGCCAGCACTTGTGATTCCTGCCAACTGCTTGTCTTCCTTCAGCTTCGTTCCCACTTTAACAAGGAGATGAAAAGTAGTAGAGTTGAACTTTGACGGCAGTGGGACTTGGCCCATCCCCTTCAGCAAAACAAATTGGAAGTGTTTCTAGAGAGAGGTGGGAAGCCACGTGGCTTCGAGTTATCTTTATACCCTCAGTGAAGTGATCAGAAGTGCTTGTGAAGCAAAACGTGCGCAAGTCTGCAAACTGCTGTTGCAGCCAATGCATGCGGCAGAGGCTTTCCATTGCTTGGCTACAAGCTGCTGTAGAGCACTGGAAATCAGTCCAGCAGAGCAGTATTGAATGCAGCCCACGTACCAGCCACGCTGTACTCAGCGGCTCCTAACTGCATAGGCAGGGCGGTTACAAACTGACAGCACCAAACTCCTCCTAAGCAGCGGCAGACAGTATATCCAGGAGGAATAAGCAAAAGTTTCCAGATTGTCATTTTTCTACATTAGGAAGAACCCCCTTACCGGGAGGGTGGGGGTTGGCAAGACTCAGAGGGACAGAGCCAGGACCTGCCCTGACCCAGTGTGCTCGGCAGAGCCCTGCTGTGAGCTGGAGGTTGGGCTGGAGGCGCCCAGGGACACTTGCCCCACCATTAGCACTGCTGGGTTCTGCCAGACACATCTAGAAAGCAAGGGCTAACAGGCAAGGTCTGAAGAAAGACCTAACATATAAATGCCAGCTGTAAAGAAATGGTGGAAAACTGGAACCATATATTTTCATCTGCATATGGTTCACCACAGACAGGGTCTTCTGTCCCTTCGTGAATCAACTTCAGGTTTAAAAGCCACAGAAAAACAGCTTTAAGTGGTTGCCATGTTTAGACAGATGATAAATATGTCGTGTTTTAAATAAATAAATAAAATTTTAAAAAATCAATCTTGTTTCAGCCAGTACTGTGCTCCTAGGAAGCACAGCCAAGTATAGAGGTATGTGACAGTTCTTGTGGGACCACACAGAATAGTCGGTACTACGGTTCACTGTGTATTTATTCTGCTTGCGGCGGCATTCCTGGTCACTAGAGAGCTGCAGCAGGAAGGGCTTGCGTTTTCTGTCCTTGGGAACAGAGCAAGATTTTTAATGACCACGCAGCACCTGGCATTCAAAGTAATCAGCTGGCAGATTTGAATCTAGCATTTCAATTGTTCCTGCTGTTACGGGGAGGAATTCACAACGTGCCTTCCACATAACAGTTGTGCATTTTGCCTCTTTGACCGTTACGATCTGCATTTTTTGTCTGATTTGGTTCTTGTTTGCAGCTCGTATTCATCAGTCTGGTGGTCTCTGGCAATAGCGCCTCAGCTCTACACCTGGACAAAGTATAAGTATAGAAAAAATTTATTTTCCTCCTTGTCAGCAATAGCTCTCTGCTTGTGCTCTGCTCCAGTGCTCTTGCCTACCATCACCCGATGCTACCAGAACTTGGTTTTGGTCCTATAGCTTCTGTTCTCTAAGGTGCTCTATACGAACCAACTATGAAGGCTTTTACATTCATCCTCATGAGCTAACTTCTGCATCCTCTTTATACTTTTTTTCCCCCTTTTTTCCTCGTGCACATTTCTTGAAAAGTCATGAGTGTAGCTGTCAGACCTGTAAATCAACTTGAAGAGTAGATATGAGACTGTTTTGACCATGTTAACCATGATCAAAGGGCCGGAGGCTAAAGGCTTAAGATAAAAAATGAGAGCATTTATTTATTTATTTATTTATTTTTTACTTTTCATTGTATTTGAAAGAGCAATTGAGGAAAACTAGCAAAGGAAAAACTGTGGCATCCATCTCCTGCTGTCTTCACATCAGTCAGCATCATTACGATGCTTTGGCCAAAGTCAGATTACAAAGACAAACAGTGTGAAATATAATTGACTGTAGAATAAGGGAGGTAAGGCTGAAAGTAGCTTCTGATCTTAAAAAATTCAGAGGGAGAGAAACCTTATCTTATCTTCCTTGATTTTAAACTGCATAAGACTGTGCCTGCTGCTTAGAGCAGGAATCCAGAAGCTGATGCTATCCTGTTTCTTTCCTGGCAGAAAGTATGTTTCTCAGCTCCTTTCCACAGCGGGTAAGCCAAGCCTGCCATCCACATCTTCCCACTGCCATGACTGACTCCTCTTTCTCTTCTTTTTCAGTGAGGAAGAGAAGACTTGCAGAGTTGAATGGGCCTTTTTTTCCCAAGTGCAGAACTGGAGTGTAGTTCCTGCCTATGGAGGTCATTCCCGGTGATCTGTCCTGCACTGTGGAAATCTAAAGGCGATAAGTGCCTTGACAGAGTATTTGTGGTGCCTCGGTTCTGTTTTATGCACTAACAGTTTAAATTAACTAGTGGCTGTAGTTGAAGATTTTATCCAGTAGGACTGTTGATGTTTTCTGTAGAATTGGAAACTATTCAAGCCAGTAACGACCTGCCAATTTTAGGCAATCTCAGTTTAGAGCACATCCCAGTGTAAAAGTGACTCTTAATTAACACTGGGAACTGATTTTTCCATAAACTTCCTGTGTAGTGTATCATGCAGTTAGGATGTGGTATGCATGAGTGAAAGATACAACTGTTCCACACAAATTAGAGAAGTATTAAAAAAATACTTTATTTTTTTTCTCCAAATCAATCTCAAGTAACTATAGAGGAGCAACTAGTTTAACGAGCACTTCTACCACCTGGAAACATGGCTAATTTCAAGAATTGTGAATTACAATTTTTTACCGACATTTGCTGAGTCAGTTAGTTGGAGATGCTGTTTCAAATGCATCCCTGTGTTTCTTAGAAGAAATTAATCTCCACCTCCTGATTAAATGGAATTTAAGGCCACCAATTGTAAAACAGTCTCAAAAACTGAGCGGTTTAGGATGGGTTAATATCCTTCTATCCTACATATGTCTGAAGAAAACAATCACCTATGATGCAAATTCTGACCCCACAGAGATGACCAAACTAATCAGCAAACCAGAACCCTCTCTTCTAATCGCCACTCCCTTCAGTTTCCTAACACTAAAAGCGTGTGTCCAGATGGTCACTGGAAACGAGCCAAATTATGTCTTTTCACCATTTTGTCTAGATGACCATGTCCATTAATTAAATTTTGTTCTGCTAGGGATTCCTGTCCCTAATGCCTGCAAAAATGCAATGACACACGCTGTGCCCTAGAAAAGCAGTTGAGGGAAATACCCCAACTCTGAACTTACACTGCATCCAGTCTGACAGCTTTTTGTCAGGCAGTCTACACCAATCATCGAGCCTGGGAGGAATTCCCCACAGGCTTACGTAGTTCCCAGACAGTGGATTGAACCCAGCACTATCCCATGCAAAACTCCCGCTATTAAAGTGGGTGAGATCCTGCTCGGTAGGAAAAGTCTCCTGGCATTGCCGTAGTGAAGCCTTGCTCTTGGTCTGATGACAACGTGTCCTAGAAAATGTTCCCGCTTGATAGAAATCTGCATCTGTTCAGAGTGAAGTTTTGCAGCCTTTTACACATGTTCCAGCAAAAGTCCCACAGATTCCTTCAGAGCTTGTGCTCAAGTACCACTCGTGATTTAGCTCTGACCAACAAAGCAGAGAAACACTATACTTTCAGCAATGTGGGAAACGTATTTGTTGCTCTTCAAATCTTAATAAATGTGCCAGTGGTGTCAAATAAAATGCTTCACTATAGCTTCTTCCCCCAACTCTGCAAGTTCCATATCAGAAAATGAAAAGAATACAGAAGAGAAATCCTTGAAAACTTATTGAAAAAAACCCCAAACCAACCAGCTGGCAGACAGCCCCTTTCCTCCATGTGCACTGCAAAGACTTTGAAATGGTCAACTAAATTATCAAGCCAGAGCCACAGTTCTGGCTGAGCCATCCACTCAGACTTGCATGGTACAGGCTCAGCTCTTCCATTGGCTTCAGAAGAATATAAACAAATCTAATCCTGGGAAATCCTGATGGCGCTAAGAAACCCAGACATGCAAAGAGATGCATCTGTACAGCCACTACAATGGACACACAACAATATTTTTTCCTGAATGAAAAAAAAATAACCTACACAAAAAAAAAAGCAAGAACCTAGTCCCATGTTTCACTGTACCAGCATCCAAATTAACCATGCAGCCCAAAGGTACATTAAGTTGGCAGGATCACTCCAGGTTCCTCAGCTGATCCTTACAGCTGCTTTGCTGAAAGATGCATGTGAGAGCAGAGTGCTGTGCAGTAGACAGTCTGTGCTGAGAGGCATCAGGCTTTGTGGTGAAAGGCATCGAGCTGTGCAGCGATGGAGCTACAAAACGGTGATATTTAGAAGCAAATGGATCACTCTTTGTCCCACCAGCTGTCCAGGAAAAGGGGAAAAAGCCACCAGCTGACTGCAGCATCTTAAGTTAAGCAATCCTGCTTAACTGTCACGTCTCCTGGAGCTAATGTGCCTTCTCTCAGGCATTACGACTGAAATGCCTGAATCCCAGCACACAGCATTTCACGTGGCAAGTCCTCGTTTGTATTAATCTTACAAAACTAATCCAGAAGCCAGGATATAGAAGCTGCTTATGGGCTAACTTGCAAGAGGGGGGCTAAGGATGACTCTTCCCCCCTCCTCCCCTCCTGGCAGCAGAGGAAACCTGTACATCTCAAACCATTCTCCTCTCTTGCCTTAGTGCAGCAAGGACCAGAAGAGGCCCCATGGCTCCCCTCTGTCTTTGAGGTAGAATCTCCAGCTGCCAGGAGCTCTCAGCAGAATTGTGCCTTGTAGCCAGGTCTACCATGTGGCAGACAGCTACCTAGGTTTCAGCATTTACCTCTGCAGAATTGAGCACCTCCAACATACAGATGAAGTATATTTGTGCAGTATTTAAAAAAATACGATGGAAGCACTAAAGGTTATTGTATCATCATAGTTTCAGAAGTTTACATATAAAATATAGTTGTTGCCATTCTGCACTGATAAGTGATGCAGAAACAGCCTTCAAATAGATTACAGTGTTCCAAACTTGCCAATAGACTGAATTATAAAAGCGTGTTCCTTTTAGCCTAATACATGAAGAAAAGAGAGGGCACAATATGCAAGTTGGGGAACTCCCATCAGTGCTCTAGACCAGGGCTGCAAGTTTTTCCACAACAAACATGCAGAGCTTGCATGTTTTTCCACAAGTATTCCAGTTCTCAAAAGCACAGAGGTTAACTGGCCAGCAAAGCTTGGGAGGCATGGATACTGCTTCGACTTCTGCTGAAGATGTCTACTGATGGGAATTTTCCAGTTTCTGGTCCAGTGTGGACTGTGCAGATTTACTATTAAATACCATCCTAGAAAGATTCCCAAAGGAGACATTCAAAAGTTTCAGAGATTTGCTTCAGGAAAGGAACGGTCACAAGACACTTGCTGAACCGTTGATTTCACAGTAGCAGTACTGGAAGTAAGAAGAAATGCTTGCCATGGCTTTAATGGAACCAATGCCCATGTCATTTAGTTGCTAGTGGAGCGAACAATGAGGCCTGGCTGAATTCACAGCACTGGGAGAGAAAGTTACAATGTATATGAAAATAACATTGCCCTAACTGTCATTAAGCAACTGCAGAAACCTGAGTAAACCCTTTCCTGCTTTTAAAAGTAGCTGCCAGTAAAAATCCCCAACAAACCAGTAAATGATTTTGATTTCCTAATGACTAACTAATCAGTACCAAGAATAACAGTAAGTTTCAAATACATTTTTCAGTCAAGACGTATCTTCTATACTATCAGTAAAACCTTTCTGTACATTCTACAGCATCAGGCACACACAGCAGCAGGTGGAGAAGCGTTTTTAGCTCCTATGCTGTGGATCCCTTCAAATTCAAAGACAGTTTCTCCACTAGTAGGAGCTGGAAATTGCATAAACATCTCGCAGCTTTTGAAAAACTCAGCCCATGTTTACAGAGCACAAATGCTCCCCAAATCTTGAATTATTTAACTTGAATAAAGGATCTTGCAATCTCCCTATAGCTGTTCCTGACATTTACGCACACATGTCAGCATCACTTCCGGTGCCATAATGCTGGTATTTTGACATTCTCTGTGCTGCCCTCTCTGTGTGTCTCAGTTTCAACGTGCTTAAGCTGTCATTTTTTTTTCTAGTGCAAGCAGAGCTGAGCCCTGGATTTCATGTACTGACAAGTTGAGGGATACAGCAGTTCCCACGGAGGCAGAGGATTGGAACGAGCATTACTTTTGCTGTTCATCCTACAGGTCACACACAACAAGTATGGCTGGGCAGAGAGTAACTGTGGGCCTTGGCTTCAGGGACAAGAGGAGTCCTTATGCTGCCTTCAGCCCGTTTTACACAGGAGTCAAGTCAGTGACTTCAGGGAAATAGCCCTTGCCTCTCACTGGAATAAAGCAAGAGATGCAAGCAGATGGTGTGTACTAGGAAAATACCTTCCGTTCTAATCCGGTCACGTACCCACACCCAGCTGATATATCTGCTGTTTTCACACCCTAGCACTAGCTATTGAAGCAAATGCATGATCATGGAGAGGTTGCACGGATCCATCTCCATGCAAGACAAAAAGAGTTGAATTGTTCCTATGTCCATTCAGTCTCTTGAACTGTGAGCAGCTGTGTCCCATTGCACATACTCTGCTCCAAAATCCCCGTGGTAGAGGCCATGCTACAAGACTGTACCCAAAGGGAGGAATCCTGTAGTGCTGGTGATGGGTTGGGCACTCTGGTAATTTACAGTCAAGTAATGGATGGTTTTCAGGGCATACTCGAGGCTTAAAGGCAGCGCACGAACAAGACTTTTCAAGCCACCGCATTTTCATTATTTCCAAACCTCACTGAATAACAGATCGGGATAGAAGCCCTTTGGATTAGCATGTGTCAGATTAGCTAATGAAACAGTTTAATCTTTTCCAGCGTCCAGTGTCCTTTGCGAGACACGTTCTACAGGTACCCTTGGCCGTCTCCTTGTGCATTCACATTCCTCCTTAAGTGTCTGTCCTGAAGCTCGCGAAGTCACCTTTAGCTCTTTCTCTTGACAAACAGGACAGCAAGCTGTAAGACCTTTGTTGCGACAACTTGGACATGTCAGGACAAGCTGCCGGCAGTGCTGGCTGGAACAAAGTTTATACTGGTCCCACAGTGTCCCACAGTATCTGCATGCTGGAGGGAGGAGGAAAAGAAAAAGTTAACATCCACTTGCTCCATCTGTCTTCCTTGCAGAGGGTTCTCTGTGGCACCAGGGGGCTGCAATATCTCATTTAAGTGGCTATCTATTGTCTTCCAGTTTTTTAATTCCTGCTTTATCTTAATCTTCTAGAACCTAGTTCATTTTTAATCTTTCAATTTTGATGTAAAAACCTAGGACAGCTGTATCTCAGGACAAGAAAAAACTTCTTCCTCTAGTTCCAATCAGACAGATTTAAAGATTCTTGCTGCCAAGAGAAGAAGACAGATATGCTGGTGGTAATTAAGCCAGTATGCAGGAACGTTGCCTGCTAGGCAAGGGGGTGCCATGAGACTTCCTTCCACCTAAAAGCAATGGCTGGTGCAGATGGGGTGTCATTTGCAATCCTGGTAGAGTCCTTCCATAACATCAGACAGGTTTTAACCCTTTAACTGAAAGCTACAGCCCAGTTTAGCTGTATCACCAAGACAGCGCCTACCCCAACACTTCCCCTTGAAACTTCTGTAGGAATGGCTGTGATGTATCCAAAGTGTGTCCTGTTTCTACACCAAGCCAAGCACCTTCAAGATGTATAGGGTAAGTGCAGAGGAGGAATGGGAGGTTATGCTCAAAAAGCTACCCACACAGAGAAAAACCAGCACTGCTTCCTAAAAAAGGCTAGAGCCAACTGAGAAGAAGAAAATAGGTACTTTGTTTGCAATATCTGAAGAGCGACCTCAGCCAGAAGACCAGGCAATGTTCTTAACTTCAACTAGAGGTCACTGAAATTCTATAGGCTACAGAAACTTTTAAAGCATGAAAATAACCAAGTGCTGTAGAGCTTAGTGCCACCACTCTCCCAGTGCCTGGCAGTCTGTGCTGACGTTCTGTGAGATTACTGGAGAGGAGAACAGCTGACAACAGGAGAACTATTCAACGCTTCGGTCACTTGGCCAACCACAGTCTGATCAGCAGTGTAGGCAACAAGTGGGTAATGACAGCAGTAGTGCTTGACCTCCGTCTCCATAGCAGCAGATGGCTCGTAACAGCAGCTGTTCTGCAGGAAATGCTTCCTTCTACTGCCCCAGTTTTAGGGAAGTCTGTTTAGTGACCCCATTTTCTCTCATTTCTGTTTTCTGTGCTAAAGCCATAAAGCTGGTGATCATCATGAAAAGTGACAGCACTAAAAGATCAAAGTGAGTATGAGGAAGAACTACACAGACCAGTTTGGCTATACCTATCCTGCACATCTCTGTGGAAATGATTGCAATAGCTTCCCAGCCTTCTGCACTTTTATTATCTAGTCCTACCTGAGATGATATCTTCATTGGAATGAATGGCGTAACGATCATCAAACACAAACAGCTTCCCCCTGTAGAATCCATCTGGAAACTCTTCCAGGTACTTGTGAATTCCACCTTTTAGCTGGTAAACCTCTCTGCACACTGCCTGTTTAAAGCATATTAGCAGAAAAGCTGAAGAAGACAGCAGCAGTGGTGGTGTGCCAGAGTTCTCAAAGCAAATGTAAACACCAGGGGACAAGGAAAAGCAGCAGCTTCTCATTGGCCATCAAACAACACCACATGCAACCACAACTCTAGGCAGTGCCACCAGGGACTACTGGGCAGCTCCACAATGCTGGCTTGTTGACACGAACCCAAATGTGCATTTAATGTTACAGCCAAAAAAAGGCTGGTAACCTCCTCAGCTGAGGGAGGTTTGCTGCATCACAGATCAAACGCTTTTAAACCTCTGTGAACCGCTGCTTATTCTGTTTTTGTGTACTGAGCTGTTAGCAGGAGCAGAATTTCTCAGGGTTCATATTGGTACAGCAGAGGAAAAAAAACAAAAAAAATCAAGGTTTAAATCTTTGGAGAACATATATATGTGCTGTTCCCTTGCTCCTTGAGGGAAGGATCCAGGAGAAGAGTGGGATGGAAAGCACAATTACAACAATGCAATGTGCTGGATTTAATTCCACAACACTGGGAAACTACCGACTGGCTGATTTTCACCAGTCCGAGATGCTTAAGCTGTGCAGTAATGACCACAGAGCCTAACCGAGACAGAGCTTGCGGAAACACTGCAGAATGCTCTTAAGCCCTCCTAAAAGCACGACAATGGGCATGGCAGACTTACAAATGCCTCTTCTGAGTAAACGGGTTATATAATTATTTTCACAGAGCAATCGCTGCTGTGACACTAGTCCATGCAGATCACTCTAAGCTGCATTAAACTACCCACGTCCTTGACATACAGCATGAGGCAAGTGTGCATTAGAGACGTTCATCCCCCCACCTGCTCACTGGGCAGTTTGTGCTCGGTAAGAATTTACCAGGAAAAGACAGCTGCCCTTAAAGCAGCCTCAATACCTGTGCCCTCGGAATGACATCTCACCTTGCTCCGTAGGTAAGCAGAGCCTCTTTCACAACGAATCCCTCCTGTGCAGTACATCAGGACACGCTTGTCTTTAAAAAGCTCCAGGTTTTCATCTACGTAGCTGGGAAAATAGCTGAACTTCCTGATATCTGGAGCCAGACAGCCCTGGAAATGTCCCTGCAATAACAACAGATGGCCTTGCCACTGGTTACAAGCAGTCTTACATGGTTAAGGTCTGTGCCTCAAACTAGAGGAAGTAACAAACCTTTAGGCCTAGGCAGTTCCTCAGCTGCATTTATGCAACAAAATACCTGTTAAAATCTGTAAGAAGATTCTGGATACCGCACGTCTCCTCATCCAAACATAAAAGAGGGAGCTAAGCAGAACAGAACTGTCAGACAGAGGATGAGCCAAACTAGTGCAAGAGGGCCAGTGGGTGTGACAGCAGAATGCCCCTACTCTTTTTGACATACAAGACACAGCAAAAAAGATGGAAAACATCCTTACAAATTACACTACTTCAAACTACATGGTGTTCACTGCTAATGCTGTATGGACCACTTTGTCTTCCTCTTGCCTCAAGCTGTGTAAGCACTTAGCCAGGCAGGCTCCATGCCGAGTAGCTGAGCAGGTCCTCTGGCTGCTTGTGTCTAACATTCATTACTACACTGAACTTTGTACATATTACAGTCAATCTGGAACACAGAATCTCTTCTTCCAGTAATGTTACACCCCCACAACATGAAATGCTTCCGCCAGCACCTGTAATACACTGCGAGAAGCAGGCAAACAACACTTACGATTTTACTTTCATAGAAGTTCCTACAGTCCAGCAAGATGGTATCACTTTGTCCTTGACTGGCCTGAGACAAATACTGTTCTACTTCTCTATGAAATTCTTGAGGGGATAAATGGATTCCTTTAACACAAAAAAAAAAAAAAGAAAAAAATAGAAGTGAGAAGCAGAGCTACAAAACAATGTTACGCATGATCTCACCGATACAGATTTTCCTCAGACACTCAAACAATAATTTTCTGTGATGGCTCACAGACTTTTCATCCTAGCTCAACCAGCCAAGTTTATCCATGTTTGGCTTCCTATTGGCAAATGAAAGAAAACACAATGCTGTTCCACATGACAGAAGCAGCAGCAGACAGGCGCCTGTCTCCATGATCTTTGTTATGTCCCCCGGGCAACTCTTACAGTTGTAAAAGAAAGAGTGTAAAATGTTTCCCTTCCCTTTGCTCATCTTTTGTTACATTTGGAGACAGAGAAGTGCACAGAAATGCAGTTTTTCAATGAAACTCTTCTCTGTTGATAAAAATGGAAAACTTCCGTAAGCATGTATTACTTTCCTTGCCACTTCAATTTACAAAGTTTCTGAGCTTTCAGGTTGCTCAGGACTTAGGACTCCCAACCTTCTGAAAAACAAAAAACCTCCCCCACCAAAATCCTGCACCTTATTAAAAAATAACCCTACAAGCCACCTGCCTAAGTAATGGGAACTATCTTCAAAAAACACTGCAAAATAAGAGGAAAAATAGAAAAAAAAGGAAAGAAATATCCAAGTATACATCCCACAAACTGCCAAAAAATAGGTTAAAAAAAACCTACTCTGCCAAAACTACTGAAAAATATAGGGATGGGGAAAAACACACAAAAAAATGCTGTAGGAATTTACCACCAAGAAAACCTCTTGGTGTAAAAAAAAAGCCCAAGACTGCTCTGCTAATTGCTATTTGCTGTGCTCTGGCTTACCGCCTGCGTAAGTGTCCTCATAGCAGATGCACAGTCACTAACCTCTTATCAGGCATAACCCATACTAAGCAGCAGCAGGTAGCAGAAAACAAACGCAGCCTGTGTTAGGGGAGTGGCACGAATGTGATTCAGAACCTGGCTCTGCTTTGGTGTAAAAGGCAGAAGCATGGCTGTTAACTTCAGCACAAGGATTGTCAAGCACTGGAACAGGCTGCCCAGGGCAGTGGTTGAGTCACCACCTCTGAGTGTATTTAAAAGACGTGTAGAAGTGATGCTTAGGGACATGGTTCAGTGGGGACTTGGCAGTGTTAGGCTAACAGTTGGACTCAATGGTCCTCCAAGCTTCTTCCAACCTAAACGATGTTATGATTCTAAGTAAAGGCGGGTCAGCAGTCCCTAACAGAAGAACATGTATAGACTCAACTGTAAGCTTTAGTGGGAGTCTAACATTTTCAAAAAAAAGCTCTCAGCATCCACAGCACCATCAGAGCTCTTTATATGGTATAATTTCTGAGCAGTCTCGAGCACCTACAGAACGTTTAGAACAAGTATGAATATATTCATGCACTGAAATGTCTTTCCTAACCGTCCTACATCGTTTCACCTTACATCCGGCTTTATTAAGTGTCTAATGACTTACTCCCTGACTTAAGCACAAGGTATGTCCCTAACCCAAAACAAGGTAACTGCTGGATGTCATTTGAACTATTACTGTTTGCCACAGAACAGAAAGTTAATTCTAAAGTTTTTTGAGGCAGCCAAGCACTTAGCAAACAAAAACATGGGCCAGCAAATTCCCAGCATCAGTAACTTTTGACTACCAGTAAGAGATGAATTTCCTCATCTACTTGTCCTGTGTCCTGGCCACTGTGCAGAAGGAAATGTTTTTCATGAAGGTACTTCATTCTTCACTCACTTCTCACTTGGGTGAGAGGTTTTATTTTTGATGAAATCAGCTTACCAGTTTCTTTATAAGACACTATATTTGGATCAATGCCCATAGGTACAATTTCTTTGAATACTCCAACTCGAAGGTCTGGGAAACAGTGAGCTCCTCCTGCACTGCTCTAGGAAATTAAACAGAAAAACAGTCCACCAAAATTTGCCCCTACAGAGCATGCTGACCCTGACAGAAATATTAAATGATGTCCAGTAACACATCATGTTGACACATCTGGGCCCCGTGGTTCTCTTCAGCCCCTCCGACCCCTGACACAAGCACGCTACGCCTCTGGCTGTGCCATGTGCCATGGGGACTGCAGTGCTTCATGGGCATGAGACACATATGGGAGGTCAGCCAGGCTCAACATTTGTTAACAGTGAGTCTGACGCCTCTCGCCCCCCGAAACTCAAGTGCCGGATTTCCCCTTTGGAGGTCTCAGCAATCCCTTTTCCGTAGGCACCCTTGCCGCAGGTGACAGGACGTGAGAATTTGTGCCGGGCTGAGTCTCAACATGACTCAGGCAACATCGCGCAGATGGACACTCCAACAGAAGTGCAGTACTGTGCAGCACTGCCCCAGGTATCACGGAAATCAGCCTGCAGCAGCTACAGTGGCCACTGAATATTTTCACAGCCCCAAGTGCAATTTTCCCTCCTCCATGCCCATGTCTTCATGGCACAGGGACCCGAAACCCCCACTTACTTGGGAACACAGCATGCAGAGGAACGGTGAGACAGAAAATACCGTATGTACTAGCGCATGAATGTTGAGGCCCAGAGAGATCATGCAGGGTTGGACATTTTGCAAAGATGAAGGTAAAAACTCCATCCCTGTTCTGCTTTTGCATCTACATGTGACTGTAATTAACAGGTCACATTTACTCTTGCAATTCAGCCAAGTAAAACAGTTAACAAGCTAAGAATGAATCAGAACTGCAGCTCTACATGGGATTTGAGTGTCACTAACTCTCTTTGATCCAGTTATTTACAGAAAACAAGTACTTCTCCCTGCAAATAAAATTGTGTGGAAAAGAAAAACGCTAATAAAAGCAGCAGCTTTCCTTCCTCACAGAGGAAGCAGTACCTACAGTGCTGGGGCAGCAAAAGCCTACCAGAATGCCATACAGTGCCAGCCACAGCTGCCATCACCATGTGAAGACAGCCTTCAGCACATATGCTCAGGCTCAAGCAGAAGATAGCACCTCACTCTCCCTCCAGTCAAGCACTAACTGAAGCAGGGAGAAACCTCTTGACTCCTTTGGGATGATACACACAACTTGGGATGATACACACAACTGGAGTGCTGTGTTGGATGGTTACAAGCTCTTCAAGAGAGATAGCCCAGGCAGGAGAGGAGGGGGAGTGGCTCTGTAAGTTAGGGAGGGTTTTGAATGTCTGGAGATCAGCAATGCTGATGAAAGGGTAGAATGCTTGTGGATCAAAATAAGGGGGAAGGCCAATAGGGTTGGCATCACAGTGGGAGTCTGCTATAGACCACCCACTTAGGAAGAAGATGTAGATGAAATATTCTACAAACAATTAGGGGAAGTCTCACAGTCACAGCCACTAGTTCTTGTGGGTGACTTCAACCTACCAGATATTTGCTGGAATTTGAATACACCAGTGAGGAAACAGTCCAGGAGGTTCCTAGAGTGTCTGGAAGACAACTTCCTGATACAGCTGGTGAGGGAACCAACAAGGGAAGGCTCCCTGCTGGACCTGCTGTTTACCAATAGAGAAAGACTCATAGAGGGTGTTAGGGTTGGAGACTGTCTTGGACATAGTGACCATGAAATAATAGAATTTTCAGTCACAGAAGCAGTAGGAAGAGGGGTCAGCAGCTGCCTTGGACTTGATGCCTTAGACTTCCGGAGGGCAGATTTCAACCTTCTTAGGAGACTGGTTGGAAGGGTCCCCTGGGAGTTGGTCTGGAAAGGCAAAGGGGTCCATGAAGCCTGGACAATTCTCAGGAAGGAAATCTTCAGAGCCCAGGAGCAGGCTGTCCCAATGAACCGCAAGGCGAGCTGGAAGGGCAGAAGACCAGCCTGGCTGAACAGAGAGCTCTGGCTAGAGCTCAGGAACAAAAAGAAAGACTATGACCTATGTAAGAAGGGGCTAATCACTCACGAAAACTACAAGGATTCTGTGAGACGATGCAGGGAGAAAATTAGAAAGGCAAAAGCCCAGCTGGAGCTTAATCTGACAGCTAACATAAAAGACAATAAGAAAAGTTTCTACAAATACCTTGACAGTAAAAGGAGGGTTAGGGAGAATCTCCACCCCTTGCTAAATGCAATGGGAGAAATAGTAACTGGGGATGAAGAAAAGGCTGAGGTACTCAATGCCTTCTTTGCTTCAGTCTTTGCTCTGTCTTCAGCCAGACCAACTCACTGGGTGATATGCCTCTAGAACCAAATGGTGGAGATGGAGAGCTTTATCAAGGTTTCTTTCAAGAGGAAACGGTAAGCGAACTGCTGCACAGCTTAAATGTGCAGAAGTCTATGGGGCCGGATGAGATCCACCCAAGAGTTCTGAGGGAGCTGGCGGACGTGCTTACCAAGCCACTTTCCATCATTTACCAACAATCCTGGCTAACAGGGAAGGTACCAGCTAACTGGAGGTTGGCAAACGTGACGCTGATCTACAAGAAAGGTAAGAGGGAAGACCCAGGGAACTACAGGCCTGTCAGTCTGACCTCAGTGCCAGGTAAACTCATGGAACAGATCATTCTTAGTGTTATCATGCGTCACGTACAAGACAGCCAGATGATCAGGCCCAGTCAACATGGATTTATGAATGGCAGGTCTTGTTTGACCAACCTGATCTCCTTCTATGAGAAAATGACCCGTTTAGTGGACGAGGGAAGAACTGTGGATGTTGTTTACCTCGATTTTAGCAAAGCCTTTAACACTGTTTCCCATAACATTCTTCTGCAGAAGCTGGCTGCCTACGGCTTGGACGGGTGTACGCTTTGCTGGATCAAAAACTGGCTGGATGGCCGGGCCCAGGGTGGTGGTGAATGGAGTTAAATCCAGCTGGTGGCCGGCCACCAGTGGTGTTCCTCAGGGCTCAGTGCTGGGGCCTGTTCTCTTTAACATCTTTATCAATGATCTGGATGAGGGGATTGAGTGCACCCTCAGCAAGTTTGCAGATGACACTAAACTGGGAGGTAGTGTTGATCTGCCTGAGGGTTGGGAGGCTCTACAGAGGGACCTGGACAGACTGGGTTGATGGGCTGAGGCCACCTGTATGAAACTCAACAAGACCAAGTGCCGGGTCCTGCACTTGGGCCACAACCACCCCCTGCAGCGTTCCAGGCCTGGGGAAGTGTGGCTGGAAAGCTGCACAGCAGAGAAGGACCTGGGGGTGCTGGTCGACAGCCGATTGAACATGAGCCAGCAGTGTGCACAAGCAGCCAAGAAAGCCAATGGAATCCTGGCATGTATCAAAACCAGTGTGGCCAGCAGGGGCAGGGAAGTGATTGTTCCCCTGTACTCAGCACTGGTGAGGCCACACCTGGAGTATTGTGTCCAGTTTTGGGCCCTTCACTTCAAGAAGGACGCTGCGGTGCTGGAGCGGGTTCAGAGATGGGCAACAAAACTAGTGAAGGGTTTAGAGAACTTGTCCTATGAGGAGCGGCTGAGGGAGCTGGGACTGTTTAGTCTGGAGAAAAGGAGACTCGGGGCACCTTATCACTCTCTAGAATTACCTGAAAGGAAGTTGTACGGAGATGGGGGTCGGTCTCTTCTCCCACGTTATGAATGACAGGACGAGAGGGAATGGCCTCAAGTTACGCCAGGGGAAATTTAGGTCAGATATCAGGAAAAATTTCTTTACAGAGAGGGTTGTGCAGTATTGGAACAGGCTGCCCAGGGAGGTGGTGGAGTCCCCATCCCTGGAGGTGTTTAAAAACTGTGTAGATGTGGTGTCAAGCAATATGGTTTAGGGACCCTGACAGTGCAGGGTGAATGGTTGGACTCGATGATCTTGAAGGTCTCTTCCAACCAGACGATTCTATGACTCTACCGGTGTATGTTCTGTAGAAGACATCCAATTAATGGAACTGACAGTGCACCTATACAGACACCAAAGCCTGCATGAACCTAAACCAGCAGGCTTCTAGGCGAGGATCTCAAATCAGGGTGAAGAAGAAGAGAGCGTGGGAATGCTTTGCTTGGGTGTGGGTACATTGCGATTCCTTGGTTTTGGCAGTCAAGTTGGAATCAATGCTTGCTGAAGAACGGTGTGGCTGAAGCACACTCCCTCATTCACCTGTAAGGGGAGCTTTGCTGCTGCACTCATAGCTGCCAAAGCTTGTAGCAGCTGCTATCGCCACTCACGATAACCGCTACTGATAGTGAAAACGGGCAGAGATATTTAAACAAAGGTCAGGAACCCTTGGCTTAGATCAGTGCTGGGAGAGCAGAACTGCTAGAGCAGAAGTAATACTATCAAGAAGCAATGTGCTTATTTCTCAAAAACTAAACGTCCTTCATTAACAATGTCTTATGTAGAAATTACTTTTTTCGTACCTTGAAATCCTCTTGACGCAAAATGTCCTTGAACAGAGGCTGGGAAAGCATAACTTCAATGTAGAGACTGGTAGCTACTTTGCTTCCACCGACTGTCCCATTAATCCCTTCTGAAGCAACTCGTACCTAGAAGGCAAGAGGAGAAGCTGGGGCTAAGGCTTAGCAACAGCAAAAACAGATCACAGTGAAATTAGCAAAATATGACTGGGTGACAAAAGGCAGACACAGAAGTATGTCCAGAAAAGAGACTACTGTGGAAGGAAGGAAAAGATGGTTACACTGAAGCTGAACATAGAGCAGACAGTAAATAAAATAAGAATAAAACCCCAGTAATTACTTTTGAGCCATTTCAAAAAAATTACATCGAGACAGTCAGAAAGGTTTGTGCAATAAACAGAAAAATGCTAACTGCTTAACAGGCAAATCATGCAGTCAGCATTAAAATTCTGTAATTTTAATTCTGACTTCTTCCTGGAAGTCTGCCTCAGGAAGAACAACGGGATTGTGCCAATGACTCATGCAGCTAAAAGGAAAATCTGAATATGCATAATATTGCATGTAATATTAAATTTCAGTGTGAGTCATTTTATCTCCAGCACTGAGAAATGAATAAAAACTCCAAGTGGTAAAAAAAAAAAGCCTGAACATAAGAGGCAAGGAAAAAAAAAACTGGTTGAGAAGGCAAATGCTGTACCTGTCTTGGAGATGGGGAAAAAAAAAAAAAAAAAAAAGAGAGAAAAATACCAACCACCAGACAAGATAGCTGACCAAAACAGAAGTGAATACATCAGGACATTTCAATCCCAGACCTGCGCTGATGTAGAACAGTGAAGGTGCCTACCATTGGCAGAGAAAGAGAAGCTACTTAGGAAGACAAGTCAAAGATAAAAGTAGTCTCCTGCTCTCAGTTGCCCTCTTGAAAAATCCTTCTCCTCACAGATAGCCTAGGAACATCAGCTTTGTGAGGCTAAAATTCACATTTGCCCACAGCCTCAAGAGGCCAGCTAGATGAGCCAACTCAGCTCTTTGGTCTGGTCTGCCAGGAATGAACTTTCCGCAGGAATGAGCACGGCTATCCTATGGTGTGGTCTAAACTGTTAGTTGCTCTCGTCTCATTCCTGACAGTACGGATTACAGCTCAGTGGAGTGATTCTGACTGGAAGACCATTGCACATTAAGGAGTTAGTGATACACGTAACAGTTAAGCAGAGCAAGCCCAGACTCATGCTGCATGGTGCCAGGACCTCCAGCTTGGCCTTCAGGCTATGTTGTGCTGCATGAATCCTTTAGCCACAGGATAAACCCAGTCTGATAATCCTAACAGAGATGCCTGCATGCAGCTCCCTACTGATACCCGTAATTATGCCACCTGTGTGTCCTTGCTTTTATCTAAAAGCGCATCAAGAAGCTCTTATGTGAATATCCTTTCTGTTTGACAGTAGGGGTGATGAAAAGACGTGTTTTCCTATTAAAAAAAAAAATCTGTAACAGTTTGAATGATGGAAACAGAATCATAGAATTGTTTAGGTTGGAAGAGATCTTGAAGATCATCGAGTCCAACTGTTAACCAAACACTGCCAAGTCTACCACTAAACCGTGTCCCTAAGTACTGCATCTACACATCTCTGAAACACCTCCAGGGATGGTGACTCAGCCACTTCTCTGGGCAGCTTGTTCCAGTGCTTGAAAATCTTTTCAGTGAAGAAATTTTTCCTAATATCCAGTCTAAACCTTCCCTGGCACAACTTGAGGCCGTTTCCATTTGTCCTGTCACTTGTTACTTGGGAGAAGAAATCAACACCCAGTTGGACAGCCTCCTTTCAGGTAGCTGTAGAAAGAGATAAGGTCTCTCCTCAGCCTCCTTTTCTCCAGGCTAAACAAACCCAGTTCCTTCAGCTGCTCCTCATAAGCCTTGTGCTCTAGACCCTTCACCCGTTCACCAGCTTCATTACTCTTCCTTGGACAGGCTCCAGCCCCTCAGACAGGGTAACCCTTGCAAGGACAGCATGCTGCGCATGGATCAGAGGCTTGTTCAATGCTGCACAGCTCAGGGTTCCCAGCATCAAAAGGGACCTAAGGTAGTCTGTATTACTTTCTTTCTCTTTGTAGTGTTTGCTCTTAAACAGCATTTAAAATGATACTTCAGAGAGTCTGACTACCCTTCTTAATGGAATCATAACAGACTAGCACCTTCTGGTGCAAAACACTTTGTTTTTCACATGCGCCATCATCCTGCACTAAGCAAAGATGATGTTTTTTTTGGTAAGAATACAACCATTGCCTAAAACCTTACCTTGCCAGTGAGATGCAGATGCTGGCACAGAGCCTTTTGCCAAGCACAGAGTTTCTCTGGATCCTTCACCTCACAGTAGCAGTAATACAGAAGTACTTCTCCCACCTTGCTGTCCATAGTATGGCAAAGACGACCGAATAGGAAAAGGAAGTTAGGGTTGAAAGCACAAAAATATACTATTGCGTTAACCCTTCAAAAAGCAGACAATTTTCTTCTGGCAGGTGTGGGGAGAAAACCAAAACAAAACGATAAACTTTTGAGGGATTAGCACTGCTGGGTTTGCTTTATTTCCAAGAGGCAGAATATGAACTAAGAAAAAGCTACCCCATTCCTAGTTGGTTGTGGTTTAGCCCGGCCAGCAACTAAACGCCATGCAGCCACTCACTCACCTTCCTCCACCCCCAGGGGATGGGGAAGAGAACTAAAGGGGAAAAGGGAAGGAGACTCGTGAGTTGAGGTAAATAATAATAATAATAATAATAATAATAATAATAATAATAATAATAATAATAATAATAATAATAATAATAATAATAATAAAATAATAATAGTGATAATAATATATCCAAACAAGTGATGCACAGTGTAATTGCCCATCACCTGCTGATCAACGCCTGTTCTGTCCCAGCAAATGATTCCGAAACAGGTTAAGTCCCAACACCGCAATCCCAGATGGTTAAGAGGCCCGAAAAGAGAATGAGAGCAAGAGAGCACTCCAAGAGTCCGAGAGTGAGAGCCCTGGAAGAGCAAAAGCCCTTCTTTCCGGTCAACCCTCATCTATATATCGGGCATGACGCTGCATGATATGGAATACTAATTGGCCAATTTAGCCCTCAATCCTAAGTCTAATTTCAAATCATAAGGGGAGTCGTGGACTCTTTGTCCCGGCCATGCTCCCCCCTATCCTGTTGTGCTCCTGCACACTGGCAAGAACACGGCAGCTGAAAAGTCCTTGATGTCTCAGTGCCAACTACGAACATGAGTGTGCTGTCAGCATCCTTCTCATAGCGAATCCTGGACTAAAACCAAAACACGGAGCTCTTCTAGCTGCTAAAAAGAAAAAATAACTCTGTCCCAGCCAAAACCAGGACATAGTTCTCAAGACTGGTTATGAAACGAACTCATCTGTGCTGCATGGGACATCTCTGCCAGTGGCCTACTGCGTGCTCTGCTGAAGTTTCTCTCAACATGCAGGACACAAGAACTGCTGTTTTCTATGCATACAAGTGTCCCATTAAATGCTTAATTTGGCAAACTTGCACTTGAAAATTCAAGTTCTTGAGCTATCTAAACTTAAAAAGCCAAAATTTTCAGTGAGGTTGTGTGGGCCAGTATTCTGAGCAGCACAAGCAGAACTCTCTCACAGTCAGAAACATTTTCATGAAACTACTTATTCTTAACCAACAAGTTATTAATTCAGTACCCTTAAGGTACTTGAATAAGTAGAGAAAAGGGACCCGCACAGAGCATACCCCGCTCTTCTGCTCTTTTGTTTTCCGTTTCTTCCTTCCTTTCTTAAAGATCTAAGCTGTCAAGTAACACCTGTACAGGCTTGCTTTAACAATGAGGGATGATACAGCTCTGACAGCTCGATTCTACAAAGTGCCCACCTTTACTACAAAAGAAGTGCACAGTATCTACTTCTTTATCAGCACGGCATCAATTTGCATGTTTTGTACAGGCGTGAACAGTTGTGAAGGGAATTCAAACAAACCGAGTGGCTACTGGAGGGTACCAACACGTGCTGATCTACAGAAGTATCTCAGGAAGGTATCCGAAGAAGATGTAAAAGAGTATCGGGGAAGACTCTTCCTATATCTTAACGTGTCACTTGACCGAACTCCATAAAAAAAAACCCCAAAACAGTAGTGCCGGCAGAAGGTCCCGTGAAGCGTAAGCAGCCCAACACCCCGCCCCGGCCCAGTACCAGACCTCCAAACGGCTGAGCGCCTTTCTTACCTCGTTAGATCATCATAGCTAAGGTGACTCGTGTCTGGGAGCGCACAGCAGATCTCGGGGCTGCTACCAGGGCGCGCGTTTGCCCCCGCCGGAGCCGTGCCGCCCGCGGGCCCCGGCTCGGCGGCGGCCGGCTCGGCGCCCGGCGCCGCCCGCTGCCCGACGTCGGCGGCGTGCTGCAGGGCCACGTGCCTGTGGATGCCGGAGAGCTCCGCGAACGCCTGCCGGCAGCACCGCCACCGCACGCCCGCTCCGCCGGCGGCGCACCGGGCTTCGGCCGGCACCTCCTTCGCTTTGACGAACAGGGAGAAGGCCTGGAACGCACCACAACCGCCGCCCGTTACCAGCGCTCCCGCTGCCGCCCGGGATCCCCCCCGCCCCCACCAGCCCCACACCGCGACACCGACGCCGAGCCCCCCCGGGGAACGCCAGCCCGCTCCCCTCGGCTGGGGGCGTCCCCGGCCCGAGCGCCCGCCGCCGACCCACCTTCCTCCGGACGAAGGCGCGCTGCTTCCTGGCGGCCACCGCCTCGGCCGCGGCGCTGCCCCGCGGAGACTCCGCGCCGGCCGGCGGTGCCTCGCCCGGCACCATCTCCCCCCTCCTCAGGCGGGCCGGGCGGGGCGGGGCGGGGCGAGGCCCCGCCGCCCGCGAAGCGCCCCGGTCCCCCTTCGCGCCGGCCTCTCCCCGCCGCCCGCCCCGCGCCCCGGAAGTCCTCCAGGCCGGCGCGCGGGCGATGGAGCAGCGGGCAGAGAGGCGCCGCGCGCCCTTTCCGCCGGAAGCGGAGGTGCGGCGCGCTGGAAGTGGGCGGCGAGAGGATCGCGCTTCTTTCTGGCCCGCGTGAGGCGTCCCGGCTCCGCGCCGCCGCCTCTCCCCGCTTCCCGCCATGTCGCGGCGGCGGCACAGCGACGACAGCGACGGTGAGCGCCGCCGCCGCGCTCCCGCCCGCCACCCCCCTCACCCTCATCCCCACCCGCGCTCCCCGAGGCGGCGGGGGCGGCGCAGGCCGGGCCGTGGCGGGAGGGGGGGGGGGGTTGGGGCGGGATGGCGGGCGGCCGGCCGGGGACGGGGCTGCCCGGCGGTGACGGTGTGCTTGGTGTGTTGGAGCAGGGCAGCCCCACAAGCGGCGCAGGACGTCTGAGCCGTCGGAGATCGAGGAGAGGCTCGAGTCGCTCATCTGCAGGGTGGGAGAGAAGGTAGGCGGGCCGCCCCCCGGCTGGAGCCCGGGCCCGGGCGGCAGCTCGAGGGTGTTAATGGGCGGTTTGTTTTCCCCCTTTCTGCACGTTGCGTGTTGGTGGTTTATCTGTAGTAACCATCCAAAAAAAAAAGTTGAGGTTTTGGGGTTTTTTTTTATGAGACAGTTGGAAAGTTGTCAGATTTTGCAAAACTGTGTGATAAAACGTGTCCTTAAATAGTAGCGTTGCATCTTCTGATAAACAGCCGGCGAATAGCTATCACTTAGCATCTGCAGATGTTGTTGCTGGCTCTGGTCTGCCAGGGATGTGGAGGATCGGACTTGGTATGCCCGTGGCACCAAGACATGTTTCAAGTCTTGAAGAGATTTGAGGCTAATAGAAGGGGGGATAAAAGGAAAAGAACGGAAATGATAGTGCGCTGAAAAATAAGTCATGAAGGTGTTTAGTTTCTTGCTTTATCATTAATGTACTGCTCAGTTGCCCGACCAAGATGTCACTGAGGTAGTGTGAGATCTTGCGTCCCAGGGGAGCTCTGGAGTTGCTTGTGGGGGACGTGGGTGATCAGTTGCAGCTCTTCTGAGGAGTAGCTGCTCCTTCCTTCAGGCAAGTGGAAGCAGTGCTTTACTGCTAATGGAACTGAATCGTTGCTCTGAAAAAGGAGGTGTCGTAAAAGAATGCTTTCACCCAACTTCCTCGTCTTCCACATGAGAGTCAGGGGCTGGTTCTTATTGCCTGGTTGATGATGAAACTTTTTTTTTAATTTATTTTAGAGCAATTCGTCTTTGGAGAGCAACTTGGAGGGCCTAGCTGGTGTTTTGGAAGCTGATCTACCAAATTACAAAAGCAAGATACTAAGAATACTATGTACTGTGTACGTATGCAGGAGGTCTGGGAGATGCTTTCTTCTCTGTGCATAAGTTTAAGTGTTTAAGGTAGTTTAAATACCAAGAATGGCATCCTGAGTGCTGTTATAGCGTAGAGTTTACTACAAACAAAGGAAACAGAGGAAAAACCTTTTTATGTACTCAGTATAATTCAAGGAAAATGCCTCTTTACATTAGCTTGACTTGAAATGTTGCAGAGGCTTAAATCAGATAGAAGAAACCTCAGATCTGCTCTTCAGTAGCAGTGAGAACAGTGATACTGGGTAATATCTTGTTTCCCAATGAAACGCTTAAGAAGCTATTGGCTGATAACACTTACTTGGTCTTACTAGCTGAGCTGTTCTCTCGTTTCCTGTTCCTTTTCTCTGGCAATGTAATACTCATGACTCCATAAGCCCGTTTGCTAGAGGAGGGAAACTGGGAACACAAAGAGCTGAAAGCAGGCTCTCTGATAACTGACAGTTCTCCTTCCTCTCCCTAGAAAAGTGCAGGAGCAGAGATGTCCTGCGTGAGGGTCACTGGGCGTTGTCTGAGGGAGGGATTGTGCAGGGTCTGCAGTAGTGGGTAAGAGAAATAGGAAGGAGGGTTGCGGTGAAGAGGGAGAGTGTTCCAGCCCTAGCCTCTGCTGTGGTTTTGCAGATACTTTAAATCTATTTTGTAGCAATGGTTGTTAATGTAAGGCAAAGAGTACGTTGTAGGTTTTTTTTTCCTACAGCAGTAAGACGCTTCTGAAAGTATAGGGTTAACTTACGTGCATAGAAAAATGGCTGAGGAAAATTAGTTCTTTACAGTAGGACCTGACCTTCCCTATCTTGTGCTTTAAATCAGTTACTTTGACTTGAGAAAATTGGACTTAAAACTAATTAAAATTATTTCTAAATTAAGAACTTAAAACAACTTCTTGCATCATTGCATAAATTCTGCCACCTCTGGAATACTCAGCAATTAGATATAAATAAAAAGCAAATACTTTAAATGTACTGGAAAGTGGCACCTGCCTTTCTAAAGGACTGCAGTTAAAAAAAAAAAGGGTTGTCTGTAAAACATTAACCACAGGATAGAACGGTAAGATCACGCTAGCACTTTATTCTTATTTCCTCGTGAGGCGAGTTTACTTACAATAAGCGGGTTTTAAGATGCTATGCAGGTGCCAGTTGGCATGTGATGAGTAAACAACTAACACCGTGTTTCTTTTTCTGTGTCAGTGCACGTCTTTTACCAGAAAAGCTTACTGTTTACACGACACTAGTTGGGTTGCTGAATGCCAGGAACTACAATTTTGGTGGGGAATTTGTAGAAGCCATGATTCGTCAACTTAAAGAATGTCTGAAAGTCAATATGTATAACGAAGCTGTGCATTTAGTAAGTGGTTTTTTGTTTGTTTGTTTTAGTTTTTACCTCATCCTTTTTCTCTCCTCCTCCCTTCACCTTTTTGTTCCAGAAGGGCTGGGCCTTTCGTTGTGTATTACAGTCTCTTCTGGCGTCAGCGTGACATGCACTGTAGATATACTGAGAGGAAATACGTGAGAAGTATTTTCTTCTTTCTTCCTCTCAGGGGAGAGGAATCATATTACAGTTGCAAAATTGACTTCCAACTGTATATTTTCCCGATGACAAATTGATTTGTAGTAAAGAGGTGTTCCCACCTTACCAGTTCTATAGTGAAATGTAAAAGATAGATGAAAGTCATGCACTTGTATTGTTTTCAGAGGTGTATCATCTTCCTGTGGCTCCTACGGAAAAAAAAAAAAAGCTGAAAAGAAAATGAACAGTCTGGTTCTTAAAAGCTGTTTTTGATGACTGTTATCAGGCCTGTGTTTGCATTCTGCTAATGAGGGATGAAGATCAAGCAGGCTGGTTAAAGTGCTGTCTTGTCTTTGAAACCATTTGTTCAGCCCTTGCTGCTTATAGATTTTGTCTGCAAAAACGTATTAGGACTTCAGTGGTGTCTGATTTAGAAGCCCAGTGCCAAGCTCTCCAGCTTCTTTTGAAGCCCATTGGTGAAAATCAAGATTCTAGTATTTCAGTGTATTTTGTCAAGAGGCTGTTGTGCAACTGTGGGACACTCTTGCTAATAAAGTTCTCATTAGATCTCTGAATGTGCCGTCCTGCTTCTGGTTGCTCTGAACCTTCTCTGGTCCTGCTCATATACAAATGACTTGTGAGAGTAACAGCTAAGGGAGTGACAGTGGAAATCTTTCCTCAGCTTTGTCAAAGGCTTTTCAAAGTCTGTTCAGAGCAATGAGTATCTGGAAAGTAAGAGTTTGGTACTTTTCTCTATCATAGTTGCTCTTGGAATACTGTCTGCTTAGCCCAAATTGCTTTCCCAAGACTTCTTCCCAGTGATAAAAATGCCCATGTCGATTTTTTTGGACTACTTTTTGTGAATGTACCCTTAAGGAAAAACGAGCCTTTAACAAAAACTATGTGAGATTTTAATTGCTAGAATTTCAGCCTCTATTGCCCGTTAAGGTTGTGATGATGCTGGAAGAGCTTGTGTCCTACTACGGGGCCTTGTTTAAGTCTGAAGGCAGGATGCAAATCCAAAGAGAGGGGAGACAAATAAAAAAAAAAGGGGGCACTGCTCTGCCCCGTGTGTTTTCTACTTAAATTCCCATTTCTGTCAGTCTGGATTTCTTACTAGAGTGCGGCCAGATCAAGGATATATTCCTGATGTAGAGATTTTTTCCTTCCCAGGCAAATAAGGCCATTTGATTCCCAGCACGCCATCAGTCTGTAACATTTCTGAAACCTGAAAAAAACACCAACAGTTTTTACATAGGCTCTCTCTGTGTAGCTATCCATATTTCTGAATAAATAATTCCAGAAGTTAATTGTATATAATGTCATACAGGTTCAGCACTGCTGTTTCTTGATGCACATCTAGACTCATGAAGCAATGGATCCATCCGTCTTCAGCTTTTTAGAAGTTGTTTTTCTTTCCGCTTCTGTAGTTTTAGTGGTCTGATACCACTTAGAGTGTAGAAGCACAAGGCTTTTTTTCTGTAGTATCAATTTGCGTGTCTTCAAATGCATCCTGGTGTTTCCCACCCTTCCTTAATTAGAAATGCTGTCATTGCAGTGTTGCTGCAGTGAAACGGACTACAGATGTTACAATGAACGGTATTAGGCAACATTTAACAGTACTTGTCTGCCAGGGTTGAAAGGTGGGTCCGTACAGCGCTGCGGTATTTATCCCTTCGTAGTACTGAATGAACACTGTGCCTTTACTGATGGTTTTAGTCGTTTAAGTAATGTTTATTTGCTCTTGCACAGTCTTTTTAAAAATTATTAATTTAAAACATTTTTTTCGTCTTTTTTTAGGTTCGTTTTCTGTCTGATCTTGTGAATTGTCATGTAATAGCTGCACCTTCAATGGTGGCTATGTTTGAGAACTTTGTGAGTGTGACACAGGAGGAAGATGTACCCCAAGTAAGCAAAAGATCTGCAGGCTCCTATAGTGCTGTTTTCATAATTTTTCTGTGCTTATGCTTAGAACAGGGCAGTTCTGAGATGATGAACTAAATGGACTGTTGTGCAGTTTCTTTAGCATGTGTAAAAGGAGCCTGTGGCAATTAGAAAATAAGTAAGAAAGTATGGTCCTTTATAGTGAGGAAGCTGAAGTGAATTAATTTTACTTTACTTTGGCAAGTGCGTAGTGCCTGACTTGTTCTATCGATAATCTGCAGAAGGACTGTGGAAGTGATACCATTTTTTAAGTCTGCTTGTCACAGTTCAAGTTAAAAGTGGTATATTTCAAGCAAGAATAATTTTTTTTTACCATGGCTTGCCAACTCAGTCTTTAACGTCCTCCCAAAATAATAGTTTTGCTAATGTTTTAATTTAAATAGAAATTGGATGTGTGTACAAGATCTTTTGGAGCTTACTTGTATACTCAGATTTTAGTATATTTCTTTCCTGTAGGTACGATGTGACTGGTATATGTTTGCGTTTCTGTCATCTTTGCCTTGGGTTGGAAAGGAGTTATATGAGAAAAAGGATGCCGAAATGGATCGTCTCCTGTCTCAGACTGAGAGCTATTTGAAGTAAGTTGTAACTCATTAAAAACACTCTTTTATCGGTATCTATTCAAGTGTGGCTTAATAGCTTTGCTTTTCTTGCCTAAAGAGTCTTAGGTCTGAACCATTCTGTGGGGGAAGAAACCCTGAAAATAGAATAGGTGGAGAGATTTTTGAATTTGAAAAGTTTTATTGCCTTGTCTAGCTCTAGGATGTGTTGAAGGTCTTGCTCTGCTCATGCTAGAGCAGCTGCAGTTACAAGTGTGCTGTGAATATTGATAGGGTATTGCGTTAGTGCTCTGCAGTGGGACTGCTGTCTGTCTAGGTGCTTCAAGTTAACATTCTTGTCAAGATATGATAATAGAGGTATTTTAAGTAATCACAAACCTGGTTTTTATATACTATTGTCCTGGTTTTAGCTGGGACAGAGTTAGCTCTTCTTTTTAGCAGCTAGAAGAGCTCCATGTTTTGGTTTTACTCAGAGGCTCGCTCTGAGAAGAATGTTGATAGCAAGCTGATGTTTGTAGTTGGCACCGAGGTCTCAAGGACTTTTCAGCTGCCGTGTTCTTGCCAGTGTGCAGGAGCACAACAGGATAAGGGGGGAGCATGGCCAGGACGGGGAGTCCACCACTCTCCTTATGATTTGTACTTGAACTTAGGATTGAGGCCAAACTGGCCAATTAGTATTCCCTCTCATGCAGCGTCTTGCCCAGGATAAACGTGAGGGTCAGCCAGAAAGAAGGGCTTCTTGCCCTTCCAGGACTCTCACTTTCAGACTCGGGGTGTTTTCTCTCTCTCTCGCTGTCTATTTCGGGCCTCCTGTTCATCCGGGATTGCGATATCAGGATTTATCTGTTTCGGGATTGCAGCTTTGGGAAGAGACGGGCCTCGGTCAAGGGGTGGTGAGCAATTACACCGTACATCACTCGTTTGTATATATTTATCCTTCTACGTATCTGTACATATATATATTGGTAGTAGCAGTAGTAAATTGTTCTTATCTCAACCCATGGGTCTCTTTTCTTTTTCTTCTTTGATTCTCTCCCTCATCCCTGGGGGTGGGGGAGTGAGCGGCTGTGTAGGGTTTGGTTGCCGGAGCGGCCTAACCCACAACAACTATAGACTTCGTCAGCTGAAGAGATCAAATAGTGGTACACTTGCAATAAGAAAAAAAACTGCTGCCCTAAATTAGTCTTTTAAAGGTCAGGTTTTCTTTCCTGTGTAAACAGACGCCGCCAGAAAATTCATGTACCCATGCTGCAAGTTTGGACTGCTGATAAACCACATCCACAAGAAGAGGTGAGTGGACTTTACATTGCGTTCTTTCAGAAAGTTTGAAAACAACTTTTTACTAAGGTGTTTTTTAATGGTGAAATTAAAAGGCATCTCTAAAAGTATTAATGCTTTGAATTGTCTCCTATTTGTCATTAATTCTAACGAGCTCTACGTGAGGAATTCTCTTTTAAGTCTTGGGCATCAATACAAGGTTGTATGGGGTGAACAGGAGTGTGTTCTATTGTTTGCTGACCGGCCCCTGAGGAAATGTTATGAAGTAAGGAAAGGTTGTAAATTGCAGTATTTGTTTTGGAATTGCAGGTACAGGGCTTGATGTTAAAAGGACCTTTGTGAGAAGCAGAATGAAATTCCTTACTTATCCCTTAACGTCTTCGCTCTGCAAGAAAAAAACTTTTGCAGTGCTTTGCTTTCTCAGCTCTAAGGACGTGCTAAACAAACACGTAGAAACTGTTTGCAGCAGTTACCATGCCATTTTTCACAATTAAGCCACAAATGCTACAGGGAATAGGTGGCGTCTGGCTCGTTTGGTGTGGAATTTGCCTTTTCAGATATTCTTGGGGATTTTTTTCTTTCCCCTAAGTCTGAGGAGAAACTTAGTTGGAAAGTGAGATCTAAATTGATCTTCTGGGAAGTTTTAGGACATGATCCTCTTAGATTTTGTTCTCTGTTCTCGTTAAATCACAGTCTCAACAATTGTCTTGTTAATCGTAATTTGGAGAGATAGGCTGCCTGTGATTGATTTGTCAATGTGAGTATTTTGCCTGCCCAATATCTGAATTTCCTTATTTAGTTCAATAGAGGAGAGATTAGCAGAGTGTGTTTGAGACCATGTGTTACCCAGAGTACTGCAAACATGACTGTTCACGTGCTAGTTGTTAGTAGTTTTGCTCCTGTTTTGTAGTGTGATAACTTCAGTAAATGAAAAGCACTTCCATGTGAAGACACTTCTTACACCAGTTAACTTGAAACTTGCCTTCAGTAAGAGTTCTTGGACTGCTTTTAGCAAGAGAATAGTTAAACAAAGCAAGCCCATTGCCAGTTGCACAGGTGTCTGTGCCATCTCTGGCAGAATGCTAAGACTCACAATTATGTTGAAAACCATAGCAGAGATATTTAATATTTGATAGTACTGTATTTGTCTTGAATATGCAGCAGCTGGTAGATTGCTCTGGGAACAGCATGGTGGTCCTACAGAATGTCTTTCCGGATTCAATGTTGATATTATACCTGCTTTAATATGACCAATGAGCTGTGACTGATGTAATGTTCCCTCAGTAGTTTTGCTGGCAGTTTCAAAGGGTGGACAGTGCTTAAAATTTACTGAGACGGTGTTGTGTGGAATTTGGAGCAACTGTGGAATTTAGAGTTCTTAAATTATTTCTTTGTTTACTGAATCAGCATTTCAGGAAGTTGTTTGGTTTTTACAAATGAAATACAGAATGTAAGAAATACATTTCTGATAGTTCAGAGAGCTGCCAGCTTTGTTACAAGATCCAGCGCATCTGATATTTCTCACCTTTTTCCTTCAGTATTTAGACTGCCTTTGGTCTCAGATTCAGAAGTTGAAAAAAGATCGTTGGCAGGAGCGACACATTCTGAGGCCCTACTTGGCTTTTGATAGCATTCTTTGTGAAGCGCTGCAACACAATCTGCCGCCGTTCACACCTCCACCCCACACTGAAGATTCCGTGTACCCGATGCCAAGGGTCATTTTTAGGATGTTTGACTACACAGATGACCCTGAGGTATGTGGTTCCAGTGGGGATGGTGAGTGGATTTCACGGTTAGGTTCTTGGAGCAATATTGGTCAACATGTGATGTCCCCTCTCCCAGGATAGCGAGTGGTTTGAAGACCAGCAGCAGTTCTTCTTTGGTACTTCTGCAGAAGCAAACTGGGTGACCAAGTTACTGTACAAAACAAAACTGTGAGGAGCAGAATTTAGGGAGTGAGATGTTTTAATGCTTTCCTTTAGAATGACAATGTTGATTGAATTCTCTAATGACTCTAGTAGGACTACGTTCACAGAGTTAGACTTTCTTTTCATAAAGTTGGTGACCTGAGTATTTTTCCAGGACGAGTATTTATTGTAGTGTTTGAAGACTCGTTTTTAAGTGTTTTACTCGGTTTTTTTTAATCTGTTGATGCATATTATCAAACAAAGGCACGCGTAATTGAGGTTGGTGGAAGATGCATCTATCTCAACAGTCTGCCTCCAGCATTTGTCAACAGCAGATACATAGACAAAAGCGTAAATGACTAGGAAAAGAATATATACTGTTTTCCCCAGGGGCTTTTTTGCACCTCCCTTATGACTCTGTATTCTTTCTGCTCATCCTGGCCATTCCTGGCTTTACTTCTTTATCATGTTCCAGCTTAACAGTGAATTTATTTTTTTTTTGTCCCAGGCTGCATAGTGGTAGCCTGCCTGATGGCTCCACAGAGCAAAGGAAGAAGCGGATGCTTCCTGAACTTTTCATGTTCTCTAATTTTGTTCCCATTTTTTTTATTTTTGTAATGAGTCCTAGCATTCATTTTGTTTTAAACATCAATCTGCAGTTTGTGTGGAATGTCACACCAGCTTCTCAGTCCTGAAGGATACAGGGCAGCAGAGATGTCACTGTCTTTATGTAGAAGTTGGACTGTTTATTCCGCCTGTAAATGTTTATAGGGTAGCTTGCTACCTGTAATACCACTGCCTTAGTGGTGATCTTTCATGAGTCTTGATTCTTTCTTACCAGGGCCCTGTCATGCCTGGCAGCCACTCTGTTGAACGATTTGTGATAGAAGAGAACCTTCACTGCATCATCAAATCCCACTGGAAAGAGAGAAAGACTTGGTAGGAAATGTTTAGTACTACGGGGCCCTGACACTTTTTATATGCTGCAGTGGCTTTGGTGCCATCAGGGATGTGCGGAGTCCTGCACCGGTTAGACAAGAGCTTAAGATTGAACATTTCCTAGAGCACTTGACAAAACTTGATTTACTACATTTTACTATATCTGTTGCCTGGAATACTGTGGATCTGTCATATGCAGATAATGGAGAGTCTGTATGATCCAGGGGGACAGTGGCTCCTTGGGAAGAGAATTCCTTGATGAGACAGGATATGCTGCTGCAAAAAATATGCGGACACACCTCATTCTTCACGGGAGCACTGTGGAAAGCGTAGCTGTGTTATGCTTCCTGGAACTTTGAAGCAGCTGATTTGTTGTGGCATAGTGAGCCTTGAGCTGGTTCATCTGTAGCTGGCTGTACACTGGTATTTGTGAATACGCTTCTGCTTCCGACTCCTCCTTGTTGCATTCTTCTCTTTGGGATTACGTGGCAGAGATAATTGAACTCGCTCTGGGGAGTCATTGCAGGGCCAGCAGATTTAATTAGTTTGAATTCAGCCACGCCAGGAAACAGCCAGGGTGCTTTTCTTCATTTCTGCCTGAGCAACATCTGATGTGGGTAATTGGTAACCGAGATGGTTTGCTGCAGGTAATTGGCTGTGTCATGCTTCCAAATGAAAACCACCAAACGTTGTATAGGATGCAAAAAAATGGGCAGAAACTGGTTTTGGTGAGGGCATACGATAAAGTTTTTTGGTTGCAGCTGCTTGATTCAGCAGAAACTAGAAATTTAGGATTGTCGCAGTTACTGGGACAGTCTTTCTTAATTCTCAGAGGAAAGTAAAAGACTAGATTTGCCAGAGAGGTAGAAATAAAATAAGAGAAGTAGCAGTTGTTTGCTTTGTAATAATGATAGGTGATAATAAGCTGATTAAAAGATGAAGCATCTGAAGCCTGAGAGTTTCCTATATAACCCATTAGCTTAATTGTGCTTTCAAGTCATTCTGAACATCTGTTAGTTGACGTTTTTTCCATTTCATATATGCATGTCAGAGTTGCAAATCACTGTGACTATTTATGCAAACCTATTTTGCGTAGCAGCGTACTTGTCTTGGTTTCAGTTGGGATAAAGTTAATTTTCTTCTTAGTAGGTAGAATAACGCTGTGTTTTGGATTTAGTATGGGATTCAGTGTGAGAAGAACGTTGATAGTACGCTGATGTTTTTAGTTATTGCTAAGACATCTGGGACTTTTCACCTTCCCGTGCTTTGCCAGTGTGCAGGCATGCAACAAGCTGGGAGGGAGCATAGCCAGAGCAAGGGACCTGCAGTCACTCGCTTAGGACGTGGGCTTAGGTCCAAAACGGCCAGTGGAATATTCCATATCATGCGACGTCATGCTCAGTATATAGATGAGGATTGACTGGGCAGCTGAGGCTCTCTCTCTCTTCTAGGGTTATGGTTTTGGGACTTCTCTTCAGGATCGCTAGCCGGGAGTGGGACTGGCATTGATCAGCGGGTGGTGTGCAGTTGCACTGGGCATCACTCGTTTGTATATTCTATTATTTTTATTATTATTTTTATCATTATTGCTTTTATTTTATTTTAATTACTGAATTGTTCTTTTCTCAACCCGCAAGTCTCCTTCCCTTTTCCCCTTTGATTCTCTCCTCCGTTCCCCCAAGGCTGGGAGAGGGTAAGCGAGCGGCTGCATGGTGTTTAGTTGCTGGCTGGAGTTAAACCACAATGAGTGTTCAACTGTTGTAACTACATAGAGATAAAAAAACATTATTACAAATAATAGTTTAGGCAATGCTGACGTGTCTGGTGCTATTTCTGGTTTAAGTGTTCTATGGATTGATGAGCAGACTTTGGAAGCATTGTTGATTTGTTTGTTCTACTTTTGTGTAAACTCTTGCCCAGAATTAAGCATTTAATGTAACTTTGTTACTTGATCTTTACATCAAATTTGCTGTGTTATGTTCTGAACTAATTACATCTGTGGTTTTGCAGTGCTGCACAGCTGTTGAGCTATCCAGGGAATAACAAGATCCCCCTGAACTACCACATAGTAGAGGTATGGATTTTATAGATAACCTCTTGCAGCTTCGTTATTTCGTGAGTAACGTGTCCCAGTTAGTTCCATGATAGGTCGATTACAGTGTGATTTGGGAGTCAAGCAGAACCTTGGTGAATTAAACCAGTGTTTTTTGAATGAGCGGGTTATATACAGCTGAGTGTTAGTTTTGTGCTTTTTGTTGCTATTTTAACTTTGTGCATGGAAGGTTTGGTCAAGTATCAAAATTTCTTAGTGCACTAATAATCCAGGTTGTGGCATTTCTCAAACTTTTGAAGTTTTACATGTGATGCTTCTCATTTATCACACAATCTAAGAGATGGCTACATTTGAGTCACTTTGAGTTTTAAAAAAATTAAATGAAAATACAAGGGGAAACAGACACAAATTGGAATACAAGAAACTTCGTTTAAACATAAGGAAAATCTTATACTGTGAAGGTCATTAAACGCTGAAAGAGTTTGCCCAGAGAAGTTTTGGAGTCTCTATCCCTGGAGAAGTTCAAAACCTAATAAGACACATCGCTGAGCAACCTGCTCAAGGTGACCCTGCCTTATGCAGAGGTCTTTTGACTAGATGGTCTCCAGCCAGACGCAGCCGTTCTGTGTGATTTTGTGTTTTCTAAATGGTTTTATTCTACTGGCCCTGACAAGAACTTGCAGTGAAATAGTTGTGTGTTTCCTCTGGGACATCCTCCATGTTAGAGTATTTAAAATAAACTTTAATGTGAGTCAGATCAGCAGCACAGGTTTTCTTTTGCTGCCTCCTTTCAAGGATCTATTTTCAAGATGCAAAGCTGTATAAAACTTCATTAATTTCCATCAAAAGTTGAAAGGGATTAAGAGATTTCAGTAATAATAGCAACTTGTCATATAAAGGCTTTATAAAGAAGTAACTGTAAGTAGGAATTTCAGAGCTAATTATAACAAGAAATAATCTTATGTAGAAGATATATCTTAATAAAAGTGGGATTGGGAATTCCTCTTGGTACCAAAATGCCAAATATTCTGAATGCTATAAAGCGGCATTACTTTTGGTCAGCGTGTTCTTTTTGTACTCTGAATTCAGAATAGAGGACTCTTAAAATTAACAATAATTTTCTACCTTAACATTGAAGTATCATCAGTGGTCTTATCTTCAGTATTTTCAGGTGCTGTATATGGCTGTGTGCGTTCTGCTCAGCTGTACACTAATGCCAGAAAATAGTTACTGCAATTCCTGATGGAATAAGTTGCCTGACGGCCCTAGAAATAATTTGATTCAGAAGCTTGTAGGATGTGAAAATAAGCAAAGGTTTGCATAGATGAAATTACTGGAAAGATCTTCAGTGTTCGGGTCTTCAGTGTCCTGATCTCTCCTGTGGCCTTTTTGTTTTCACACAGTGTGGTGTGCCAGTTTGAAACACGTAATCTGAACATTTGATAATGAACATGTGATGAATATTGCAAATATAATTTTACGCAGTGTCTCAAACAGATAATGACTTGTCATCCAGTTGTTGCTACTTCCTATCTTGAGAAAAAGAGCAGTTTTCTGCCCAACAGGATCCCCCCTACCTTTTTGCCATGTCTTAATGCTATGTCCAAATTATACTGTCACAGAAAAGTTTTCCAGCTTCTTGTAGTCTTTTCATACTTTCACTTCCTTCCTTTGGCCAGAACTTGTTGTTCTGTGTTTTCATGTGCTGTTTGTGAAGTCTATAAATGGATGTTGATTTCTTACATTAGTAAGATGATTTTCTAAAGCTTACTCATTTAAGCTTCAATTTTTCTGTTTATTCAGAAGCTTTAAGTTAAAGAGGAGATTGACCAACCATAACGAGTCAAAGTTTCCTGATTCCTTTGATATAATTTAAATCTAGTTGAGAATGGCATGCAAAATAAACTCATAATGTCCTACAATGATGATCTTTTTGTTGCCCTCAAATATTGACAATGCCTTTAGTAAAGGCCAACTTGGAAATCAAAACACAAATGCTGACTGCAGGATTGGTTTTGGTTTTCTTAGAAGGATCCCCTGCCAAGGAGTACTGAGATCCAAAAATACAACATATTTTTGTTGTATGAAATGCTAGTTGTAATTTTCAGTTGAAAGTTGTGGCTTGATTTATGTAAGCTTTTGTATAGGAGAAAAGACAACACGATGGAAAAGATATAGCTGTAATTTTAATGCAAATACTCTTTAATAGTAAATGCTTAAGCTTCATTTAATATGTTTAATGTTTATATTTATTATTTAACAGGATCAGGTGATTTCCACTTTTCTGAGATCATGTGGTAGCACTGCAGTAGGTCGTATTATAACTATGCCCATTTCTACTGTTAGGTGGTGTGTTTGTTAGCCATAACAGATGTGTAATGAAATGGTAAGGGCAGTTAGACTGGACTGTATTAGTACAGTGTAGGATTACCACTGCCTTTGTAAGTTTCTCTCTTTTTCCTGGAACATGCATTTGACAGAATATGGACCTTTTTGGATAGGTAATTGTTTAAAATTGGCCACTGTTGTGAAGCTGAGGGTTGTGCAGGCCAAGTTGGACTGTGCTCTGATTCCGTGCCTTCCTCTTCTACAGGTAATATTTGCAGAATTGTTTCAACTTCCATCTCCACCACACATTGAAGTCATGTACACAACGCTCCTGATTGAACTGTGCAAACTTCAGCCTGGATCTTTACCGCAAGTTGTATCCTTTCTGTGCTGCTGGAGGGCAGTCTTTGTTTCATCTGTTCTGCAAATGGCAGGAGAGCAATAAATAGTGGCAGTCATAACATTTTCCAGTAGCTGCATGAAACTTTGCCTGTGACACGCACATGAAAGAATAGCACAGCCCACTTAGCACAGGTTTAGATTTGCCAAGTGGGCAAGACTCTTTAGCTTTCTGTACAATGTTCTGGTACTTCCTCAATACGATCTGCTTCTATTCCCAGGTGACCGCCTAGTGAATGGGGGAAAGGCTGTGGATGTTGTCTACCTGGACTTCAGTAAGGCCTTTGACACTGTCTCCCACAGCATTCTCCTCGAGAAGCTGGCAACTCATGGCTTAGACAGCTGTACTCTTCGCTGGGTAAAAAAACTGGCTGGATGGCCGAGACCAGAGAGTTGCGGTGAATGGAGTTAAATCCAGTTGGTGGCCAGTCACAAGTGGTGTTTCCTGGGGCTTGGTTCTGGTGCCAGTCTTGTTTAATATCTCTATCAATGATCTGGATGAGGGGATTGAGTGCTCCCTAAGTAAGTTTGCAGATGACACCAAACTGGGTGGGAGTGTGGGTCTGCTCGAGGGTGGGAAGGCTCTGCAGAGGGATCTGGACAGGCTGGATCGATGGGCCAAGGCCAACTGTATACGGTTCAGCAAGGCTGAGTGCTTGGTTCTGCACTTGGGTCACAACAATGCCATGCAGTGTTACAGACTTGAGAGAGTGGCTTGAAAGCAGGAAAAGGCCCCAGCAGAAAAAGACCTGAGGGTACTGGTTGACAGCTGGCTGAACGTGAGCCAGCACTGTGGTATGTCCAGGTGGCCAAGAAGGCCAACAGCATCCTGGCCAGTGTCAGAAATAGTGTGGCCAGCAGGACTAGGGAAGTGATCGTGCCCCTGTACTCAGCACTGGTGAGGCCACACCTCGAATATTGTGTTCAGTTTTGGGCCCCTCACTACAAGAAGGACATGGAGGTGCTGGACCACGTCCAGAGAAGGGCAACGAAGCTGGTGAAGGATCTGGAGCGCAAGTCTTACAAGGAGTGTCTGAGGGAACTGAGATTGTTTAGCCTGGAGAAAAGAAAAGGAGGCTCAGAGGAGACCTTCTCACTCTCTACAACTACCTGAAAGGAGGTTGTAGCGAGGTTGGTGTTGGTCTCTTCTCCCAGGTGGCTAGCAATAGGATGAGAGGAAAAGACCTGGAGTTGTGCCAGGGGAAGTTTAGATTAAGTATTAGGAAAAATTTCTTTACTGAAAGAGTGGTCAAACATTGGAACAGGTTGCCCAGGGAAGTGGTGGAGTCACCATACCTGGAAGTGTTCAAAAAACGTGTAGATGTAGCACTTCAGGACATGGTTGAGTGGGCATGGTGGTATTGGGTTGGCGGTTGGACTTGATCTTAGAGGTCCCTTCCAACCTTAGTGATTCTATGATTCTGTGATTCCTCTGACCTTCCCAAGAAGTGCTGTCTTGGTGAGGGGATAAAATATAATACTCCTGTTTGTCACTGCAGCCTGTTCAGGTCTGGACAAGGTGTGGCATGATCACAGACACTGTAAAGGCTGAGAAGGAAAGGAGGTGACAGACTTGATCTTTTTTTCCAACAACTGTGTGAGTGCTCCTACTCTTTTTATAATAGGAAGTGTAGCAGATGATTTAAAGGAACTTTCCTGAGTTCCCAGTCAGTGCTCCCACTGGGAGCATTCAAAAGATCAATAATCATCTGTCAGCTCAGACGGAGTGGCCAAATGCTGAGGAAGGAGGCACAACTCCCAGCTAATTGTGACTATTACATTGCCCTTACTTTGCTGCCATTTTAGATCACATTACATCATTGTTTTAGGTCAAGCTGCAGAGTGACAATGGAGGATGTCTATCCACTGGTAATTTCATGCCCAAATTTTCGTTCTACTTCATGATACTACTCACTATTTACAAATCACATAATGTCAATGATTAGAGCCAATTCTATTTCTAGAATTGGGCAGAGATCCATGCAGAAAGTTTTTAATTTTAATAGGGACACCATAAGAAAGATAAAGGTCTTGCTGGGTGAAGTCAGTGTAGATATACTTTCTCAAGCCTTCAGTGATGATCAAAGATTGTAGGTAAGCATCAACAGCAGCCCACGAAGCCAGACTGGTGAGATTACAGAAGTGCTTCATAAGGCAGTTGGTGTCTGTTCGTATCAGTACAGTTTTGCTTGTCACATAATATAAATTCTAGCTTTCTGTGGAAGAAGCCAAAAGTCTCATTGCAGTAATGGAAGAAAACCAGACTGCGATTAGGGGTTAGAACTCAGAACATGCTTCATTTTTTCCACTGTGGATTTACGTTCATTAACCTGATTTTGCAGTAGACCCAGGGAGTTTTTGGTACAAAAAGTTGATGACGTTCTGTTAAACTGAAAAGAGTAGCATCTGACTTACCTCATGCTTTTCTGTAAACCTTAATAAGAAATTTTCAGCTTGCACAAGCCACAGAAATGCTCTACATGCGTTTGGATACAATGAATACAACATGTGTGGACAGGTAAATGTGTTTTGGAGACAATAGGAAATATTTTTCAATATCCAATGTACAGGAAAAATGACGAGGCAATGGAAAGAGTAGTCAGAAATTCTTGTTAGAACTTCTTGGTGCTATTCAAAATGTTTTCTGGGCTCTGACTTCAAGTAATCTAAAGAGAAGGTGAAGGACTGACTGCTTGCCTCTCCTTCCCAGAAACACTCCCCTGGAGGTCACAAGTCTAGCTGTCTGTGCAGGACAGTTAAGACTGGTGACAACTTTTCCATGTTCAAAGCTGTTCATAGTTGCATAGTACTCTGTTATCTCGCACTGTGCCTGCTCCCTAGCGGTCTGGGAGGCGGGTTGGAAGTGGAATTAGTAGTGTATGTGCCACCCAGTGGAGGAGAGTGGTCTTGTGGTGGTTTTGCCCTTCGAGTGACGTCTGCATTGTGTAGGAGAGCTGGTAATTACTCATAAAAAAATGTGGGAGTTGCGTATTACTGTAAACAGTAAGTTTACATTTCAATTGTTAGTTTAATAGGTCGTTTCTTTGTATGAAACAACAGAACATAGCAGGCTATTTGTCCGTAGAAGCTTCTTTCTGACTCTCTGAACTTAGTCTTTTGTGTCTGTCAACATAAATGCCTGTTTGATGCTGTAATAGCTTTAGAGTTTAGGCTTGTCTTTGGAAAGTAGAATACGTTTATACGAAAATCTCAACTGAAAGTTTTCCTGCACTTCCGGCATTTAATGGAGCTCTCTTTTTCTTTTAATACAGATTTATTAACTGGTTTTCTCACCACTTGAGCAACTTTCAGTTCCGTTGGAGCTGGGAAGATTGGTAAGTTTCTCTCCTTTTGATTCAAACCCATTACTGCAAAAATCTTAAAATTTCAAACGTCTCCAGAAAGCCAGTCACAGCATAATGGCCCTGTTAATTGCTTTCCTGCAGCTCTTCAGAGATCTTTCTTAATCTGTTCATCACCATTCAGTGGTAGATTATGTTGATAATCTCTTTAGTCCCTGTGTCCTCCATGGTGAACTCTGTGATAAATCTCAAGCCAGTGTAAGCGTTCCCTAAACAGGGAAGTAGAAACGTGACTTCTTCAATTTGTCCTACACCCTCAATCAGACGCTAGCAAATTTTCCAAAATGAGTTCCCAATTTACTTTTAATGGCTTGCCCTGGCTCTTTGTATCCTGTATTTGTTCTGTAATGTTTCTCTCTGTCCTACCCTCAACATTTCATTATAACCTTAATCCTTGAGACCTTGTGATCTGTTTCCCTCCTGCCAAATCCTAGTGCTGAAGTTCTGCAGAGCTGGCCCCGCCATACATTCTTACTACGCCAAATGTTGAACTTGTATCCCTAGCAGGAGCTCCCTGAACTCCATCAATGTCCAACCACAGGTTCCTCTGAGCTTTCCATTCTAGGCACTCATGTAGCAAGAGATCACCTCAGAGTTAAGTCCTCCCTACTGTAACTTCCACAGCCTGCTACCTTACATGCTTTTCATGGCTGATCTGCCCAAGTGTCCTTGTGGAGAGGGGTGCAGCCCTTCTTGTGATATGTTTTTGTGTCTTTACTTAAGTTTCTTGTGTTGTCCTTATGTGGAGTTAAGTGCTTGCTGGCTATCCTAGTATACATTGTGTTGACTGATCAGACAGCAGTTTTCAAAGAGCTGATTTTTCTTTGCTTGGATGTTTGTTGACAGCAGTACCACTGTGGGTTTCTCTAATAAGCTGCTATTTTTCACAAATCTTGCAAGTGACTGTATTTGAGACTTTTCTTTATCTGAAATGTGTTTGAAATCAGTCAAAAGTTCAAAAAATCTTGAGGGAGGAACAGACTATGAAATCACACAAGGTTCGTTTCCTAAGGAAAGGGAAAGCCAGCTAACCGTAAGCACAAATTATTTTTAATCTGGTGGGGGAAGGGAAGCTACTTGAAAATATATCACAATCACACAGAGATGATATTCCAAGAATGCTAATGGCCAAGAAGGAAATGGTGATAAACTTACCTCATTGTCTTAAAATTGCTTACACTGTAAAACTGTCAAGCATTCCAGTTGTCCTTAGACCATGATTGTTCTGTACTTATTAGAGCAAGCCAAAAAGAGATTAAAGCACAAATTCTTTTGCTAAAAGCTATCGCTTTCTATCCTTCGATAGGTCAGATTGTCTTACTCAGGACCTTGAAAAGCCCAAACCCAAATTTGTGAGAGAGGTTTTGGAAAAGTGTATGCGGTAAGTAATACCTTTTGATAGTTGCATTCAAGGCAAAGTTTGATCTTTGCTCCTGGGTACTGTCATGTCTTAGGCATGTCTATTCTTACAATTCAGTTTCAGTTCAGTCTGTTGTTTGTATGATTTTAATCTGATTTACTTGCTGTAGGACACTTGGGATACTAGAGAGAGGGAGAAACAGGTGGAGCAGATAGTAGTGAGCTGTATATCCTAGGCATGCGCTCCTGTAGTTACAAAAAAACAAGCTTCACATAGGCACAGAAAGAAACAGAGTTTAGGCAGTATTCCTGGAGAGTATTCAGCATTCACAGAAATAGAGGGAACTGATCATTAGAATCTTATCTTGATTCTTCTAGGTGCCTCTGATGTTCATTGACCTTCAAACAAACAAACAAAAACCCCTCCAAACAAACAAAAAACCCAAACCCAACAATAAAAGTACACAATCAGAGATGGACTTAAAATTGTTGAGATAGAGGGATATAGGAGAGAGAAAGAGCAAAGTGTTGAGAAAGCTTATGTTATTCAGCATCCTACATGAGAACATTCGTCCGGTTTTGGGTGAATTCAGTACAGGAAGTGTGAAAGTATTGTGCTGCAAAATTAATGCAATTTTTCTGTGGCACTCTTCTATTTCACTGAAAACTCTGGTAGCAAAATTAAGCCGTTGTGGGAGTGAAATAAGCTGGAAAGTGAAATGAAGACATCAAGTTTAGTTTTTTTTTCTGCTTTGAACACCAGCATCTTAACTAGTTTTCTGCAGCACGTCTTAGGCTTTTGCATAAAACATTCTACGAGGCAGAGTCTGAATCTTTGCACAAGCTAAATTATTTGTGTGAGGATGAAACTCTTGTCATCAAGGAGTTCGAATAGAAAGCATCCACTAGTAAGTTTGGTTTACTTAGCTCTTAACTACCCAGCAGAAACTACTACCATTCTGCTGTATAAACATCATGATTTTTGTTCTATGGAAGTTAAATACAGGAAAACCATTGTAAAGCAGTCACTTCAGAATTAGCCCTGTTATTATTCCCGTTTTAATTCTACTGCTGTGAAACTTGTTATTTCCAGACTCTCCTACCATCAGCGAATAATAGACATTGTTCCTGCAAGTTTTTCCGTCCTCAGTCCTGCTAATCCAGTGTGCGTTTACAAATATGGAGATGAAAGTAATAGTAAGTATTAAAGTTACTGAGGGGTCAAGTTGAAGACAGTGTTTCAGAGCAAGAGAACACGCCAGATTGACTGTAATATTGATTATCTTCATAAAGAAGAATAATGCTGAAATAAATATGCATGATTTTCATATGGGTAAATATGCTTCATGTGAGCAATTAATATATGTTAAGACTGGATATCCGTAATATAATCCTCTTTGTTACTTTATGAGGAAAAGAAAATCCAGATACACGAAGTTACTCGTGCTGAGGTGGTTGTGGTGTTGTGCGGCATTGTTTGCCGGAAGCCTAAAATTGCAAAATTCTTCTATTTCTCCTGTTTGGGCACAATACTATGCAAAAGTCAGCATATGAAGTGATAATGTGGGTTTATTTTGTGAACTTTATGAAACAGTAGAAGATTTTACCGGTAAACTTGGTTTAATGAAGCATACAGAGGCAGCAGATGATGTGAAGGCTGTGGTAGAGAGATATCTTATTATTCCTTTTATTACTCAGTAAAAAGACGATCCTAAGCGTGAAAGTGTCATCATCAAGGATACAGTAAGAAAAACCAAGGAGATATTGTATTTTCAGGAAACTGGCGGAAGCTGAAGCAGAGCTTTAAACAGGAGAGTGGTTACCTGACCTCAGCTCTAAAGGTTCTACTGAAAGTTTTGAATTTAATGTGAAGACCAGGAAATGTGTTGAGCAGTTTTATGTAATAGTGATGTGGACAATAGTATTGGAAATGGCTAGTTTTAGGTGTAGCTGGGAAGCCTATTGTTTCTCTGAGAGGCAAACTGATGTTAAAAATACTCACTTGCCTTCTACGTATTTTTGACCTCTTTGCTTTTGTTTAGGGTCTCTCCCTGGATATACTGTGGCACTCTGTTTAACAATTGCAATTAAAAATAAGGCCAGTAATGATGAAATCTTCAGCATTTTAAAAGATGTGCCTAATCCGAACCAGGATGATGATGATGGTAAGATATATGTTGTTTGGCTTTGGTAGGCTGCAATTTCTTTTGTGTAGGCTGATTTTGCCATCCTTTGGAGCTATGAGTGCGGTGGTTAACAGAACTCTACACTTTTCCTTCTAATAGTTGGTTTCAGTTTATCAGTAAACGGAAATAACACACCATTGTTAGTTTTTTTTAGAAATCTTACATGCAGAGGCAGGCCTTTTTTTTTCTTAACAGAGGTTACCTGGTGCTTGAGGTGTGTTTTCTTGTGATGATTGACAGAGGTAGCATGTAAGAATTTAACGTTTCCTTTGCCTTCAGCAACGGAATGCAGTTCATGCTGTTTATCCTCACCCCGAGATTCAGTGCTTGTTCCCTGTCTGAGAGCTGCCCTCCCCTTGGTGAAGTCCCACAATGGATAAGATACCCAGCATGCTGTCTGTTGTCTTCTATAGGTACAAACTCGCAATGAGACTCCACTCACGTCATTTTTAGCTTTGCAGCCACAGACAGCACTGATTCCTAAAGCCTTTGTGTTCTAGAGAGTGAGACGGAGTGCGAGACAGAGAATTAAGAAGTGATCTTTGCAACGGGGATGGCTTCAATATTTCTGTAATATTTGCAAGTGTGCTGTTACGCAAGCAGAGAGCAGCAACGATCCGTTTTTTTTTTTGCCCTGGAATGCACTGTCATGTTTCCTGATTTGCTTTGGGCATCAGCTGCTGCTAGGTGTTCTCCCTTATGCCTGCCTTCAGCCGCAGGTGGCTGCAGCGACAGGAGAGGACTTGGCACTATTCACCCCTAGTACCCATATTTGCTATGCACGCCTGCTGGATCCTTCTCTTCTGTCATAAATAGCCAACTGCTATACCCGGATCATCCTTGCCTTCTCAGCTCCTCATCCACTCTCCCCTCTTTATGGTCTGGCAGGCCTTCACTTTGATGCATAACAGTGCAGTTTCCTTTGCTGTCTTTCTCTGCTGCTGTCATCTACCAGTGCTGTTAAATGCTGGTAGGGTGGCTGTGTCTCTGATAGCTTCTTCACTGACCTGGAATTCTTTCTGCCCATTTTTTCGGTGGCAAAATGGGAGCCTGAAGATCTGCACATTTTGGAAAGTCTTTACTGTTGATTAAACTTTTTTTTTGTGAAATGACTTAAAACCGTGAGTTGTCTCTACAGTTTTATGAGTAGCTTACATGCTCTACTTGAAGTACTTATACTTTCAACTTTAAATAACTTGCAGATGAAGGATTTTCCTTCAACCCTCTGAAAATAGAAGTCTTTGTTCAGACTCTGCTCCATCTAGCTGCAAAGTCTTTCAGCCACTCCTTCAGTGCCCTGGCAAAGTAAGTGTAATATGTGCATTATTTTGGGGTTTACAGAACTGTTTAATTCTGACAGTGAAATGCTTGATAAAAGAACTGGACTGCAAGTTTCAGCAATGTTTTAGATGCTCCAAAATGCAAGATGATTAGGAGAGCTAATGAAATGCGAAGGAATAGTAGTTTAAATGCTAGTTTATATATGTGAATGGAATTAACAGAAATTTGTAGATTACAGCCATGTGATGTGAATCAAACAAATGAGACGCGTTTGGAGCATTACTTCATTTTAGAACTACTCATTTGCTAATTATGGTGAGGAGCAAGGGTTTCTCTTGACTGAGAATTTCAGAATGCCTGAGTAGCTTCCACTGCAATACCTTGTACTATGAATATGACTCTAGAACAGTTATATCTGTATAAAAAAAATAAGAAAGAGGCAGGGTGATACAAATACTTAGAACCATGGTGTTTTCACTGCTGCACACCAGCAGTGGCAGCCATGAGATCAAAAAGAGCTTCTCAACACTTTATAGTTATATTACAATAAGCTGGGTTGTGAATGCTGTGTAGCAGTCAGCATAACTCTACTAAAATAGAGGCTCTTGGCAGCATTTCTTTAAAAAAAAAAGGCATATTGGATAAGTGTCTGAAGTCATGGAAACATATCAAGAAGAAGGTCTAAGGCTTAAAAGGCAGCAGCAAATTTTGCTCCAGCTGTGTATGGATAAGCACATGAAGCATGACAGTGCCTCCTGCTTTTAAAAGTAGGAAAAACGTAACCTAGCTTCAGGGAGTAGGTTCACCACTAAGATTTCAGTTGCTTTTAGGAGCTGTCATGTCTTTGTAGCCTGTTAGCTCAGGATGGTTACGTTTCCCAGGGTGTAGTTGTTCCACAAAATTTTCTTTTGGCCAATCTAAACCACTTGCTTTGTATCTGCTGTTGTTTTGGCCTGATCCCAACCCCTCATCTGACTACTTACATCTATTACAAGGTTTCATGAAGTCTTCAAAACGCTTGCTGAAAGCGATGAGGGGAAACTCCATGTTCTGAGAGTTGTATACGAGGTTTGGAAGAATCATCCACAGGTAAGAGGTAGCAATGTCTTGAATCTTTGAGTTTCAACTCAAAGAGGTCATATTTAATAAAAAAAAAGATAATTATATCCTTTAAAAATAACTTGTCTATTGTCATCTTATTGAAAGAAAGTTCATACTGTATTTACTGTTGTTATTAGTGCCTAAATGAAGGCTGACATAAAATATGTACCATCATCAGTGAGGTCACTTCTTCCTCAGAGGTCATTGTGGGCGGGCAAAGGCTGTCGTTCTGACTCAGATTCGTACTATGCTGTTTGTCGTACAAGAGAGTAACGTTTGCTAAAATCATGTCTCTGATCAAAATTGGTAAACAGTGTAGATGTGTAAACTGAAATAAAATGTAGATCTCGTATCAGAAGCGGCCACATTCTTAGAAATGTGGAAACCTGGGGATTTTTAGGGCTTTTTTTTTTTTCAGTTCCTAGTGAAAGCCATACAGTTGTTACACAAAGCTCGTGTTGGAGTCACTGTTGTGCATGGGCAGAATAAGCAGAGCTGCAGTCAGTGGCTGTTTGGAACATATCAGTTTGACAGTGCCATGATTATGTTTGCTCTTGAGCCAGAGGAAATAACACCCTAAAAGACCTATGAAAAATGCCTCAGTTGTTTAAGCTGTTCGGTTTCTTCACAGCAGTTGTTTTCTCCCTCAGCTGTCATTCTTCTATAAATAGAAATCAATAAGGAACTCAAGCTGAATTTGCCTGCATTAATTGTTTTGTGTATTCCTTACTGGTGTGTTTGTGTTGCACTTTGTACTTTGAAGTGGACTGTACCTCAGAGCTGCACAGGCCAGACTTTCAGAAGCGATGCCACTGAGAACAAAGGGCAATCCTTGCATCTGCTGCTGGACCTGTGATCCATTCCCTAGGGGAAAAACTGAGCACCTAGAAGATACCTGTGCAAGATGTCACCCCTCCTCTAAGTACAGTGAAAATATCAAAGAAGCAGGATTTTTTTAATATGTTAAGCTTCCTACCCAAATTACTGACCTTGAAAATGTGACTATTACAGCCTGACCTACTTTTTAGTGTCATTTAACTAGATCAGGAGAAATTACGTTACTGCAATCTGATATCCATATCCTCTTCCGCTTTGTTCCTTCATATTGCAGCATAACCAAGCTGAGATGGAGCTTTCAAATCCAGACTAAACAGTCATGTTAGATTTTTTATTAATAAATCAAGATTGTTTTAAAAAAATATCAATGCAAAAGTTGGGAAGGTCTGCTGTTCTACTTGATCATGGAACTTACATTTCCCTCTCTTGCATTTATTGCAGTTCAGTCTTTTGCTTCTGGTCAAGCACTTTATTTTCTGAGTTCATGGCCTCCCTGGCACACAGAAGAAATGGTGCCTGGACAGCAGGATGCTTGTCCATAGTCTGTTTTCATGCCACTCACCCTACTCACATGTCTATAGGAATGTCCTTTGATTTGGTTTGGACTATCAGCAATATTGACAAGGCATATAGTGCTAATGAGTGATCTGTGCTGCAGATAGTGATTTAGCAATAGGAGTCAGTAGTTCCTAGCCTATAAGTAAGGTTGCGGTGCTGACATCATAAAGAGAAACTTAAATATTGAGATGAAATATTTTCCCCAAAGCCTAGGTCTGTGTTTCTTGGAAGATCGGGCTAAGTAACAAGAAACTCTTCCTGGCAATACAGAAAGACAAATAGACCATAGGATGCTATCCTGGGACTTGAAAGTTGAGTGCTGAGTCTTCTGTATGATTCATTCAGTTATTTTAATTTTCCTTCCTTAAAAGGAGCTTTGTTACACTTCCTTATTTGACAATGGGTGGTTGGAAGGATAAATACAGTGCAGGCTGTGGTTCTTAGATACTGTGGCATTCAAGCACATGAGTAACTAAGATAAGCCTTTTTTCTGAACAGCTTGCAACTGCTTTAGTCAGTAACTCCTCTCTGCAGTTGCCTGCTGGATTGCTTGCAACTCCCCCCAGAATGATAGCAGTGTCTGTAGCAGTTAGCACTTCCATTGACTATGCAGCACTGGCTCTGTCCTAAAATGTATAGGTCATGTGGAGAAGAACTTGGTCACATTTGAAGACTGTTCTGTTCAAGGAGAATAGGCTAACAGTAGCTCCTTCCTTATGGTGATCTGACAGGTATATTTATATATGCTCTGGTTTGAGTACTTTGATGTCAAATATTAGGACTAGTGTCTCTAATGCCTCACTTCCAACTATGATGGTTGTATTTTTGCTTTTGTATAGAAGTATGTTTATTAATGAAGAGAGATCCATCACAAGAAGTAGAAAAGGTTGTTAAACAAAATCAGAATGCTTTATGTGATTCATATAGATCCCCTAATTTGAGCAGTTTTAGGCTAGACTACACAGCTTCACTAAGTATTTGAAATTGCCCAGCAATATCACTAACGAAAAAGTTGCATCAAGCTATCTTTGGTTTTATCTGAGGCTGGAACACTTTACACAGATTGTGTGTGCAACCCTTATTTTGAATGACTGTCATGTCTTTCACAAAATACAGATGATTGCCGTGCTTGTGGACAAGATGATTCGGACACAAATTGTTGACTGTGCTGCAGTCGCAAACTGGATCTTCTCTTCAGAGCTTGCACATGATTTTACTAGGTAAGAAGAATTTGTCTCAGATTGTTACTTGTCTCTGAATTCCTATTTTAAGCGGCCAGTATATAGTTTAATCTATGAAAACTGAGTAGTAGAAGAAAAAGGTACCATTAAGCTTTTGCTCCTTCTACAAACTACATACATACTTCAGCATTTTTGTGTCTGTGTTGGGGTATGAATCGTTACATGACAGTGCAAGAAGGTTGCTAGCATGTTGTTTTGCAAATAGTCTCTAAGCCTGCTAAACCAGAACAGCACTGGAACTATTTCTAGACAAAATCTGTTGCTGTGTGTTACTTACCTGCTAGCTTAGTGTCGTCCTGGCCTTTGGTTGAGTTATGTAACTTGTACCGCCATTGATACGTTGCTTGTTGAGAAGGTGAGAAATGTTTGGTCTGAGAAGTCAATTTGATGACTGTAGTCTTGCGGTATGCGTATGAAATATAACACTGGTTTGGAAGTGTACTGCAAAAAACAGGAAATAAATTCTTGTTAAGCTTTCTTACATTAAAGATCTACTTTCCTGTGTGCCAAGTGTTTGCTCGCTCTAGTAGATATCTTAGGTGATACCAAGTTTTTTAAATTCCCCCAGATACATTTTTCTGTAAGAAACTACGTTTAGTTTTCTATTTTGGAGTAGTGTGTAATGTAGTGTTTTGAGTTTTGTGTCTTTCCTAGGTTTTATATCTGGGAGATCTTACATTCCACCATTCGTAAGATGAATAAGCATGTTCTGAAGATTCAGAAAGAGCTGGAGGAAACTAAGGCAAGATTGGCCAGGCAGCACAAAAGAGTGAGTAATTTTTAATTATTTTAAGCTAAGTCATGCAAACCTGAACGCTGTCAGATTGATGCACAGTTGGTTTTGGGAAGGACTGAATAAATATGTTTCTCAGGAAGCATGTCTGTGGACATGTGGTCATATGTAGCACTGAGACATGAAAAACTGGATGCATGTTCTGGGTCCACTTTTCTAATGGTAACTATAACCTAAGAATTCAGTAAAATATTTCAGAGGATTCCTATGTATTTGCTCTGTTCAAGCTTTCTTTCAAGTTTCTCTTCCAGTATGAGCACGTCTTCCACTTGCCTTCTAATCTAGGTTCCAATTACCTTATTAGATAACAATAAGAACAGTTACAAATTATTTACGGTAAGCTCTGTTAAATTACTCTTGTGGCTTCCATGCAGAAGTGCACGGAAACAGCTATTTGCCGTTGAAAAGTTGGCTGTTACTGTTCTTCTGATGGATGCTGCTGGATTCTGACACTGGCATCTGTCACTTCCTTCTCCCAGCTTATTTTTCTGAATACCTTTGCATGATCTGGGTTACTATATACAGCAAACGGATGAGAAAGCAACTGCTGTTGTATTCTGTTGTCTTAAGCGGAACAGTAAAACGTGGATGTCTTCTGTGGCAGCTGCAAAAGATGGGGCTCAAGGAAGCTTGGCCAAACGCAATACTTAGTTGTGATAGAATGAAGTCAGTTTATAGACATGTTGAGAGTTGCAAAGAGCAAGAGAGAATTTCCATGTTTGTATGTAATCTGAGAGTATGATTACCTGCATAAATCCCTTAGCTCCAAAACTTTGGATGAAGTTAATGTCAGAATTTGACACATGGCACAGAGGCTGCTGAAGTTTTTGAAGAAACCTGCACAAGTCAGTCACTTTTCCAGAAGTTTCTGTTGAGAGATCACTACTACCTCATGGTTTGCCCATGTCAGGTCATCCCAGCCCCTTCATCTTGTTTCCTTCACTCTCAGCAACAGCCATCCTAGTTGCTTGCATCCTCGACCTGCACTGATCAGCAGTTAATAAATGCCCGTGATATTGAAGGCCTAGATGCAGTCATTGATCTTACTGTGAGGCAAAGATCTTCTCTGGCATCTCTAAGCAAATATACCAGTGTTTTCATTTCTATACTTGTCTCTTGCTGCAGCTCTTTATTACTAAGTACTTTAGATGAGTATTGTGCCAGGAAGAAACATTTGTGTGCAACAGTGCGTAGTTCTGCAGGCTGTTGCTCTGCTGCATGACCATTCCTTTTAGAGGAAGTGGGCTGTCAAGTTTTGATGTCCCCAGCATGAAGTGGATTGCCTTACTACAGAATGAGTCCAAGGCTTACATCCTTTCTCTTGGGTCCTACTGGTCCTTTAGTGTTTTGAGTTCAGGAAACCTCTGTAGATGAGGAAAAAGCAAGTTCCTGTATAGAGGATAAAATTAAATTCTCACTTGCTCTGGTGGGTCATTTTTATTTTTTATGCTGATTTAGAGCTGTAACTATGTTCTGATGTTGAGTTTCATTTGCTGTGCAGTAGGTCAGTTAACATGTGGCCCCGTATTTGTCACAAGTTGCACATGCTCCTTTTACAAATCTTTTTAAGTTTTCAGCTGCTAGTTTATGGGTATTTTCACACAGAAACAATCCTATGAGACTGAAGGAATATCTGTATTTGAATGTGCCTGTATTTATTTGTATTTTGTATCTGTATTTGAATGAACCCATCGGATTCTGCCTTTCCTCCTGTATCCCTTCTAGTCTTGTGTAAGACTTCATTACCTGAGCTCCCAAGTCTGGTACTTAACGGGTAATTTCTGGGTTTTGTTGTTGTTGTTTTATTTTCGAGGCAATGAGAACGTGCGATGTTCCTAGTTAGTAGTTCGGTTTCCATGTTGACCCTTTCTTGTCCGAGAGCATCCCTTTTGATCATGAATATAGGGAGTCCCATTTTAACACCATGGGCTGCAGTCTCTAGTCTTCCTTTTGTTCTAATCAGCTGGATTCATCTGAGCTCCTGCACAAAAGTGTTTTATTTCTTGGAGGCCTGAGATTTCGGAACTGTTCATTGCATGAATTACCTGCCTTGTTGCAGCAGACACAGTTTTAAAAATCTATGCTAGATTTTTTTTTAAAAAGCTGTTCATATTACCTTTTATTGTGTTTCCATTAAATAAAGGACTAGTAAATCTTTAAGCTTGGCTCTGGTTTTTCTGAAACCTTGGTTTTATTTCTTTTTTCAAGGCTTTCCCATACTGGCATTTTTCCTTACAAATTTCCTTCCTTAATTATATTCAAAGTAAATATTCTTCATAACACAGTACTTACCAAGCTACAGAACATCTTGAGTTGCTGCTCTTCGGTTGCTCTGCAGACCTTTACACATGGGGAACTGGAGGGCATTAATAGGTAGCCAGGTTGCTAGTTAGTCTTGTGTTGTCACTTACAGCGAGACAGTGATGATGATGATGATGATGATGACCGCAGCAGTGATCGGGAAGATGGACCGCTAGAAGAGCAGATAGAGCGCTTGCAGGAGAAAGTGGAGTCAGCCCAGAGTGAGCAAAAGAATCTCTTCCTTGTTATATTCCAGGTAATGATGGGCAAAGTCTCTTCTCACTTTTAGGTTTTGAAGTTACTGGATTCATAATCTTTCAGTGTCACTTATACCTCAGGCATCTTCTTGGAATAAGAATATGGGAAGGGGTTGGTGGGTTTACTGTGGGTTAGAGTCAATCTATATCGTCCCCCTGCAAAGACTGCTTCTGAGCAGGATCTGTTCGGTTTCCAATGCTCAGGAGCAGTAGTTCTGCTAGCATACAGTTTAATGAACAACTAGAAGGTAACTAGATTTTATTTGTTTACTAAATCTAGTGTTTGTCAAGCAAAATAATTATTCTCACATTGATGTTAAAAGCTTGTCCTCCACATCCCCTTAGTGGAGGTTAGGATCTTGCTTTCATTTGATGAGACTGAGTAGATTTTTATTTTTTTTTTACCTTTCCTGCAGCGTTTCATTATGTTGCTAACTGAGCACTTAGTGCGCTGTGAAACCAGTGGAATTGATGTATTTACACCTTGGTACAAGAGCTGCATAGAGAGGTTGCAGCAGATCTTCCTGCAGGTAAGTTTCATTTCTCAGTTTTGGAAGGCTGTGGGCAAGGGACATGCTGGTTAGGCAGGTTTTGTGGCTGGAGAACTGAGCACTCCATGAGAGTGGCAGTAGGTGGCAGCAGCACGTCTTCTTTGAAGGCTGGTGCGGGGCCTGGTGGTAACTCTGGTTCTGGCCACATCTCTGCCACAGGCTGGTGGAGTGTCTGGTGCGTGGTTAATGTCTACACTGTAAGCATACTGCAAAAAGATACCAAGATGTGATTATGAATTTCATAAGCTCCTCTTAACTGTGTTTATAGTAAGGGCAAAGTTGTGAGCAAAGAAGAATACTGAAATAGATGTCCTTTAAATTGGCTGCTTAAAATATTGCAGAATTCCTTTTAATAAGATGTGTAAGTATCTAGTAAAAAATCATTCTCAAATTCTTGGCTCTGTATTAAATCAGGTAACAAGCACAGGTAGCTGGATGAAAGTGATAGTAATAGAAAATTATGCCTGTGAGAGCAGAACATATGTTGAAGAATGGGAGTGGTGGTATAACTCTCACCTGGCTCAACCCTTCCATGGTGCTAGAGGTGGTGGCAGAGGAAAGGAAATATCATGATTCTCCTAGGATACCTCTGGAGTTGCGTGGTGTCCTACACACGGCTCAGGGTCCGGGAGGGAAGAACTACAGGGAGCACAGTGTTCCTCGAGACAGGATTTCAGCACATGCTTTCTTCTTGCAATCAGTGGTTGTTCTGCATTTTGCTTTTCCTGTCAGTGGCTACTGCGTTGTGTTGTGGAAGTGGGATGTGATTAACAGTTTTGGTGAAAACGTTTGACCTGTGATTCTTACATGTCTTGACTTCTCTGCCTGTTCTTTTATAAAGATAAAGGCAAACAATAATGGTTTGTGTTTTGTTTTTTTTATCTGCCAGCATCACCAGATAATCCAGCAGTACATGGTGACCCTAGAGAACCTCCTGTTTACAGCTGAACTGGACCACCACATACTGGCTGTGTTTCAGCAGTTCTGTGCTCTGCAGGCCTGAGGATTATTCATGGGCGAAGTCTTGTCTGCAGGACTTCATAATTTTTTTCTTTTTTAATAAGAAAACTTGACATGGGGATGGAAGAAATTTTTGACTAAAACTGGCTTTCATGTACTCCTATATAAAACAGTACAGTACTCTAACCAACAGCAAACTGTGTAAGCATCATAAGCCTTACAAGTTATGACTGATAGGGGATAGACACAAAGTAAAAAAAGTATGAATTCTTTTTATTGTGTTTTAACTTGGTTTTGACTCTTGCCTTTATGGTAGTGTTTTTGTTTCTCCCCTCTCCCCTGTTGTTTATATAAAAATAAAAATAAAAAAAAAAAAAAAAAAAAAACAAACAACCAAAAAAACCCCACCAAACAATAGAATTTCTTAGCTCTGCCTAGCCCTTAAATCAAAGGAATTGCAGAAATGAGAAACAGTTCATAGTGTTTTGTGAGTGTGAAAGGGGATGCACCTTCTCAGTGAGCAGTGTGGTAAGCTCTCTAGTATGGCATAGAAGTGTCTTAACTTTGGGCATGTGAAGCACTTGAGTTAAGCTTTCAAAGTAGTGTAGAGCACACGGACTTGTTTATTACCAAGCCAGCTAGGTTTTCACAGTTTGAAAGAACATGGCTGTAATACAATTGAAATAAGTTTTTAAATGTATTGTCTAGTGTCTTATTACAGTAGCTATAAACAATCAGCAGAGGAACTTCATGGACAGCTTCTGAAAAATGCAATCCTTTTTGCAGTATGGTTGAAGAATCATGAACTGCTCCTGGCAGCAGTCTTCACTGCTAAATAGAGACAGTCAGCAAGAGTTGGTGGAACAAACTTTCAGCTTCTGTTCTGCAAGCCTTACCTAGGCGTGTTGGGAACTCCAACCCCAGATGCCAGGGGAGAGGGCAGGGCAGTCTTCAGCTTGTTGCTTTATTTCAGTAACTAGTTGGGCTACCAGGCTTGTGCTGGGCTGGACCTGCAGGCCTGCAGTGATGCCAGAAATCTTTCTGGTAGTGGCTGTGGATGAACCAAGTGCCCTCGCCTCATCTGGCTTAGTGATGACTGCTTTGTGGTGGCTGCATCTGCTACCCTTGCCTTGCTTTAAAATGTGAGAACAGCATGTGGCTCCTATGTCTTCAGAAAGCATTTTAATGCTAAATTAAGTGATATCTCACAGGAGACTTAGACTGGGAAAACACAACCTGAAAAAAGAGTAGCCTTAGTTTTGAGTTATGCAAGTAACAATGCGTACGTAAACGCCAAACCAGAGTGTTCTGTTAATAAGCAGTGATGAACGGCAAAGACACTGCCTTGGGTGCTCAGGTCCATCAGTATATTTCCAAGCTGTTTATGGTCTCTTCGTTTTGCAGATGAATGTTCAAAGAATTTCTAGTTTGAGCTTAGAAAGTGATGAGCTTTGAGTCATGTTGTTCTGTACAATTTTTTTTTTTCCAAGTGTTAGACCTAGTAATGCATTTCATCTGTATGGTGACCAGTTGACCTCCTGATCAAGTGAGGAGGGTGAAAAATGGAACTTTCTACTTTTGAGTGTTGACCTAAGTTTGTGTGGCCTGTAGCAATCTGATATATCCTCATAGACTTAGATCTGTTACTTCTGCTTTCTCTGCTTACCCTTTCTAATTTGACTGATCCCTCCATTCTTTCAGGGTATACTGTTGTTGTAAATTTGCTTTATGCAAGGGTTTTGTCAGTCATGCACAGACTTCTGCTTCAAATCTTTCTCTGTTAATGTTCTTGAGTAATCAAATAGTTGTTTTGTGTTCATTTTTTTTAAAAGAAACATTTAATAATACTATAGAGGTTTTAATTTGAGTTTAATAGTTTTTTCACTGGCTCAGATCAGTATCAGACTTCTGATTTTAACTAACGGTGGGGGTCTGACTATAAATGTGACTTCTGTAAAACTGATAACGCAGTTAAAACTTGCAAACCTGTAACTTCCTCTGAGCCTTGACAAGTACGGGTGCTGGGGATCCAGCTGCAAATGCCTGAGCGTAATCCTGTGATTTAAAACCAAATATCATTGTCTTTCCAATTCGATTTGACTTCCATGGTGAGCATGGGCTTCAATTACATTTCTTGAGTCTGTTGGGCACCTTCCCCTCTTTGTAGGTCCAGTGGCATACACCTGGCTTGCCTGGGAAACTGGTTGGATCTGTAGCTTGCATAGTGATTCCGGCAGCTATCTGGAGAAATGTGGAACTGCTGAAGCATGAGGTGGTGGGTAGTGAAAAGATTCTGTAGAAATGTGCTGTGGTTGGAAAAAAAATGCACAATTAAAGACAAAAATAAATGAAGGTGAAACAGGTTTGCTGTTGGGAGTGTTTGTCTTACCTGTTTTGGGGGCTGCCTGAGCCAAACATGGTTCGGCAGGGTTACAGTGTTGTTAAATGCCCTCTGGCGTGGAGCAGTCAGGACCTGCCTCCTGCCCTCCAGCCAACTCCATCTACCACTCTCCTAGGGCTTGCGAGGCTGAGTCCTCTGTGCTTGGGTGGAAAGCAGGTCGCTGAGGGCTGCAGACAGGGGAGAGTGTCAAAGAAGTGAAGGCCTGTTAGTGGAACCATCATCTGCCCTCCCAGGCACCTTCTCTTCTGCTGTAATACTTCTGTTCTGCGCAGCCATGGTGGCCCAGGCTCCCCTAAGAAGTCTCCAGAGACTTCACCAAGATCTGCCCTATTTACAGTGGTGAACAAATGCAGAGCTGCTGCCTGGAGCATGTTCTTTCACTTAAGCCATTTCCACGAGCATTCCACAACAGCAGTAAGAACCAAAGACTGAAATTTGAGAAATTCTAACTAACTTGAATGTAAATCAAACATCATTTGAGTGCACTTAGATCCACCTTGGAATGCTACTCTTCCCACACACCCCCTACCCAAGGACAGGTATTTGTCAGAAATTTGTGATTGAGAAGGGTGAAGTCCTAAGAGTCACACTAGTCTCTGGTCAAAAACTTGGGAAAAAAGCAGTAGAGGATACGCTTAAGGACTCTCCCCTATGAAACAGCGTAGAGATGCGTTAGAACTTGTGCAGGAGCATGTGCCTTTCCTTTTGGGAGAGAATTAATTTCTCCATTAATGGAGTAGTCTCCAAATCCAAGAAGAACCTGCCTCATTACAGTGTCTCTAAGCACCAGATGAGGTGCTTCATCAGCTAGTTGCCCTCTGCTCACCTGTGACCAGTAACAGTAACTGGAAACCAGACAATGCTTAGGACAAAATATGGAGCCTCCCTCCTCTAAGGGAAGCAGACAAGTAGGGGAAAGCTCACCTTAATTTCATCAGCAGATTAAGTAGCATGATACCAACTTATCTTTTGGAGTACTTATCTTCTGAACTGTTTTGTGTTCTGTTCTACCCAAATCTAGTTTAAAAGCGAAAGCTTATTGTTCTGCACAGAGCTTCTTAGAACCAATAAACATCACTCCACAGAACTTGGCAACAGCTTGTTCATAAGTATCATTTATTTGATTTTAATACAAAATTCCATTAAAAAGATAATTAATTTTTAAAACAAAAAAAAAAAACCAAACTAAACAAAAAACACAACAGATTAACACTACATCTTCTCATAAGTTAATTCATGGCCACATACAATACATGTCTTTTTATATGTATCCTCATCAATGTTTTCTTCTGGTCCATACTCATGTTCATGGATACTACCTGCTTTCTTCCACAAACTACTCCTCATGGCACGGCGGAGTTCTGAAGAGAAACACAAGAAAATTTTAGGATTTTAATAAATCTCAAATAATGGTTAATAAAACTCAAGCTAACCACCCTTCTGAGGACTACAGATGATAATCTGCTTGTTGCCTGTCTTCCCTGAATTGTGGGTAAAAGCTGCTCTTGCAAGAACAAGCTTTGACTTGCCTTGCAATCATCTTCACCTCGTTTGCATAAGAACTACACCGACATGAAATCTCACAGGAGAAGATTTTTCCATCTGGACCATGGACGTGTTGCCTGCTGCCTTTTTACAGAAAGCCATTCAAAGGTATCCAAAAGGGGCAGGTGGAATGCAGAGGAGAAGTTTTTTGTAAAACACCTCATTGTTTTACACGACCAAGCAAGCGTACTTTTCATTCAGGTCACAGTACGCCTCCCAAATGACTTGGCATTCTCCGAGCTTTATGCCCAATAACGTGAGTTGCCTCTGCAGCAGCCGCGGTGAAGTCAGCCAGTCTGCAAGAGAGCACAGGCTGGCAGCTGAGCCCAAGATATTATCCGGATGTTGCAAGTGGGTGGCAAGAATACGGCAAAATGCAGTCGCGTTTCAAGCCAAGCCAGTCAGGCTGCAAACCTCATCGTGTTAAGGCCTGCACTTGCACGAACTCTGGCATCTCGACTACAGTCTGCTGCCAGTCCTTCTGTGCACTGAACATCAGTGGTCCAGACAGGGGTGATTTGCTCATTCTCACGTTTTGCCTCCTCGAGACAATACCAGGACAGCCAGCTTGAGCTTCCTGCCTCTCTGCATGCCGACCCAAAGTGAAGCATGGATGCTACGGGCAGCACAGACATCTTGGTTAAGCCACAGTTCTTGCAAAGACAGAAACATGCCGTCTTTTTTAAAATTACTAGCATGTCTGTGCTGGAAATATTTTTCAGAAGTTCTAACCACTGAATAGTCTCCTAAATACTAAGTAATCAGGAAAAAAATAAGGATAATGAGCAGTAAAACAGCAGCTGCGAATACTGTGAGCAGTGGGAAAAGGCATTTTCTGCCTTCGTTTACCATTACTCCACCTGAAGGCATACGTGTCATAGAATTGTAACCCACTGCCACAAAAATCCATGTTCTCCTCAAGCCAGGAAAAATCCATGGCACATTCTGGGTCATAAAAAAAAATTCATTTAAAAAACACCATCATGAACCATTGTAACTGATTTCTGTCACTTATATCACGTCCAAAGGACAACAGGGTAATTCAGGTTGGAAGGGACCTCAGATCTCCAGTCCAACCCTCTGCCCAAAAATAGTCGGCTATGAGGTCAGACCAGACTGCTCTGGGCTTACCCACACAGCTCTTGAAAACCTCCATTTTGCCGCACTGAGGATTTTCTAAATACTTCCATCGGATGAAGAAACAAATTCAAACAGAACTGTACTTTGCTTCGGGTACTCCAGTATGTAAGTTTAACCCTTTACCTTTAACTTTCTTATCTAACTTCTTCTGTTTCATCTTCTCTCTGCTGTCACAGCGGAGCTTCTTTGCTTCTTGCAGTGATTCTTCACTACCCCAAACTTCAAGAGAACGCTTGATTACCTACGGGATGGACATAAATGTGTTTCTTATTGCCCTGAAATGATAAAAATAAACTAACTTACGAATTTATTTTTTTCCCTACACAATCTTGCCTCTGCCTCCCATCTGTCTCTGCTCTTGACCCGCAAACACAGCATTCCTTCCACAGCAAGAGGCAACACTGATTTTTAGCATCTAGATGTAACTTACTCAGGAAAGTCAAACTCAGCTCTAATTTGGTGCATATTCAACTAAAGCAGCAATGTTTCTATAAAAGCAGCAAACAAGAAGCGGCAAGAGCCCTGGAAAATCTACTTGCCTTTCCTGCTGCCTCTGAGGGCAGAGCTGGAAACACGAGGCCACAGCTACACAGCAGCAGCTGCCCCACACATTTCAGAGTAGCACTAAAAGGCCACGCACTTCATGACCTGCAATTGTGCAGAATCACTGAGGTTCTGGACCATGAACATCTTTGAAATGCTCTCAAACACAGACATTTTCATGAATTTGGACCATGGCTCGCTATTATTACTATACGGAAAATTTACACAAGCTATGCACAATGTACCTGGCTTTAACAAAATCGTTCAGAAATCAAAACTGAAGCAACGCATTTTAGCTACCGAAGTTGTACGAAAGTAAAAAGAGGTCTGAAATAATGCTAACAGTTTCTATACCTGTAGTTTTAAATAAAGTTTCATGTCACCCCATCGTGAATTGTGAGGGTTTTTCTTCACAATGAATCTGAGCACTGGTTCCCGCTTGTCTAAGTCACAGTCTTTAAGAAGATACTCTTCTTTTGCTTCTGTCCTTGTTATAAGCTTATGTTTATCTTCAGCATCTCTGGAAGATGTAAAATAACGATGAGAAAGTTACAACTGAAAACCACGTTATTAACATCTAAGCCTCATTACTTCTAGCATTCCTGAAATACAGGCAGCTCTCATCCTCTCAGTTTTTAATGTATGCAAGTAACTTTGGCTTCCAACAACCTAGCTAAACTCCAGGATAGGTTTACTGAAATTAAGTTCAAAAATTATCCCGTTTGAGGAAACACAGGCTGAGGAGCCTGTTTTTCTAGAAGGGCTTTTCTTCTACTTCCTTACAAGAGGGAGTAACTGAAACTTAAAAGGAGTATGAGTAATTTTAGGTATTCACCTAACCCAGACGCAATTCGAGACGACAAAAGTACAAGCCTGACACATGGTCAAGAAAGAATGCGTAATGCGAGACAGGTCAGATCACCTGAGACTATACACACTCCATATGCTTCTAGATCCCAGAAACACATTAGCAACACAGAAAGAGCACTTGTTTCTAAATGCAAGACAGTAGGCAGAGAAATTGTAAAATAAAGACCTTAAAAGATTTTAAAATCTACCAGACAGATAATGAAAAAAACCTGTGTAACCACAGCAGCATTTATGAGTTAATGAAAGAAACTACATTTACGCAATGCTGACTGAAGTACAACTTGAATTGCTCCAGCCGGAGCAAGCTGCCAAACAGTAAGTGCTAGCAACGGTCATCAAGGAAGTGCTGCTTTAAATGCAGCTTTACTAGAACTCAAAGTTCACAGTAAAAGCTAATGCGCCAAGGAATCTCTAACGGTCAGCTAAAAGAGAAGGAAAACCACTCCTCGAGCTCCGAGTCCTCTGCTTAACATCTTTTTTCCACCCATTTTACCTCCAAGACGGCACTTTTGTCTCTTAACGACTGTGAACTGCCTACAGCACGCGCACGCCCCTGGCCACTCCCTGTAGCGAGCAGGGAAGCGCTCCGAACAAACTCGGAGCTGCAATCGCCCCCCCCCCCCCCCCCCCCGCCATTCACCCGCTCATTCTTGCACTCGTGGGCGGCTGGCTGATTCAGAGCTGGTTTCATTGCCCTGGTTTATCTTGATGGCTTTTGGAGCGTTTTCTGTGCTACTGATAAGAGCGTGGAGCCTGCCTTTTGGTCAAGGGCACTCCTGCTTATCCTGCAGGTCAACCAGTAACCCTCCCGCGGGGTTTCTGCCCTTCGGCTGCCACCCTCCCAGCCCAGCCGTGCTGACCAAAGTGCCACTAGGACAGCAAATACTCTCCCAATCTCCGCTCTCCACCAGAAAGCGGATACTCTGTGTTGTCAGTTTTTCCAATAGCTCTAGTCTGCATCAGCTTCCTCGCTGACAAGCACATCAACTGCTCTCAAGACATCATGCTTCCATAATGTTATGTAAAAAATCTACTGCTGTCCCCTACTCTAGGACAGGCTAACGAGACAATGCTGCTGCTCTTCACTTCCGTAACAGAAAATAGAGGTTACCAACTTCCATTTACTTTTTCAGTAAGTATTAAGTTACTGAAAAATGTCTCTTTGCCGACAGCTTTTAATTGAATAGAATGATTGTAATTAATTAAAAGAGAGCCAGCAAACTTTATATAAAATAAAGCTTCCCTCTCCTGATTATTTGTAATACCTGCAATTATCACATGTTGCCCAATCAAAGTGCTGCATAAGGTAGGAATCCATGAACTCTTTGCCACAGTCTCCACAGATGAGATAATCAAATTCTAGTACAGGTGCTAATGGAAAGAAATATATATATAAGGAACTACCACGTTAAAAAAAAAAAAAAAGCATCTGGAATTGGTATTACAGGCAATTTTACTAAAATTTATAGTTCTCATAGCATTTGTTACAGACTAGTTTCGCTTCTCTATTGAAGTTTTCCAGAAAGATACAGTACAAATTGAAACGCGTTATCATGCAATCCAATCTCCGCTGGTTTATTTCTGTTCTTGCTGGAAGGTTCACTGTATTAAGTATTGGATTTCAACATTCAAATGCACACATTTGTTTCGACTTAACCATTGTTAAAAAAAAATAGTAAAAATTCTCCACGTTTCCCCATTAAGTGCTTCATATCCCCTCCTCCAGCTTCCTCCGTTCTGGCCCTCCAAAATACGTCCTGATTTACAGAGGACGTGCAGGCAGGAACCGGAGGAAGCAGACAAGGGGATGCAGTCCGAAGAGGGTGGCTAGAGCAGGAAACCGTACAGAAGCTGCACTGGCATCATAGTCCTCTCAGCTCTGCTCCTGTTTTTTTCCTAGCTCAGCCACACCTGCCTCTCCCTACACGAGCTCAACGGAGGCCTGGGGCGGTTGGCAAGGTTCTTGTCCATTCCGGCTGGCAGAAATGGTGGTGGATGGCCAGAGAGCTGCTAGGAGTGGAATGGGGATGGAGCTCCACTACAATCCTCTCCCCAAGCCCTCTCAGCACTGCTCCAAGCCCAGACTCATGCCAGTGCCAGTCATCGCTTCTAGCCTCATCCTCGCCGGGTAGATCACCTCCAGCGTCATCGCCATCTGCTTTATGTTCCATGGGACACCCAGAAACACTGATGCAGGTAACCACAGCTGTAAGGAACATTCCTTAAACATTGTAATTCTAGCAGAAAATTAACATCTTTATACAGTTTCACGAGCCCAAAGTGAGGTAATGCTGCAGAATATTAACGATACCTGAAACAGAAGATTAATGCTTGACATGCAGCACCATACATTTTTAATTGCGTTTGCATTTATAGCAGGTTCGATCTAGCAAAGACGACATTTTATGCCAATTCAGTCCTACTAGCGACAGTGGGATGCTCAGTACTTCACGTAGTCATGCTCTTACATCACATTTCATCATTTAAGGCAGTACTCCCGAGCATAAAGACGTTTTATTTAGACAATGACATTATGGATTACACAGCAAAAATACCCCCGGTGCAAAGGCATCCCACATCTACTTAATTTATTGTTAAACATTAGCCCCTCAAAAGAGGTAGGGCTGCTAGTTGTTTACACTCTTAACGAAATCTGGTGCTGATTTCTAACAAAGAGATACACTGCACCAAGAGCCCTGCAGCCGATTCACAGCAGAACAAAGCAAGACAAAGGCAATCCCAGAGAAGAAAGTGGATCTATTTTGGGATCCTTACTTCTCCACTTGCTTTTTAGAGAGAGAATATCGCAAGACAATATGTCGAAATCCTCCACCAAACGATCAGCAACTTGGCGTCAGTACGTTTTATAACGATAAAAGCTGGCACTGCAGCAGCGCTCTCATCTTGGCATAAACGGTATCAACCCTCAGAAATCCCAGAACCGCGCAGATTTACACTTACTTGGTCTTAAAATTCAAATTCCCGAAAGAAATGGTGGAAATAACATCAATCGGAGAAAGGAAAAAAAAATGCTATACCCAAGGGCACTGACCGTGTCCCACTTCCGCGGCTTAAAATTCTTCATTTTTAATCGCCGCGTATTTGCTAGCCGCTTTAATGCTGAAGGAATCGGACGCGCCAGAAACTGAGCACATCCAGAAAGACGCGTTGAGAGGAAGGGAAAAAAAAAAAAAGGGGAGGGGGGAAGGGCGGGAGGAAGAAAGGAGAGAAAAAAAAGCCCGGGAAAAAAAAAAAAAAAAAAGGCGCCCAGCCCGCCCTGCTCGCTCAGCCCGAAACCGACTCACTGTCGCCCCCGCGCCTTCCTGCCCTCCCCCACCAGCTCCACGCAACCGGCGCCGCCTCCTCCCGGCGCCCCAGCCGCCTCTTTCCTGCACGGCTCCCTCGAGGATTTTGGGGGGGGAGGTTTTTTAGTCTTTGGGTTTTTTTTACCGGGGGGATGCACGATTTTCTCGGCGGCGCCGGGATCTTCCTCCTCCTCCTCCTCCTCCTCCAGGAAGAAGCCCCCTCCGGTATCGACGACCTTGGCGGGGGCCCGCGCCCGCGCCCGCACGCCGCCTGCAGAGACAAACGAGACGCCGCGTTAGCGCCGCGGCGGGAGCCGCCGCCGACAGAGGGCGCGCGCGCGCGCCCCCGCGGCGCCAGGCGGGGGGCCGCGGTGCGCGCGCGCGCGAGAGCGCGAGGGCCCCCCTCCCCCCACGTGGGGGGAGGGGGGCCCTCGCGCGCCGCGGCGGCTTCCCCCCCCCCCCCCCCCCCCCCGCCGTCTTCCCGCTCCCGCTCCCCCTCCCCGCCGCCTCGCGCCAAACGGCGGCGTGGCGCCCCCCCCTCCCCCCAATCCCCTCCCGTCCCCCCGAAAAGAAAAAGGGCGCGGGGAGCCGCCCGGCGAGGCCGGGCGCGTCCGCCGCCGCCGCCATCAGACCTGCGGCAGGGTAGGGCCGAGCCGCCAGCCGCGCCTGCCGCAGTGCCAGCGCCCGCTGCCGGTTCCGCTCGATCTTCGCCAGCGCCGCCGCCGAGAGGGGCGGCCGCTCGCCCGCCGCGACCGAAGTCTCTTCCATCGGGGCCGGGGCCGGGGCTGCGCCCGCCATGGCGGCGGCGGAGCCGCGGAGCCCCGCGAATCCCCCCCGCTCCAGCAGCGGCGACTCGCCCTTCCCCTCGCCGAGCCGCCGCCGCACTGCGCCTGCGCACAGAGAGAGGCGGGGGAGGGGGCGAAAGGGGCGAGGCCCCCCGCGCAGGCGCGCAGCCGCCGCCTCGCCTCCCCGCACCGCCACGGCGGGCCCCGCCCCGCAGCCGCGCGGGGGGTGCCGGGAAGCCCGGAGGAGGGGGAGGGGGCGCGCGGGGCCTGGAAGGGTGGGGGCTGGGGCCCGCGTGGCGCCGAGCCGCTGGGGGCGGGGGGCGCCAGCCGGCCCGAGGGGCACGGCCGGGGGGCGGGGGGCCGGGGGGGGCCCGGCCGCGGCGGTTCTGGGGCCGGGAATTCCAGTCCGGCGGGGCGGGGTGGGGGAGGGGAGCCGATGACCCTGCGATTTCCGCGCTGGGCCGCGTGTGCTTTCCAGCGCTTTCTGCACCAACCTTCGCCTCTGACTCGAGCAACCCTGTGGAATAAAAAAAAAAAAAAAAAAAAAAAAAAAAAAAAAAAAAAAGACCACCCCGTACGGCAGGAATTCCTTCACAGCGTCACTCGGCAAATAGCCCTTTTGTCCGCGGAACGGCGCGGGCTGCGTTTCCGCAGCCGAGCGCAGGCACGCGGCCGCGCCAAAGGCCTGCGGAGCCGTTTTACAAGATGGATGTGGCAACGCCCGCCGGGCGGGGAGCCCCGCGCCAGCGCCGGGCCCCTTCGCTGTCGGGTGACCGGGCCCCTCCGCCCCCCGAGCGGGGCACGGTGCTCTTTCTCGGGGGGCCGGGGGGGGCAGTCTGCCGGACCCCACCTCGGCGCGCCCGCCACAACCGCCCCGACCACGTTTCCTTCCCGGAAAAAGATGCTTGGCTAGTACCGCGCCTGTTCACAGCCCAGGGCGACCCAAACCGTGCTCGGCGTGGGGAGTGAGAGCTTTCTTAGCCACAATCCCCGCCGATGCCTTTAATGGTTGCGCGTGATCCGCGCGCAAGAGCAAAAAGAGAATAAATGGAGCCCGTAGCCTTCCTTATGGATGAGATACACGTAAAAGGCTTTGTCATGCAAATGTGGCTCTAAGCCACTTTCATATAAAGCCAGCTTAATGCTGAATAGCCACTGATCCACCCCCCCCCCCCACCTCGTCCGTGAGGCAGTGCCTGCCCTGTCCTTGAAGCCATGGAAATGAAGATGTCGGTACTGGTGTTCGCTCTCTGCCTCCATACCGCATGGGTATGACCTTACGGCACAGACAGAAGTCTTCCTCCCCAAAAGGTCTCTCTCTTCCATGAAACGAAATTGATTTCCTGCCAACCCTTCCCCGCTGCCCTCAGAATATATCTCTAGTGCTTCTCCGTTCCAGTCCTAACTACCCACAGTAATTACCTGCATAGGCTGCGTTCCTGCTGTGTCGAAAAACATTTTATTTCTTTTTAGCCTGTCGTCCGTGCTTGGCATTAACTTTTAACAGCAGCCAGCAGAGTGTGCTGTGAACGCTGTGAAAAGAGCATTCTGCTTCTGGGAAATTTTGTTATATATATATATTTTTTTTTTTTTTTAAACGCAGATGAAGACATTTTAAGTGGTTCAAATATTTGCATGAGTGGTAGGTAGTACCTCCTGTCAATGAAAACGCTTCTCTTGTCACACATCGCAGGACCTCTTCCTTAAAAATTAATAACCAAGCCATACTGAACTGTCCACTTTCAGCAAGATTGCTTTTCAGTGTGTGTATAAGTTGGAAAAGTGCCCAATGAACATGTCCAAACACCTTTCACGGTCAAAAAGAAGGGTCTGTAACACAAAGTATTTAATAGATGAAAATATAAATTGTAATCTTGGCCTACAGGAAGCAGCTTACCAGAAATCATACTGTGTGAGTGTTCATTTCTCCAACCTCATTACTCTCTCTCTATTGGACATACTGACAGTCGAGTTACAAAGAGATTAATAAGTACATTACAAGAAAGTAAAATAAAAGTAGTTTGAAACAAAGATGACTTGGAAATGGAATTGTTTGCTTGAAAAGCAAGCACGTGTACGTTTGCATTCCTCATTTTATTCTGGCGTCTCTCCTTTCTCCCTTGTTCTGTAGGAACAGAAATCTAGGGAAGAGTGAACTTTTGAGTTGTGCTTGGGGATTAACAAATAGTTCGGTATCATTCACAAACCAAAACTGCGTTAAAGTGAAGTCAAGTTTGGGACCCTGTGTAAGGGTTTTAAGGGCAGAAGGACATTGTTATTATGCAACCAAACTGGAATTAAGATTAGAAGGAAATCAGAAGATACAAACAAAAGCAAATTCAGTGGCAAGGCCCCCAAACAAAATTGACTGTGGGCTGCATTTCTCCATGCAATACAGCTAGTGCTTCATTAAGTGAAGCTGTTTTAGAAAGGTATACTAGAAGTTTTTTTCTTTTTATCAGGGTCAGTCTGACTCGGCAATCTCAGCAGAATATTCTCCCTGGCTCTGCTTCCAACCAGAATGAATCAAATACAGTGCTCCTAATTTTCACGGTCATGAGAAGGTAATAAAACTAATAGTTATATGTTAAAAAGGGGTTACAAACCATCTTGTATGCGCTTTTCTGGTTATGCGGTAATACTCATGTTTAATATTAAACACACGTAGCTAAATGAGAGGACGTGAGTTAATAATCATAATGGTATGTCTGTTTCAGATGGTTCTTTTGGTGCTGTATGCCAAGTAATACTGGATATTGCTTGGCTGGTGGTAGCCATGTATTAAAAAGTAGCTGTAATTAATTGGCAAGTGTAGACTGCATTATTTCATAGCCATGGAGAACAGCATCAGTGAGTAGCTGAGTGCAGAGAGGCTGCTAAGCAGTGCTCGACAACTCATCACTCCCTTGGAGAAAAGGGTGAGCAGCAAGATGAGAATGTTTGCTGACTATACAAAACTTTTTTAAGTAAGCAGGGGTGAGGGTCATCTGTAAAGAATTGTGGGTGAATAGGCAGTAAAAAGTAGATTAAATACAGGGTAAATGAATGCAAGATGATGTATTTGCAGAAATGTAGTCCTAATTTTAATAAATGATGGTGATATCTGAATTGGTTGCTGCCACTCGGGAGTGAGACTTTGAGTATGTGTGGCCTGCATAAACATCAGCTTGGTGTTTGGAAAAGCAAGGCACGTTTTAAGGAAAGGGACGGAGGACAAAACAGGGAACGTATTTACAGCACTCCACAAGTCTGTGGTGAGCTCGCACCATGAGCACTGTGCCCGGTTGTGTTCCCTGCTTCTCAGAAGGGAAGCAGGGAACTGGAAAGGGTAACAAGGGTGCTCAGCTGTCTGCCTTCATGTCCCTTGAAAGAAACAACAGAGTAGGCTCCAAATTTTCACTCAAATTACTTAGTGAGGATGTGCCTGAGGCCTGTCACATCCTAAATAACTTGGAGAGTGCGTATGGCAATTGTTTTTTTTGAGTACAAACCATCAGATTTGCGGTAGTGGGAGCCAGGCACTAACACAAGAGATGATTCTTCACGCAGTGACACGGCGGGGGTGGGGGTGGGGCTGGTAGGAGAGTGTGGGAGGGGATGTGTGCAGTGCCTTTCCAAATGGCACACAGGGTATAGGGTGTTTCTCTGGGGTGCAGGGGAGATTGGCCAAATATATGGAAGAGAGCTGTCTTGAGAGTTAGTGAATGAACACCCACCCCCTCAGGCCCAGGAAATTCCGGGAAAGCAGTTGGAGGCTATGGGAGTGTTGTAAAGCAAGTGTCTTTTGCTTTACAAAGCAAAGTGTACATTTGCCTTGTTTTTTGCCTTCCCTTTGTGTTTGCCTGTGGCCTATTGTGGAAACAGGATGTTGGACTAAACGAGTTCTTCATCCGGGGCAGTACATCTCTTCCTCTGTATTCGCAGAGAATCATGCTGTATGTAACTGATACGTAAACACCCGGAGCTACGTAACAGCAAGTAAGCCTGTGTGGTGGGATCTTTCAAACCAGATTCAGTGTTCATCTATACCAGGAGTTATTACAGAGCAGCTGTTGTGCTCTGTATTTCCATTTTACCTCATGATATACTTACTTCTCTGTGTCCACAAAGTCTTAATAGCAATCTGCATGCAGTTGCATTGCAGTTGCATACCTACAACCTAACCATGTTTTTGTCCTCCCTTGGTAAAAATATTAATTCCATGAGAAACAGATCTAACAAGGTCTTACTTTCCTATGGGTTTTTCTCTTGAAGGGAGTGGCTGTGGAGAAAAATCTCCTTATCACTCTCCCTCTCCCTCTCCCTCTCCCTCTCCCTCTCCCTCTCCCTCTCCCTCTCCCTCGCCCTGTCCCTCTCCCTCTCCCTTTCCCTCTCCCTCTCCCTTTCCCTCTTTTTGATGGTTCAGGCGGTAGCATCAGTTTCAACCATATCTGAATTCTGTAGCCAGCAACTGACCAGTCAATGCACACAGGATGTTGGCTGCTGCCTCTTAGCATGACTAAGGCATTGGATTTTGTCCAATGACTTCAGATGGCTTTATGAGAGAGAACAGTTCAATTGCATCTTTAGGCATGTAAGGCGAGAAATACCATACCCTTTGCAATTATATTTCCATCAGGTTTTTAGTTTGATACACACATTTCTTAAGTTACCTTAAATAAATAAATGGTGAAGTATTGCTGGCTTCTTGGTGAAGAAGCAGCATGTGACCTATGAAAAACGAAGGGAGTGCACCTCCTTGGGTTTGTATGTTCTCTTTCTGAACTCACCTGTGCCATAGCTCATGGATCAGAGATATGCAGTGAATCATCCCATTGGACAGAATGGGACATGCAGAGTAAATTAAGTTTGTTGTGTGTCTGTGAGATTTTCTCATTTGCTCACCATTTGTAGGAGGGGATTTTCATAGTAATGTGACCTGTCTTCACGCTCCATTTATCATCTCCCGATTCATGTATATAATCTCGGTTGAGACAGATAATGGAGGAAACACGTAAAGTGTTGAATGCTTGAGCAACAGATCTGAAAAGAGCAGGTAGGCAAGAATTGAAGTGCAAATGTTTAAAGATAAAAATTGGCATTCTTCCCTGACAGGAGATCTCAATGCAAGTTTGTTATTATTTTCTTGTTACCAGAGATGACAGAATGTGAAATTACAATGCAGATCTCTCTTATTTGCTAGCATGTACATGACTGTTCTATTTTATTACTTTTACTGAATAGGACTTTAATATGTTTGCTTTTAATATCAATAGAAAACACTGTTTTCACATCCATGAACGGGCAAATGTCAAAGCATAACGAAAAAATGCTGCTTTTTACTGTTTCAGAGATCGCCACAAAGCTGACTACACACTTTTGTTGTTGATTGGCAATCCAGAAAGAGAAATCCTCTTTCACTGTTTTACCAGGAAAATGGTCTTCATGTGCATGAAGAATGAGACACTGTGGCAAAACAACGAACATCTTCTGTAACTGTGGCATAGCAGCCTTTGACGATTTGAGATCTCCAATACAAAGAATAAAAACATTGTAGGAAAGTAGGAAACTATGTATTTTTTTTTTCTGAAACTATGATACTGGTAGTTCTTGCCTCACCAATGGCTGCTAGAGGAGATGTAAGGGAAACAGGTTTGAAGACCCATCTCAACTGTTGTGAAGTCAAACTCTTGAGGTTTCAGTTTTGTTTTGTTTGGTTTGGTTTGTTTTGTTTTTTTTTTTCTCCCAAGTGTTTGAGGCTTATCATCTGCAGGGATATTCGCATATCATGTAACAAGGATGTCTGCATTGGCAGATTTTTTTCCACTCTCAATATTGCTATCTGACCAATTGTTTAATCCGTGCAAGAATCTTTCCTATAGCAACTTAGAAACACTAAGAAACTTTGCCTAATGCTTTAATCACATTTTTCTTTCTATTCAGATGATCTCGGGTGTTTCTGAGACAGAAAATCAGTACATCATCTATTACACTAATCTCCAGAATGTGAGATCTAACTGTAATGGTGGTGAAAGGATGAGCATTCTGGAGAAAAATGTAAAATTCTGGTCTTACTGAAGTATTTAAGGAGACTGAGAATGTAAGTATTTAAAAATAAATTCTTCAAACTTCTGTTTTATATCATTCAATGTATTGTAGCTTTTTGGTTTTTAGGCCGTACTATGAAGAGATTCTTTTTACGATTGCTTCCAAGTCAGCCTGACTTGTTTCTGGGTGTAGAGTAGCTGGAACAGAAAACCATAAACCAGCTGACAAAGTCTGCTGTAGCTGTAGCAAGAAAATCATACCCAGTTACCAGGATTTAAGCAAGATGTATCTCTTCGGTCCTTGCAAATCCCTGCAAAACATCTTGTTGCCATTGTCCATAGGTTTACTCAGATCTCTCTCTAGAATTTGGTTTCCTGATGTTAGCAACAAATATGTGATGAGAAGTTCATCTCACATGACAGGCTCTTCAGGACAGACATCACCAGGAATCGTCGCCAGTTCAGTGCGCTGAAGCATAAGAAGAGAAAGAGGATGTGGAATTGATCTTAGTGACTGGACCATGCATTTTAGGTTTACACCAACCTACCTACAAGAGAAAAACAGAGCCAACACATGGCTCAAACTTCCTAGGAATGCAGGACCAGTGGGAGGTACATCTGAGGGACTAAGCTATCCACAGCATTTGAATCTTGAATGTAATCTGAATGTATCCTCTCAGCATGACCACAAAATAGTTTCTGTTCAGAGTCTTCACTTGCCACTTGGATTCCTTCAGTTAATTGATTCTGTTGTCTTAGGTGTTAGGACTTTTTTCTTTCTTTTCTTTCCCCGCCCCCCCCTCCCCCCCCCCCCCCCCCCCCCCCCCA